>NC_143199.1:18413430-18724391 GCF_051530095.1 Phoenix dactylifera | reverse complement strand
AGTGACAAGCTTTACCAAAAACTAATCGGTAGGGGGACATGCCAATAGGAGTTTTGTAGGCAGTACGGTAAGCCCAGAGTGCATCATTTATCCTTTGAGACCAATCTTTCCTATCGGGACGTACCGTTTTCTCTAAGATGTGTTTTAACTCTCTATTGGACACCTCGACTTGTCCACTCGTTTGGGGATGGTATGGGGTAGCAACTTTGTGGGTGATGTTATATTTGCGAACCAAAGCCTCGAAAGATCGGTTGCAAAAATGAGATCCCCCATCACTGATAATGGCTCGGGGTGTACCAAAACGACAAAAGATGTTTTCATGTAAAAATTTAATCACAACCTTGTGGTCATTAGTTGTTGCCCAGTAGATACAACCCAAGAGGGGGGGGTGAATTGGGTCTTTTAAAACTTTTATGCTACTTCTAAAACTTTTTGATTTACTATGCTAAGTTGTATAGATGCACAGTGAAAGTTAAACTTAGCAAGGGTTTGATGTATAGACTTCGACTTGATTAAATATGCTTGCAACTAAAGGATGTGCGGATAAGAATTAAGCAAGCAATTTATCTAAGTAAGTAAGTGTGTTAGTTAGACAATAACTAGAGGCATTACAAACACAAAGGACATATAGTGGTTCGGTGCACCCCAGCACCTACATCCACTCCCCAAGACCTCTTGGGAATTTCACTATAATCCTACCGATTACAGCCGGTTGTTTTACAAGCTCACAACCCAACTTGTTGTTTTACGAGATCACAACGAACTCGGTCGGTTTTCACAGGCTCACCGACTCGAACCAACCGATTGTTTTCACGGGCTCACAATCCAACCCGGTTGGTTTTCCCAAAGGCTCACCAACCACAACCTTACAACGTTGGTTTTTCCCTTTGGCTCACCAACAAACCTTAACCCCTTGATTCAATCCCTTGATTGAATCAAGTTACAAGATATTAGAATAAAGGTTTAAAACAAATCAAAGCTTCTTAAACAAGCAAATATAACAATATAAACAATAGAACCCGCAAGAACCCTTTTAGCCGTTGGAAGCGTGGGAGATGATGGTTCTTCCGATGTGGATCGCGTTGGCTTGAATGTGAGCTTTGAATGCCAAACGGGAGAGAGTAGTTGAGCACGAAATCTGTTGGAAAACTTGAAGGCGCTTGATTTCTTCACTTGAATGCACTAACTCTCTTGAACCTCTTTTTCTCTCTTCTCTCTTGAATGATCTTGTATTGGGTTGGTAAGAAGATGTTGAGAAGCACTTAAGAGGTCCCTTTTATAGCCCCAAAAGCAAATATAGCCGTTAGACACAAAAAAGAGACGTTTGAAATTCAAATCAAACCTGAAAAAGTTGTTAGTCGCGTCCCAGGCGCTCCGGGGACGTCTCCGCGCTTTACGGGGACGTCTCCGCTTGTTTGCGCTTTTTGCATGGGGACGACTCCGCTTCTTCGGGGACGACTCCGCGCTCCGGGGACGTCTCCGCGCTTTACGGGGACGTCTCCGCCGTTATATCTCCGAAAAACAAGTCTTCTGGAATTCTCTGAGAGAGTCGTCTCCGCTATCTAGGGGACGACTCCGCTGGTCTGCTTTTTACTTGCGGGGACGACTCCGCAGGTACCGGGGACGTCTTCAGACGTGCCAGTTCTTCCTGTTTGTGCCAGAGACGTCTCGGAGACAACCCGGAGACGTCTCGGCTGTCCCTGAACTTTTTCTTTCATCTCAAAAATTCTTCAATAAGTTCTTAAAAATCATGGGAACTTGCCTAGACATTTCTTAACAATATTCTTAATTAACCAACTGAAATCCTCAAATAACTTGTTAAGATAAAGGGAATTATGCTCTAGTGTTTTGTATTCATCAAAATTCATTAGAGGGTCAACATTAGTTTTAGTGGCGACAGCTTCTACCCATTTTGAAACATAATCAACCCCTACAAGAATATATTCGAAACCAAAAGATGGTGGGAAAGGGCCCATAAAGTCAATACCCCAGACATCAAATATTTCTACAATTAAAATAGGATTGAGAGGCATCATATCTCTACGGGAGATGGTACCCATCCGTTGGCACCGTTCACAAGTTTGGCAAAAGTTATGGGCATCTTTGAAAAGTGTGGGCCAATAAAATCCACTTTGTAAAACTTTTGCTGCAGTTTTTCTACCCCCAAAATGTCCCCCACAAGCTTGTGAATGGCAGAATGAAAGAATACTTTGAAATTCGCATTCGGGGACACATCGACGGATTACTTGATCAGGACAATACTTGAATAGATCGGGATCATCCCAATAATAGAACTTTACTTGTGAAAAGAATCGGTTCTTGTCTTGAGTTGACCAATCATCAGGAATTCGTCCTATGGCAAGGTAATTTACTATGTTTGCAAACCATGGCATTTTCATTCCTTGTACCCCAAATAATTGCTCATCCGGGAAAGCATCATGTAAGGGTGAGGTATTCTTAGAGGGTTCAAGAAGAATCCTAGATAAGTGGTCTGCTACGACATTTGTAGTTCCTTTCTTGTCACGAATTTCTAGATCAAATTCTTGTAGTAAAAGAATCCATCGAATCAGACGGGGTTTGGTGTCCTTCTTTGCAAGAAGGTGTCGAAGGGCAGCATGATCAGTGAATACGGTAACCTTGGATCCTAATAGGTAAGATCGAAACTTGTCTAGCGCGAATACTACAGCTAGCAATTCTTTCTCAGTGGTGGTGTAGTTCAATTGTGCATCTGAGAGTGCTTTACTAGCGTAGTAGATGACATGAGGTACCTTATCTAGCCGTTGCCCTAAAACTGCCCCAATGGCATAGTCGGATGCGTCACACATTAATTCAAATGGAAGGGTCCAATTAGGGGGCCGTATGATTGGTGCAGTGGTCAATTTCGAGCGAAGATTTTCAAATGCCTCCTCGCATGCTTTATCAAAGACAAAGGGAGTGTCCTTGGCCAGAAGATTGCACAAGGGTTTGGAAATCTTACTGAAATCCTGAATGAAGCGACGGTAGAAACCAGCATGGCCAAGAAATGATCGGATTTGTTTCACAGTTTTGGGTGGGGGGAGATTGGAAATAAGATCGACTTTGGCTTTATCTACTTCAATGCCCCTCTTGGACACGACGTCTCCTAAAACTATGCCTTCTTGAACCATGAAATGGCTCTTTTCCCAACTTAATACTAGGTTGGTCTCCTTACATCTTTTCAAAACTAAGGTCAAATTGTTCAGACAATCATCAAAAGATAGGCCAAAAACTGAGAAATCATCAATGAACACTTCTAGAAAGTTTTCCACCATATCTGAAAAAATGGCCATCATGCATCGTTGAAAAGTTGCGGGTGCATTGCATAGTCCAAAAGGCATCCTCCTATATGCAAATGTCCCAAATGGGCAAGTAAAAGTGGTTTTTTCTTGATCGTCCGGGTAAACAGGTACTTGATTATATCCAGAATAACCATCTAAGAAGCAGTAGAAACCTTGACCAGCCAACCGTTCCAAAATTTGATCTATGAAAGGTAGAGGGAAATGGTCTTTCCTAGTCATCGAATTAAGTTTTCTGTAGTCAATACACACGCGCCAACCCGTGGTTGTGCGTATTTGTATCAATTCTCCTTCCGTATTTTCAACCACAGTGATACCTGATTTCTTGGGTACCACTTGTGTCGGACTCACCCACTTACTATCAGAAATTGGATAAATGATTCCGGCATCTAATAACTTCACCACTTCTTTCTTGACTACCTCCTTCATATTAGGATTGAGTCTTCTTTGCATTTCTCAGGTGGGCTTTGCATCATCTTCGAGATGAATTCGATGCATGCAAACAGAGGGGTCAACCCCTTTCAAATCGGCTACAGACCATCCTATGGCATGTTTATTCTCTTCTAGCACCCTTAAAAGTTTACCCTCCTGTTCAGTAGATAAGTTGGCTGCGATGATTACAGGGAGGGTATCTTCTGGTCCTAGAAAGGCATACTTAAGAGTTGTCGGAAGTGGCTTCAACTCGAGTTTAGGTGGAGAATCAATGGAAGGACAAAGTGGTGCGCTAGCAATGAGGGGGAGAGGTTCAGGTCGGATCTTCCAAGGAAGGGAACTCATGGGAGATTGATTGTCGAGTAAAATGTTGACTTCTTCTATGGCCTTGTCTAAGTCAAAGTTGTCAGTGTCAAAATGGGCCAAGCATGCCTCTAGGGGGTCATCTGCTAAGATATAGGGAAGGACTTCCTCTACAAGATCATCCATTTTGTCAATTAGGTAACATTCGTCTTCCCTCACATGTTGGTCAGCGGCATGAAACACATTCAACTTAATTTTCATGTTCCCAAATGATATATCCATTGCCCCGGTTCTACAGTTGATACATGCATTGGCTGTCGCTAAAAAGGGACGACCAAGAATCACAGGGATTTGTTTTTTTAGGTTGGGCACATGTTCCATGTCAAGGACGATAAAATCTACTGGAAAATAGAATTTGTCTACCTTGACAAGAACATCTTCAATCATCCCCCTTGGCATCTTCACCGATCGATCAGCCAATTGTAAAGATACCGAGGTAGGTTTCAATTCTCCCAACCCAAATTTTTCATAGACTGAATAGGGTAGAAGATTCACACTTGCCCCTAGATCTAAGAGTGCTCGGTCGATGGAGTTATTTCCTATGACACAGGAAATAGTGGGGGCACCAGGATCTTTGAACTTTGGAGGGGTGTTGTGTTGGAGAATGGAACTTACCTGCTCAGTTAGGAGGACCTTTTTAGGCACATGTGTCCTAGATTTCCGCTTTTGGGTGCAAAGGTCTTTGAGAAATTTGGCATAGGAGGGAACTTGTTTGATGGCATCAAGGAGTGGGAGGTTGATTTTAACTTGTTTGAAGACCTCCATCATCTCTTCTAATGAAGTTTCCTTCTTGCCAAAGGGAGAGGGTGCATTAAGTGCTTCAGGGAATGGAGCCTTTGGAATGTGGGTTGTGGCAGATGGTGGACTAGCTGAAGAAATTTTTGGGTTTTCATGTGATACATTCTTCTCTTCTTTCTCTCCTTCCTTATTGTTACCCTCCCCAACCTTATTATCTATTATACGTCCACTCCTTAGGGTAGTCAAAGCATTGGCTTGCTCATGATTTAGTCGAGTTTCTTGAGCCACGTATTGTCCCCTAGGATTACTCATTGGTTGACTTGGAAGCTTACCTTCCTCTCGCTTGTTTAATGCATTAGCTAGTTGACCCATTTGGGATTCTAGCTTAGCAATTGATTGCGTGTGAGAGTGCAATAGTTGTGTGTTTGCCTCCAAACCTTGAAGGGCGTTCAATACTTTCTCCTCAAAGTCTATGTTTCTTTGGGGTGGAGGAGGAGTGTGTTGAAATTGAATCGAGGGACGGTAGGGATGAATATTTTGTGGGGTTTGAAAATTCTGAGGGTTTGGAAAGTTTTGGGAATAAGGTTGGGCAGTATTCGAAGCTTGCTGCTTCCAAGAAAAGTTTGGATGATTTCGCCATCCTGGGTTATATGTGTTGGAAAATGGGTCATTACCCGGTCTAGGCTGTGTTTGAGCAGCATTGATGTGTTCTTGCACGAGTTCGGAGAATTGGGGCGCTGAAGGGCACTCATGAATAGGGTGGGATGGGCTATAACAAATAGTACACACTTGTGCTTGGGAAGAGTTCATGTAATGCCCACCTATCATCAGTTGGTCAATCTTATGGGACAATGCATCTACCTTGCTAGACAGGTCCATAGAATGACTTATTTCACAAATGGTCCCTTTTCTTTGAGAACTCGGGGGTGCTTGACGAGAACATGAAGCATGGTGGAGGGAGTTTTCATTTAGATTTTCAAATAATTTTCATGCTTCATGCTCATTTTGAAGCATGAATGTCCCCCCACATGCGGCATCAATCATCTGACGGTTTCGTTCAGTCAATCCGTCATAGAAGCATTGCACTAGCTGCCACTTAGGTATTTGATGATGTGGGCATTTATGGATTAGGTCACGAAATCTCTCCCAAGTTTCATGAAATTCTTCTCCCTCGGTTTGGGAGAAGCTTGTAATGGCACGTCTAAACTGGTTCGTTCTTCCTATGGGAAAGTATTTTTTAAGAAATTCTTGTTGCATTTGACCCCAGGAATGAATCGAATTGGCCTCTAAAGAATTCAGCCATTGCTTAGCTCTATCTTTAAGGGAGAAGGGGAATAATCTAAGTTTTAAAGCATCATCAGTGAAATTTTGAATCTTGACAGTGGTGCAAATCTCGAGGAATTCATCTAGGTGTTTATATGGGTCTTCATTGGTGAGCCCATAAAAAGATGGAAGCATTTGGATCACACTAGACTTTATTTCATATTGTACAGCTGCTACCTCAGGTAATCGAATGCAAGATGGGGAAGTGTAAATGGTGGGAGTAAAGTACTCCCTCAGGAGTTTGGGTTGTTCTTCAGCCATCTCAGGAGGTGGGGATGATCCTAATGTTTTGATCTTAGCTCGAATGTTCCTAAGGGTTCGTTCTATTTCAGGGTCAAAAGGTAATAGGTTTTGTACTCTAGAACGACTACCGTGCATACACTAGTACTCGATCAATCAAGCATGCAATAAAAGAGAAAAGCATATCAATCCTAGTCTTTGTCCTAAAATCACTAGACAGCTCCTAACTGGTTTGAAGAGGGCACCTAAGCCTCCAATCCGGTCTAATGAACCGAGTTGACCAGGTAAGCTCCCAGGTAAGTGGAGGGGTCACGATGCGTTCGCAAAGGTCCCATTTAAAACCCACTTGCCTCGAACAGATGAACTGTCTCCCTTATAGGGACAAAGCTTGCCTAGACATCAACTAAGCCACAGAGCGAAATTGGTGCAACCTTCGGTGATCTTCGTCCTATTGAGCTCGAATGTGTTGGGAATTGTATCCTAAATGTCAATCGTCAGCATATTGATGATTGAATATTGTAAATAAATTGACAAATTAATAAAGTATTATTTGGCATTATTCATCATTTCATCTTCAAATGACTCTTATATGATGAAGTCCTTAGGACTTATGTTATGATAAAGGAGGATTTATCTTTGAGTCCTTAAACTTGTTCGCGACCAAATGATATGTTGTTACTAGGACGACAACATTATCGAGATTAGGTCGTTGTGTGACATATACGTTGGTTGTCCTCTTAACCAAGGAGT
Source organism: Phoenix dactylifera (assembly GCF_051530095.1). Taxonomy (NCBI): domain Eukaryota; kingdom Viridiplantae; phylum Streptophyta; class Magnoliopsida; order Arecales; family Arecaceae; genus Phoenix; species Phoenix dactylifera. The sequence goes on along the minus strand of NC_143199.1, from coordinate 18,717,231 downwards.
GTGGAGACACTGGTATGCCATACAGGTGAAGTGTAGGAGTACATTTCACTGAACGTGACCAATTCCGAAACACTCTACTGTCGAGAGATGTTCCGAGTGGATATGGGTATAAGTTTGGCCCTCTGACCTGAGACCGCAACCTGTGACTAGCAAGCAACTCACTGTACTTTGGTACCGGACTACCTGAATTTCTAATTCAGTGACGGAAGGTCACTGGGTGCAGTCAAGTACTTGCGTAGTCAGTTGTGAGTCAAGATGGAATTGACCCCTCCTGCAAACAGGAGATAATGTCTTGTGACTAATTTAGCAAAACCTTGGCCAGGGTAATCTCAGTGAGGAGTCACGGGATATCTAAAGTTAATCACATAATGGATGTACTAATTATAGGGTTGACAGTGAGCTCTAAGTCATCCTGGCATTAAGAGTCAAAGGGATTGAATTATACAGTAACCATAGTTCAGGGTTCCAGAATATTTGCTTCGCATATATTCGGCCTATTCGGACGTCGGGTACCATTGCTAGATGGTCACATCGATTAGTGTAGGAAGTCGTTCCTATACTACCGGCTTAGGTTCGAACCTATGAGGTCACACGCATAGAAGATTCCTGATTGATCAAGAAGGCTGATGAATGATTAAGAATCATTCAGGGGTAATTTGGTCAATTCGATTGGCAAATTATCTTATAAAATAATTAAAGTAATTATCGGAGGATTAATTAGTAATTAGATTGCTAATGAACTCAATTGGATTGAGTAATTAGACTAAGGATGAGCCAAATTGAATTAGATTCAATTCTGGGCTCAATCAGGGTTTTTGACCTGATTGGATTAGGTCTGAATCAAGAGGACTTAGGTTGACCAAATTAAATTAGATTAAATTTGTGCTTAATTAGGGATTGACCTAATTGGATTAGGTTCAACCCATGGTAATTGAATCATTCTAATTGTTAGGATTTAATTAAATTAAATGGGTTTGATCTGAAACTATTCGGATCTTGAAATCCACTTGTCACATATCCATGCATGGCGCCATAAATTGATTTTTAATATGATTAAAAATTAATTTAATTTATTTAATGGTGCCATGGGACACTTGGCAACATCAGGGACCTCTTTCATCATTAGATGGGTCGAAATGGAGAGATAAATTCATGAAAAGAATTGGATAAGATCAAATTCTCTCTATTCATGACATATGCCATCCTTATCTTTATCTCACTTCTAATTAAGGTTGAATTTCGAATTTAATCACCACAAAATCACCACGTGACCCTCTAATCTGATTAGGGGCATGGGAATTTCGAAATTGAAAGAGGGAAGTGGCAACATGATGAATGGTTTAGATTAGATCAAGCTTCATCATGTAATGGCACATGAACTTGAATTTTGAATTCAAAATTCAAAACCCCACAAAATCCTCCACAAATATGGGATGGTTGGCATGAAGTTAGGTAGGAGAGCAACATTAAAAGGACCTCCATCATCTGGTGGTCGAATTCAAGGAAAAAAGAGAGAAAAAGAAGAAGAAAAAAGGGAAAAGAAAAGAGAGGAACCCTAGTTCATGCATGGAAAAATTCTGCATTCAATCTAGCTGACTTCTTCCTCCTCTAAGTCCATCGCGCCATTAGTGTTAGGGGTCCCTGATAAGAGTCTTTAGATCAGATCTAAGTCCTCTTCAATCCCTTTAAACCTTTCCTCCAAGTTCTTCCAAGAAGGCGGATCAAAAGTTGATAGTGTTTGGAAGATCAAATTTCAGCCTCAAGAAATTCTGCGCAAGCTAGCACTTCCGCAGGATTGGATCTCTTCAGGAACTTCGCGTGGACTTCTCGTAGAGGCCATTCGTGTGCGTGGCTGCGAAGTCGAGGATCAGATCCACAAGTTTCATCCATCATAAAAGGTATTAATCCTACATTAATCTTTTATTATGGTGTCAAGATCTAGGTCTGATTCTCCGAGGTTTTACCCTCTTTTGGGGCTCCTCACGGAGATATCTCCAGAATCCATTCAATGGATATTCGGAGATTAATCGGAATAGAGTTCTTAAGTTTCAGATCTGATAGTTAATCATGCATGAAAGTTTTAGCATAATTGTTTAAACGATTCCGGCATAATCCTATGTGTTCTTAAGGTGCTGATTTCTAGATTTGATCTTGTAAGCATGCATGAATTAAATTGTTTGATTCGATTTTTCCGCTGCGTTTTAAAACTTAAAAAGAACTACGTATGGCTTGATCCCCCTTATGAAGGGGTACGTAGGCAACCCGATCAGGTTCAGCCATGGTTTTAAAAAAAAAAAAAAATCCGCATGCTTAACACCGAAGAACCTAGGATTCACTTTCAGAATGTCCCTAGGAGCCAACGTCTAATTGATTTTAATTAAAGATGACACTATGTGAGATTGAGTTCACCTAAGTTGGGCAAGAGTCCGGTGATGAAATTCGGCTCTTATCTTATTGGGGTGATTGCCCTTACTATGTGCAAATTGATATGTGTATGTGTATCAAGCATGCATTCACAATTTTGCTATAATTAAAATCAAACAATCACCACAAAATTTCAAACCAATAATTAATTTAAATAAGAAAAGTTTAGAGGTTACCAAAGAGAATTTCCCCAGCAATTTATTTTTTTTTTTTTTGCAAACCTCTACAGCATTTCTTTTCCGGCAGTTCTCCTTTTGATCATCCCAGATTTTTTTCCTCGATTCCTGATCAAATAATATATAAAAAAATAAATAAAAATTAGTAAGGGAGAAAAAGAAGATAAGAAAAGTAACAATAATAGAAAAAAAAATTTTAAGAAATTTTTTTTAATTCTTAAATAATTTTTTTTTTTAAAGTAAGAAAAATAACTATGCTAGCAATCCCCGGCAACGGCGCCAAAAATTGATCGGTTCTTTCAATTTTGAAAATAAACCACGCAATAGCACGTATCTTGTAGGATAGTGATTACGGGTGTCGGTCCACAGGGATTGGAGACAAGTTATTTTTCTTTTAAAAATAAATCAAAAAGAAGGATTTGCTAACTTGATTTAACTAAATTAATCTATGAGTACGAATTGAAATTTTATCAAAGTAAATAGATCTAGGGTTTGGAATCCACCACATAGCATTGCATCAAGGATTGTGTTCTTAGTTTTTATCTTTTGGAGAGGCATGCAATTTTGGCTACAAGCCTTTTAAAATAAAAGCATAAAGAGTGTTAGGAAGATCCATCTTCGGTGTAGCATGAAGTGTCTACCTAAGTATGCTAATCTAGGATGCAGCACACTTCATCTTCCTAGGCATGGATCATCTTAGACTACTTTAGCAAACATGATTAGTAACTAGCATGCTCAAAATTTAAATATCATGAAGAAATATTTCATTGGAAATAAGAATTTAAACAGACTCCAAAATAATAAAAAAATAAGAACTACAATTGCCCTGATACATTGCTAGGGCTTCATCCAGCCCTAGACTAGATGTTTAGCCGAGCATGGCTTCCGGACGACCTCCCATCTTTAAATGAAATTGAGCACCTCTCATTCTTCCCAAAATATCACAAATATTCTCTTTCCCTCTCTCTCTTCTTTTTTTATTTCTTTCTCTCGGCTGGTGGCTTCTTTTCTTCTTCACCGAAACAGAGTATTCTCTGTTTCTTTTCTCCCCCAAGCTCTCCCCCCCGTCTGAAGAACTCTTCTCCCTTTTTATATCCTTCTTGACCGTGGAGATCGGATTCTTGAAGGAGGATATGCAGGCGATGGATTCGCGGATGAGTAGCTGGATTGGAGGATGCCGATGCTGCTCCAACGCGAAGGACGACGTGGGCGTGGAGAGGATTCTGCGCTGGCTCTCATCTGGACACGCGAGGCAAGGGAGCTTCCATTTGGCTCGGGATTTGGATGGATCACGGAAGACCGCTGGGATTTGGTTCCGAAGCAAGGAAATCTGGAAGAGAAAATCACGAGCATGGTTAAATGTTGGGCGGATTCCGTGGATGATGGAGTTAATCCGAATGGGAGGAAGGTTGCGGATGCTTGCAAGATTTGAGTGCGAACGGGAGGGATCCGGAAGAAAATCTGGGAGAAGATCAAATCTGGAACAAGAAATGAGGGTGATGGTGCTCACGGGATGCTCGGACACAATTGAACGCGAACGGGAGGGGTCCGGAGGCGATCAAAAATTGGATGCGGTTGAGCTGGGAGGTATGCTATGTTTTGAATCAGGGGGAAAACGTGCGGATTTGAGCCGTGAGCTGGGATGCTGGGATACGATCGAGATGCGGGTTATTTGTGGAAGGAGATTTGAGAGGATAAGCTTGCTTCGGTTTGCTGGGAAGGAAAGGGATGATCTGCCGATTTGAATCGCGGAAGCGGGGGAGGGGAGGACGTGGTACAGGGGATTCTTATCCGTGGGAGATGAAAATGTTTAGATTCAGAATCAGATGGAAATAAATCTTTGGGAAGACGATGTTTGGCTTGCGGATGCTGGGAGGATTGCATTGCGGGAGGAGATCATGTTTGGAGCAAAGAATCTGGGAGGACGGGGTTGAATGGGAATGGGAGTGATCATGCGGCTTGTTCTGAAACAGGGAAGGAGAAGAGAATAAATAATGATGCGGGAGATAAGCGCGTGAGGGGTGATATGAGAATTATTTTATCTCTTTTTTTAGAAAGGTAGTTGGGGTCCACTCGTGTAGGTTGGGAGGGCTCTGTTCTGAATAAAGAAAGTTTGGATACGTGGAGAAAATGGGAGAGGCCTCTGTTTTGTTAAGTTGGGAAGCTTGGTGCACACGAAAAAGATGACGTGGACAAAGGGATGGGTAACTTCATGCAAATGGGGAAGAAAGCAATCCACACATGGAACTGATTGGGACTAATTCGTGAATGGGGTGACTCGACCTGCACACACATTAGACTAAATCAATATAGAAAATTAAACCAAACTTGAATTACCTCTAATAATTTATTAAAATGAAATGAGAGGGGAAACACATTTTCTTCTGTTAATATTTAAAATATGTGCATAACAATAATAATAAGTGCTATGTAAAATAGATAAATTTGTACATTATTTAGCACTTATCACCTTCTTTTTCTTTTTTTTTTCTTTCTTTCACTAACAAATCCGCTCACAGCATTTTTTTTTCTTTATTCTCCCTTCTCGGCACCAAAACAGCTGTTTTTCTTTCTTCTCACCGTCCTCCCCCCCTTTCTTCTTCCTCCCGTCTTCTTCTTATAGCTCGCCGAAGACCAGCGATGGATCCCGAGAGAGGAGGAGGGCGTGATGCTGGGAATGATCTCAGGTGAAGATGGAGCTCGAAGCGGGTGCCGATCCGGAAGGAGCTGGGTTACCGGCTCGTTGATTGCAGTCGGCTGGGATCGCGGTGAAGGCTGAATCACAGGAATTGGAGCTGGGAATCGATGGGAGGGATGCGAACGGCCGGATCTTGGAGAAGACGGAGGAGCTGCTCGCTGGTGTGCTCGTTGGATGTGGCTGGAACGGGATGATGCGGAAGAGCTGGATCTCGGCTGCTGGGAAGAGGGCTGGCCGCGGGATCGACGGGGAGACACCGGAGGCGTCACGGGCGGAAGAGGAGGCGGAGGATCTGGATCTGGCTGCACCGCGTGGGACTCGTGGCTGGAACGGGCAGGGGGGCGCTCTGTGAGGCGGGATCACGGGAAGGATAGATAACGGGAGGAAGGAGATAAACAGTGAAACAATTTTAATAATAATTTTTTATTATTATTATATTATTTCTCACTGTTCATATGAACAGTGTTTTTACGGGACACTGTTCATATGAACAGTGAATAAGTGATTCTCCCCGAAATTATTTTTATTTATTTTATTATATTCATTATTATTTTTTTGTTTTAAATTTATAAATTTTATATGAAGGCAGGTAAGGAATTGGTCGGGAATTTACTTTGGGTTTGAGGTGGGTCACGATGGTTGACTTGTCCTTGAGCCCATTGTCATTTAAATTTAATTCTTGCTAAGCTGCTTCAGATCGAACTCGACCAGACAAGACTAAAAACAGGACCGTGACCTAATAAAAAGGGTTAATCAAACCTCTGCCCCATACAAAATTAATTATAACTTTTGATCGAATCAGGACCAAAACCCATTTAATTATAACCTTAGCTTGACTACAATTCTATCAGGTTATCAAACCGGGTCAACACAATCTCCTCCTTATATGTTTTCCTGTAATTTTCATGAAAGATTGCAAACAAGAGAGAGACAAGTTCAGAGTCTGATTTAAGAAAAGAATTATTTGCTTTTTACCATATTTTAAATTTATTACAATGATGATTCAATTTAATGGTAAAATACGTATTTATCAGTTTAAGAACATTGATAAGTGCTATGGAAAGATAACTAAATTATAGATTATCAAGCACTTATCACCCCACCTCCGACAGTTGCTCCCACGATCGGGGGGGTTAGACTTCGGCACCGGCTTGCAGGATGACGACGACGCGGTGAGCTCTCCTGGCTTCGAGCTCGATGGGGGCCCCGACGACGGTGGGGCTCCCTCGTCGTCGGGGCCCCCTTTCGCCTGCTGTATGCTGCCTGACAGGGGAACGATGCCGCGGGTGGCATCCCGTGGACTCACACCTGCGGAGAGGGGGCGCAGATTGGGCCCTGCTTTGTTGTAGACCCTGAATAGTTGTGGTCAATGTTTAAACCTGCTGAAAGAGCAGGTCAAATTGCTTTGGCCGGACTTGCGGGACCTGGTCCACTAGTGCAGGTACTGCAGGGAGTGGATTTTGACGAGAGCGGTCGGGTGGCGGGGCCCGGCTGCTCGATGCACTCGGAGCTCCGTGATTTTTTAGCCTCATGATCACGACTCAGGCCCTCTTTCTAGGGCCAGAAATGTTGTGGTTCAAATTTGGCCCGAGGGTCACCACGCTGGTGGAGTCGAGGAAGCTGCTGGTTGTTGGAAGAAGAAGATGGGAGCCACCTCCTGCGCGACGGCGGCGGACCTGCGCAAAGCCTCACCGGTGTTTCCGGTGAGGGTCCTTCGGCAATCACGTTAGAGTGAGATAAATTTGGTCCAGCCAAGAGTCCCTTAGAAGTTACTTGACTAGACTATTTATAGTCCCGGTGGAAAGGCCCAGGTGGCAGAGGCACCGTCAGCCCACATTATGAGGGGGCGTGGCTCTGAGCCGAACGGCGCGTAGCTTAGGCTGGTTGGTGGCGTGTGGTGTTATCCGTTCTTGAGAACGGTAGGGTATTGTCACAGCAGGGTATGGTCGGAGTAGTTATGGTGCCATCCTTTGACTGTTAAGGGCCGGCTATGGAGGCGTGGCATGGTGATGTTGTAAAGTATGGCCACGTAGATGGGCATAGGCGCGCACATGGGCGCGGTTGTTGGCGAAGCTGAGCCCGTTGAGAAGTCGCATCATGCGTTTGACGAGGTCGGCTTGATGGGTGTTGGAGGTAGCTCGGCTCTCCAGATTCCGAGGTGTGCTCGGTGGAGCGCCTCGAGCTTGAGAATCAGGGCGTACTACTGAAGCAGGCGCCCCGAGCTTGGTCGGGATGGATCGACGAACATTGGAGGCACCCCGAACTTGGTCGGGGGAGTCGGTGAATATCTGAAGCTGAGTTGGTTCTGAGCTGGACTGAGGATTCGACCGGATGGTGTTGGCTTTTATTGGGCCAGAACTGGGCGGCCTTTTAGCTATAGGCTGGACGATCCATTTCGTCCCCCATCACTATCTTTGGTTCAATCTTTACTATTTATAGCAAAGAGATTTGATTATGAAAAAGCCACTTCTCCTGCTTTGCGTAATTGCGCCTATCTATCTGCGGTACAATATTTGCTATTTATAGCAAAAGGAGTTTGATTCTGAAAACGTCGCGTCTCCCGTTGTCTCATCTCTCACTAATAGCTTGGGGGAGCCTGGCCCCATCGGGTTAGGGTAAAAGTGGCCAATAGTCTCTTTCTATTCTTAAAAATACCAATAATAGCTGAGTGCAGGAGCCTATTTGAGGGTCTGTGATTAAATATTATTTTTGCTCTAAAAAGAAAAAAATTTCATGATTGGGTGAAGGTGTGGATCTATGGAACCGCCGATTGGGTCGCCGCCTATGCTGCCCAGCACTCAAAAGAGGCCCTTTGGACAGACCAGGGATTGTTCTCCCAACTTGGAGTCATTGTCTTTTTCTTTGATTTTACTGGTTACATCCACGTTAGAGTAGTGTGAACAACCGTTGTACCTAAAAAAATAAAAAAAATAATTGGTACAACAAGTAAAATCATGAAATTTTACTTTTTAGAGGAAAAAATTAATTGATTACAACAGTCGAGGAAGATTCTCCAACACGCCTCCTATGCGAAGAAAAGCCACCTCGTGTTCTTTACATTGCAGCTAAACTAATTCCAAGGCTGTTTTTTTTCCTCTGTTTTTAAAGTAAAAACTCCACGGAGCCTAGCGTAATCGCTGATCACATCGCCCCTCCTGGCCCCAATGGACATATGCTTTACGTGCATCTTCATAGTTTTTGTAAGGGGATCGCCTAATCCACCGTCCGTTGATAGAACAGATGGCGGATGCGATACTCGCTTAGGACGTTCTATGCGAATGGTCGTATAATCCAGCAGTCTCCCACTACAAACAAAAGTACCGGCGCTGGAGTGCAACCATCCTTCCGCCGCAGAGAGGAACTAGGAACCCAAAATAACTTATTTAATATTTAATATTTTAATATTAACAATAAAAGGGAGGGAAAAAACCTAAGCTAGGGTTTTGGTGCGTGCTTTTTGTTCGTCCTTCTCCGCTGGGGATTGGAATTGGGATTGAGATTGGGCTGGATCGATTGAACGAACGAAGGATCGATTCGATCATTCGATGGGGGGAGCGCTGCAGTACTTGGAGGCGCAGCGGAATGCGCGGCCGGAGCTGGCGGAGTGGTACGACGCCATGGCCGACCTCTACCAGAAGAAGCTCTGGCATCAGCTCACCCTGAAGCTCGACCAGTTCTTCGCCCTCGCCGTCGTCCAGGTCCCCATCCCCTTCTCTTCCTTCTAGGGTTTCCAATTTTCTTTTCTTTTCTTTCGTTTTAAAGAATATGATGATTTTGAAGTTCACCTTGTTTTGATTCTTTCTTGTTGGGAAAGTTGGGGTTTTGGGTTTTGCACGGTGGAATGTTAAGATTTTGATGCTTTTTGCTTGCTGTCTCTGTTGGATCCATGGGGTATCGTTCGGACGAATGTGGGAGATTGGATTCATGGACGGTGTGGATGCTTCCTGGACTCGGGGGAAATGCCCAAAAAATCTAACTTTTACCATCAATTTGATACTTTTTGTTATTAATGTCGATCAATTTGGTGTGCCCTGAGTTTATTGTGCTAATGGAGGAAAGGTTCGTCAGGTACTGATGGGTAATCTCTTGATTTCAGTCCTAATTATCACTTTAAAACCCGGGATATTACAGTTATCTTTAGATATAGGAGGACAGGAAGTAGCAAACATGTCAAGGAAGTTATTGAGGAAAAAATCCCAGATAAGAAATCAAGTTCTTTGGTAGTTGTTAGTATTAAGAACAAGTGGGGGAGTGAGTGCGTACAAGAGATGGAGACATGGGTTTAGGTGTTTGATAGAGAAATGGGATTTGAAAATTTAATATAGTAAACTGCAGTCTTATGTTGCCCCATGACTTGGAAATTATTTCAGACAATGCCATTGGCGCTGATTTCTTGAAAATAAAATCATGACATGTATACCCTTTGGTTAGTCCAAGATTCAAAATGCAGGATGGTAAATAACAAAACATGCATGCTTGCGTGGTCTCAAGGTGAGGTATAAATGATTGTTGGCTTGGAACCATTTAAAGACATCCATGTGGACACATGCTTTATTTTTCTTTCTCTTTCTTTTCTTATTGGGGGGGGGGAGTGAAAGAGTTAATGTGCCTAACAAAGCCAATATTATATTAATAAAGTTCTATTACATGCATATTGTGGGTAAATTAATTTTATTATATGATGATAAAATTTGTCCATGATTACATTGTATGGAGATCATGTAATAATAGAGATTAATACAGAGAGATATAACACTCCAATTTTTTGTAATCTAAAATAGTTCACAACCTAAATAAATATATATTGGGCAAATATATTTATATTATGGTTGTCCCATGTTGTACTAGTATATGTGATAGGATGATATGTTTTAATCATCAAAATAGAGATTCTTAGTAAATATGTGGGTATTTGTAAGATGACAAATACTGAATAGGACCAAATATTAGAACACTCTTGGACCATAAAATCTGTCAGAATGAAAGAGTGGTTGTAGTCACATATTCATAATTCCTTAAAGACCTAAGGATGTTACATAATCTCATGTGGAGTTTGTGTAACTTTGACATTGTCAATCATTGACGTCTAGTAAAAGACTATATACGGACATGTTGGGTTGCATAAATAAAATATGGAGATTTGTGAAGAGTCATGAACATCCAAAAAGGGGATTCATCATTCCTTAGGAAGGAAAGAATATTCAAGACTGTGTTCCTTAGAATTGAATTGGAAACTTGGCCGGTACAATTTTGAGAAATTATCTAATTCAAATTAAATAAAAGAACACACATATGAATTACTAATAGACAGTCTCATAGTGGTTCATATCAATTCAGTAGTTCATATGGAATATTAGTTGATGAAAAAAATTATGTGGACATATAATGTGACAAGGGATACTCACTACATGTTCTATTCTTTGGGTGAGACTGTAATTTGCAAATAGGCATAATTGCAGTTGCCCAACCAAATTAGGTTTTGGCTTACCAGAGAAAAGAATATCCCTAATGGGTCCCATGCAACATGCTCATTCTCTTACTAATTGGCATCCAAAAGGTCGTAATATGAAGGATCATATTATGAATAGTCGCTTACTATTCATTAGATGAATGTTACTAAATTTGATTAATTTTTCATTCATTATAATGGAATGAATATGGCAGACTAAATGTTAGTATATGAAGAGATATGATTAAGAGAGGTTTCATTATAATGAATGTCATTGAATGAGATTTCTATTATGAATAGTCTCTTACTATTCATTAGATGAATGTTACTAAATTTGATTAATTTTTCATTCATTACAATGGAATGAATATGATAGACTAAACATTAGTATATGAAGAGACATGAATAAGAGAGGTTTCATTATAATGAATGCCATTGAATGAGATTTCAATATACCTCCTCTATAAAAAGAGAGAGCAAGTAGAGATGAAATACGAGCTCACCAATTAAAAAGGATAGCCAAAGTTGTAGAAGAGGCATCGCATGCGAACTTAGGAGGACTTTGCATTTGTGAAGTCTTTTGTGAGTAATATCATCACTAAGGTATGTCCCATGAGATGAATCCATGTACATCAAACAAGGACCTAGACTCCACCAAATTTTCATATTATGAATATGGATAAAATGAAATTATTTTGGAATAAGATTCGAAATTCTGCTGCAACTATCAGGGAGGTGAGGGAATGCTAGGCGGGAGATTACGATTTCACAACATCAGATCCAAATCAGAGAATGCATCTTGTATTCCATTGGCATCATTGTTGTTCTAGTGAAGGTCTTTACATGGAGTTCTTTTCATATGGACTTTGCTTGCTGACACCGAAGTACGCATTGTTGCAAAAGTAAACATTAATTAACTTTAATAATTGAGAAACATGGAGATAGTGATCCCCTCCACATGATACATTGGTTGATGAGAATTGTTACTAAGCTTATAATATCCTTTTTTCAGCATAATTCTGAAACTCACATTGGTTTCAGTAAAATTTGTGTTGTCATCTGAATGCAATCTATAGTATACCATTTAAGAACATGTTGGAAAATGATGTTTTTTGATTGCCCGCATCCCCACACTACAAAGTATCTTCAGATGTAGGTGTAGCTATTTTTTCTCTCTGTCTCTCTTTTGCTTTCTCTAACTGAGTATTACCTTTGGAATAAATGCATAATTTGTTCAAGGTGTTTCACTTCTAGTTGTCCTTTTTTCATTGGTTTCTAAATTTGCAGTTTATCTTTAGAATATAGAAAAAACGTCTCCTAGAATTTTATGTTGGAGTTTTCAAGGGAATTTTCTGAATTGCATTTTTTCTTATCTCTTTATTTTCAACATTCAAGTTATGAAAAGTATGCCCTACGCAATTGCTGATGTTGTAGTTCTTATATCTGTTTTTGATGTTTTCCCATACAGACGGGCGATACTCTTATTCAGCTGTACCACAACTTCATTACTGACTTTGAGACAAAGATCAATCTCCTGAAACTTGCACATTTTGCTGTGGTAGTTTCTCGTCAGTATACTGAAAGGGAAACTGCCATTAGCTATCTTGAAGGGATGATTGAAAAGCTGCGTGCCACAAGGGAGTTGCGGATTGAGGAGCCTATTCTTTATGTGAAGATGCAAATAGCTGCATTTAACCTTGAGAAAGGGGACCAGAAGGAATGTAAGAAATATCTAGAGGATGGAAAGACTACGTTGAATAGCATGACTGACATTGATCCTTCTGTTCATGCTACCTTTTACTGGGTTTCTTCTCAATATCACAAAAGCCGCCAAGAATTTGCTGAGTTCTATAAGAATGCTCTTCTTTATTTGGCATACATGTCAGTGGAATCTCTTTCAGAATCATTTAAACTGGTATGTCTGAAATCCTTGGAGGCATTTATGTCTCTTCATATGGGTATGAGCTGATGTAAGCAATTCTATGGCTATATGTTAACATATGCCTACATGGTAGTATGGTACCTCAATTTATCCATATGTTCTTGACCTACTAGCATGCATTTGTAATGTATTTATGCTTACAAAATGCATGTTGCCCATCTTTATGTCTATCATATAATGTGACAAGGATTGGCCTTAAGGTGAGTGCTTCAGGCATGGACCAGACTTTGACCTTTCATGAAAGCCTTTGTTAAAAAGTAATTCTATTTGCAAATTCCTACCATTTTGTCCTATTCAAGCAGACCATGTTATATTGTACAAGAACTCCAGTTATTTCTTTTTGTCTCATTTTAATCCTAATGATCCACCTAAATTCCCTGGCCTTGCATGATAATTATAAAACCTGAGCAACTGTTGGAGTGAATGCATATTTCTGTTAGGGCAGGAAACTAAGTTTTATATCCAATAACGAATTAACCATGATATCATAGTTGGGTGCATTTACATATGAATTTATGTACATATGGGCATAAAAAGTAACAGCGTATTAACATATAGGAAATTTACATGTTGTAATGTGGATAGTAGGAAGGTTAAACCATCCCGAACCGTCCGGTCTGGGGCGTACTGAGCCGTACCGGCGGCGGACCGAGATGGTTCCGGCAATAAAATTGAGAAACTGGAGAGTAAGGTTCGTTGTCTCGGTATCGGACTTCGTACCGATGCCACACTAGTACTATGTTGATATGTTTGGTATGAAATTTTTTCAGCATACCGAATATTGGTACGCCTCCCATATCGAGTACCAGTATGGAATTGGTATAGCATAGTACGTCCGTACCGCGCAGTTCGGGTCAGTACGGTAAGCCATGCTGGTGAGGGAGGGGGAGAGGGAGAAGGAAAGAGAGGAGAGGTAGGGAGGGATAGAGAGAGGGAGAGAGAGGGGGGAGAGAGAGAGGGAGGGGGGAGAGAGATGCCAGGAGAGGGTAAGAGAGGGGAAGCCCTTCTCTCCTTTAGTCGTCCACGAGCTCTGTTGGGTGACCCCTGTTTCGAAGGAAACAAGGGGTTCGCCTCGTTCTTTTTAATTTTTTTTCATTTCTTTAAGTGAAGTCTGCATATCTTGTGCTGACTTCACTTAAAGAAGTGAAAGGAATAAAAAGAATGAGGTTGAGCGTCGGTTTCGTTTGAAATAGGGGCTTCGCCCGGTGGCCCCTGCAGACGAGCGGAGGAGAGGAGGGCTTTTGAGCCCCCTCTCTTCCTCTCCTAGCATCTCTCTCCCCCCTCTCCCTCTTTCTCTCTCCCCCTTCGAGCCTCTTGTTTGTTCAAGATAGGGCTCCATCTAGTGGGACTGGCGGATAATTGGAGGAGGAGAGGAAGGCTTCCGAGCCCCCTCTCTCTTCCTCTCCCAGCATCTCTCTTTCCCCCTCCCTCTCCCCTTCTAGTTTTTCTTTTTCAGTATGTGCCGGAATGGGACGGCACGGCATCGTACCATATCATACCACCAGCCTATTGGCATGAGTGTTGGTTCCGGTACTGCAAACTAAAAGTAGAACCGGTAGTAATAGAAGCCATGCATGACATGATGTGACTTTGAAAGAGTGGTAGCAGCTGGTGTTCGACCACTCCAATACGCAAATTTGCATTGCTAATAACTTAGAATGTGAATAGAATGACCACCTCCACAATGGAGAACTACAAGTTGCTTCAGTCTAGGATGCAAGCTATAAGGAAATGAGTTGGTTTATATAGTTGACTAGCAGTGAAGGAGACTATTTAATCAAGACAATGGTGGTGATGGTGAAGGCATGGAGGAATAGTGCAATGTAACAATTGGTTGTTGCCAGGCATTTGCAAACAGCAAGATTTAACTGCAGGAGACAAGCTGCTGGTGGATAATAAGCATAGAAGGTTCCCAGGCCTCATTTGCTTGCAGCATTGATAAGAGATTGAGTTCATGATGGCAGGAATGACAAAAATTTGCTGGAGTTCCAATTTGTGTATCTTGAAGTTCTAGAGGACATGCAGTAGGAAGGTTAATGCAATAGCAAAATAGCATCGAAGTTGCTTGGACAACAAGGTAACAGAGACCAAGATTGTTAAAACAGATATGCTGATTCATGGTGCAGGGTAGAGGTAAATTTAACCTATGAAACATTATTGAATTAAAAATTAGGCCAATATCAGGACTCCATCATGATAAACAATGCTAAATGTATTTCAAATTCCAAGAGTCAAGTAAATTGCCAATTACAAATTGGGATGATTTAAAGATGCAACAAAGAAACATAAGGTGATGATGGAGCAATGGAATCCTGAATAAGGTGACTACGAAGTTATCAATTTACATATACTTGATTATCCAAGAGTCGGAACCATCAGGGTGCACACAAGGTTGTTAGGACATAAGGTATACCAAAAGGAAGCTCGATAAAACTTAAGGATTGAAAAGACATTGATAAATAATTAGGAAGAAGGTGGGTCTCTCATGTGGTAATATTTGGGGGATAGAAGACCTAGAAAAATTGGACCAACTTAGTAGAAGGACATGATAGAGGATATGGTGAAGGCCCTAGGACTAGGGGTGGCAATCAGCCATTCGGGTTAGGTCGAGTTATGTTGAGGTTATATATCAAGGTCTACTGAAAGATCTCTATTGTAATATTATAAAAATTCTTTGAGCGTGGGAGCAAGGTGACAACCTATGAGACTAGTAGTTGAAGACTTTTGAAGGAAAAGAAAATTTCTGTCAAAAAAAAACTTTTGTCTAAACTTTATAAAAAAATATATTAGGAGAAATGGAAACAAAGAACCTTACTTGATAGATGCGTGAATTTGTCTACTGTCATGAATATTTGCCAACTCCTTCATGATGGAGTCGATGAGGTTGTGGGCAAAGCAGCTTTAGCAGCTGCCATCATACCAAAAGACGAGTCCATTCAAACAAAATCTTGGAGGTGGATGCCCTAATCGAAGGCTTTTGTGGACAGTGGAAGAAATAAAAAGAGAGGCATGCGAATAGGCTATGGTTGATGACTTTGTGGAGAGGAGATTGGAGAGCAGATGTGGTGGAAGAGAGGGCGGTGGAAAGGTGGAAGAGGGGGGTGGTGCTGGATGGGATGATGGTGGTAATGAGGAGGAAGAGGGGGATGGGGTGGAGAGAGGAAGTGGTGGTGGTACTGGCCAGTTTGATGTTGGTTTAGGCAGCTAAGGTTGAGAAAAAGAAGTCAAGAGTGGGAGGGAGAGAACACATGGTAGTGTGGAGGGGTCTAGGGTTGAGAAAGAAGTCAACATCCTAGCCTTGAATCCTAACTTCTTTTGTTTTGCTCTCATTGGCTCATTTTCCCATGTCACCACTGATCCAATGGCTCCCAATGGCTCATTTTCCATGTCATCACTTAACTAAACCCTATGATATATTTTTTTTTAAAAACCAGGAAGTCATGCCTAGTTTACCATGCTTAATGCCTAGCCTCATTAGCCAGAGACAACTGGAAAATTCGGCTAAATCGGTTTCAATTATGGGATTAGTAATCAAAAACTTTATTTCCTTTAATACCCCTAGATAAATTGAAGCCACAATTCTGTTCTTCCCTCATTCTATGTAAATCCATAAATCCATGGCATTGGCGTTATGCCCAGCTTCTCTGAAAATCTTGCTATAACTCTAAAGGTCCACCAGAAATCTATTGCTGCAATTTTTTCCTTTTTTAATCATATCTCATTCATAGCATCATCACTGATACATCTCCCCCTCTAGTCCCTTTTATCCTTTTTCTTTTTTCATTTGATAGAAGAATGGGGAAGATCATATTGGAATAGAAGGGTACACAGTGGCCTAAAATTCTTGATATGTTTTAGTTTTGGATTCCTTCGCCTTTTTTTTTTATTTTGTTGATAAGATAGGAAGATCTCCATCAGAAGGAAAGTGGACTTGTAGCCCAAAATTCTTCATGATATGCTTTACCTTGAGTCCTTAACAAATCTTTGCTAAAAAAAACAAAGAAAGAAAATGCACAGGTCCGTGCTTCTTTCTTTCTTTATAAAAGGATGGGAAAGACCCCATTAGAACAAAAGTGGATCAGTGCCAAAAATTTTAGGCTCATATTTTACATCTATTGATCTTGGATCATGAAATGGGATTGAGTTCTTCATGGGACCTGAGTGTGATGGCTTTGATGGAATTTTAGATGAAAAAGTTGAGGTATCATCTATGTTGGAAGAGCTTGTTCTTGTAGGGAGGGTGGGAGAGCAAAGATGGTGTTGTTTCATGGCACCCAAGGTAAGAAAGGGTATTTTTGGAATATAAGCTCAATTTCTAATAAAATCTAAGAAGCTAGTTTCTTGCTCTTTTTAGAAAGAAATGGACTGTTGGTAGCCAATCAAAACATGTGGTAATTTAGTGTGGCTTCATAAGGCATGGCTTTGAAATATTTCTCAAGAAAAGAGATTCCCATGTATATTACTTTTCTTGGATTTTTGTATATGGTATTTTTACTCAATTATATGGGTATGACAATCCAATTTTATTTGCTTTTAGGAATTCTATAAATATCATATATAATCCCTGCCTCCACTAAAAAAAAATTAACGCATTGGGTAAAGGAGCCTTGACTCGATCTCGACCTGACCCATTGGCAAGTGGAGATTGGTTGACCTGAACCTGACCCATGGACCCAATAGTTCGGGTTAGACAATTAGGTTAGGTCGGGTCAATTCAAAAATTGCCACCCCTTCTAAGGACCAAAAGATGGTGGTTGGTCTAACTCAAGGTCCGCAATCTCGGTACCGGATAATATATTGATACCTTATCGGTTCGGTATGGTATGGTACATATCCTGTACCAAAATAACTCTCTGACTATTTTTCTCAATTTTATCTTTCTGCACCTCGATACAGGTTGGTACACTTCGATATGAATCAAACGCATCTCGGTACGAGGCTTGTACTGACTCGAAATTGAATTTCGTATCGGTACTATACCGGTATGGTACAGTACGCTCTGTATCGAGCGATACGGGGTGGTACGGCAGCCCATGGTCTAACTAAACGATCATGAGGTCCACAAGAACCTTTGAAGCTATAGTTGAAGAAGTTCAATTATCAATAAAGTAACCGTTACTTCTCAAGTTTTTAGACAATGCCACCATGCATTTGACTTGCAGTCATTTTCTGTACAACTTTATGCATGCAATGCTATAAGTTGCAGATTATGATCTAGTTATGTTTATTAAATATTTTTAATCCTCGTGTTAATATCTTTGTAGTGTTTAATTTAGTAATACTTGTGGTCCATGATTTTGAACATATTGCCACTTGTTATTCCTTTTGTTGTCTGGTTTAATGCATTTGGCTATGAAATTTTAATTTTCTTACAACAAATTTGGAATTTTAATATAATTATAGTTGTGGTTTACGATTCTGCACTGACAGCCACTTGCTATTTCTTTATTGTCAGGATTTGGCATTTGACCTGTCTCTTTCTGCCTTGTTGGGGGATAATATATATAATTTTGGTGAATTGCTAGCCCATCCAATTGTAAGATATGATTTTGTTAATATATTTCTATATCCTTTCCCCTTAAAAACGTTGCATTCTATATGTAATTTTGATGCTTCTTATCTCTTTCATTTGGTGCAAATATCTTTACAGTGAAGGTTTTATCTAGAAAATGTTTAGCATTTTTCTTGTGATTATTATGTTTACATCTGCATAATTTACCCGTAAAAGTCATCCATCATTTTAACTCTCTTGTTATGGAATAAAATGATCTCAAATACATATTGTGGCCCTAGATGATTTTGGAAACTTTAAAAAAGATTGCCTCCTATTTTCCCAAACCACCGTCAAAGTGTTTGTTTTGCTTTTCTCTAATCCTCTCTGTGTCTTTGTGTGTGTCTCATGTTTCCTGAATTAATATCAAATGTTTGTTTTCGCTATTGTTACATATAATGATAATGTACATTAGAGTACATATGAGAAAATTATTTGTGCATGTTTATTTGTCTTGTCGTCCATCCTGCATATCATCTTTTGGAGAATTGTTTCCATGGATAAGGGTAAGATTGTGAATAGAGTTGGCTTTTGTTGTATCATTCTCATACTAGGCACCAAAAGAAGGGTTGGGTGTTAATAATTCTTCCGTTTATTTGTTGGAGGAAAGGTTAAGATTCTCGCATATTCATTCAAATACTCACTGTCAAGTAAAATTGATTCCTATAAGAAGCTCTTTTAGGAATGGAATTTATCTGGTTTAAATTTAAAAAATGAGAATAAGAATCATTATATCTCTTTTTGGCTTTTTGTTTTTAACTCCTAGGGGAGCATAATACCAATGCTTTTTAGAGGGAAGTCATGTAGATGGTTGGCTTGTCATCATGGGATTTTAGCTTTGTCTATTGGGCCAAATCTGTGGGTTATAATTGTGGCTGTGGTCTGGTAGTGATTTCCTTATTTTATTGCAATTTCTTTGCCATTAGGCTTGGTGCCTTTTTTGAAGTTAATATTATTTCGAGTGTTATAAATAAATTTGATTTTGCTGAACCATAGACCTTGCAAAATCAGCTGCATTTAACTACCTTTTAGAAAAATGTACCTGTTGGTATGACTTTCATGCTTCCAAGTATTGCATACGAACATGACAAATTCTGTGTGGATGAGGTGTTTGAAGTTTTAATACTACATAAATTGTAAGTCTTTGATCAGTTGATGCATGCTAACGAAAGGCTTTCTTTCATGGTACCTAGTGTAGTGAGTAAAGAGGATGTAACTAGGACAAGAGTGATAGGAGTTGGGTAGTGTAAAGCGAAAAAAATACTTGATTTTTGATCTAGGTGATTTTTTAAACCCTTTTGTTATAGAAAAACACTATCCACAATATTTTATTTGTTTAGAACAAAGCCTCAAAGAAATCTTGGAGGAGGAATGAGATTCTTTCTTTATTTTTATTTTTACTTATTTTTTGTAGGGTAGGTGATTTTTTTTTTTTGGGGGGGGGGGGGGCATAAATTAGAACAGATTTTGGACATAAGTGAGTTTACCTAGTGCTTCCCTCTTTTGCATGGTGTTGCCTCCAACTTCTCATCCTAACGTTAGAGTGGTTTCTGGCTGGTTTGGAAGCTGTGCAGGATGATGAAGAGATGAGCAGGCCTTTGTTTACTTTTGGCCTACAAAAGGTAGATGGTTGGAGGCAGGATGAACACTTGTAGATGTTGGGTCTTAAGGGCTGTTACCAGTTTGGCCAATTTATGGTCTAATTACTGATTGCGTGACCCAATTTATGGTTTAATTACTGATGTTTTGATCCACTTATTGATGGTTGGAAACTTGGTTGTGAAATAACCTGCTTCCTAAATGACCTTTTTAGCCTTGGTTAAAGTAATTAATTAAGAAATATAAGGTCAATCCACAATTTGCCTTAAACATGGTGTGATAGAGCAAACAAACATCGCTTAGTTGCTTCTCCTCTGGTCTTGGCATGCACATTGCCTTCCGCTCCATCCTCACGACTAGCGACCCCCTTAATGCCTTTACCACTGCTCTTCTCCTCCATCGCCTATTCCACCAACTAGCCAATGAAAGATGATGCCACTGGGAGCTTGATCCTCTCATTTGTCCTCGATTTTGCTTGCTGCTTCACCACAGCCCATGGCCTCATCATTCAGGCTGTTCTTGTCCAGGTTGCCAATGCTTTCACTATCTTCCACATGAATGTGGCTCGCGATGTTGTCATCCAGGCTACTGCTGTCCAGGTCACCAATGCTTTCACCACCTTCCACACCATCATGCCCAAGGACATCAACCCTATCTTCCCCAGGCTGACCTTAGGGGCCTTTGCCTTCTTTGAGGTCAAGTCTATGCCTCTATGGCAATATCATCTTCCGATATGTCTCCTTCCCAACCGAAACTCCCCAAAACCTGTCCACAACAACCCTTCATGTCTGGGAGTTCGAAGTCATATACCTATGGGCATTTCGGTCTTTTGGCATGAAAATGGTTATATTTTGATAACCTGTGATGATGGGCTAACCACAAGGTTATTGGTGCACACGCACGCACGTCTGTACGCACAAAAGAGAAAAAAAAGAATAGAAAAGGTTTCAAGGGTATACATGCTAACAGTACTTATGGGTGGGTACACATGCAAATAGGCATATTTTGTATATAATATAATATATACATATGTACAGGTACGTCATGCTGATTTAGTTTTTTGGTTAGCTGCATGGTGGAGTGAGGGAACAAAGGCGATATGAGATAACAGTTGCCCATTTAAGCATAAGACAAGCAATTTTTCAAGGTTCTCATTAAGGCCAAATTGTGACATATGTTGAAATAGCTTTTAATTGGGCATCACCAAACACAATAAAAGAAGTTAATTCCTGATGTGTTGCATGGTGGAGTGAGGGAACAAAGGCAATATGAGATGTTGACAGTTGCCCATTTAAGCATAAGACAAGCAATTTTTCAAGGTTCTCATTAAAGCCAAATTGTGACATGGTTGAAATACCTTTTAATTGGGCATTACCAAACACAAGAAAAGAAGTTAATTCCTGATCTGTTGAATAGGTTTTTTAAAGCTCCGAACAGACTCAACGTCACTGTCTTATTATTAAGCATGTGATAGTGCTTATAGGATGACAAAGTTATCTACAGACCAGGGAGTATGACTCATGAATTAAGATTTTGAATTATACTGTATGCTATTTACATAAGAATATTGCCTTATTTTTGTTTTTAAACTTTTAATGGGTGTTTCAATGCTTGACTACCTTGACTGTACAATATCCTCTACATTGGTACAGCTGAGAAGAGGAAGTGAAAGGATTTTAG
Source organism: Phoenix dactylifera (assembly GCF_051530095.1). NCBI lineage: Eukaryota > Viridiplantae > Streptophyta > Magnoliopsida > Arecales > Arecaceae > Phoenix > Phoenix dactylifera. The sequence goes on along the minus strand of NC_143199.1, from coordinate 18,695,712 downwards.
AATACCCCTAATCACTTTGTGCATGGATTTCAGTATCTTGTTGTAAATGTGGTTGGAGACTTGATATGTGCAACATCTTCTTACAAGTGTATATACCATCTTTGCCTGACGGAAATCATGGTTGGGCATCTGTAAATCCCTCAAAATTTTTTATTTCATGTAATTAAGTGTAATTTTTTACATTAGAATTTTTTAGAGTTATTTATCCATGTTGCTTATAAGTCAATGAATGCATCTTAGAATTTCCTAAGCTTTGGACACTAGGATAGTTGTTTTATTATTTAATTATCTGTCCATAATTGCTTGAAGATTTAAATTATGGTTTTTATCTTCACATATCTTTTATTTTACCCTTTAATTGTGACAATTTGGAAACTAAATGGAGCTTCAGCTGGTGAATGCAAGCATATTTATCTCATTGAAGTGATAAACCTTGTAGATGTCTACAGATGGACTATGCTCTTTTAGCACTGGACTTCACGAAAACCATGTGGCTGATTGTGAGGCATGTTCACTTCAAAAGTTGCTCAAAATGTGCATATGCCTGATTGTAGTCTGAAAAGTTGATGAGTGGTATGCAGAGAGAGGGATGAGGGGAGTTTAGAGTGAGTATATTTGGGGAAACGTAGGAGTTACACTGGTCAAGCACAAAGTAGAGATTTGCAAGAGATTGTGTGGGGCTATGGGCATGCGCAACAAAGATTTAATGAGGCCTCAGACCTTGTTAAGGGACTCAGATTTGTGTCACCTTTGGGAAAAAGGAGGGAAATACGTAAAATAGAAATTAAAGTAATAACAAAAGGGCATGGAAAATCTTGCAGTGAGAACTGGTAGGCATGTGCGACAAAGCTCTAATGAAGTCTCAGACCCTGTTAAGGGACTCACATTTGCATCACCTTTTGTAAAAAAGGAGGGAAAAGTGTAAAATAGAAATAAAAGAAATAACAAAAGGGCTTGGAAGATCTTGCAGTGAGAACTGATGTAGAGTCTGTTGAAGTGAATGAAGAAGGATTTGTAAAGCAAACACTTACTTACTGGAATAAGGGTTGATAATTATGGTTTGTTTTAGAGAGGAAGAGATCAGAGGACTTTCAATTTCACTTTTGTTTTGTAATTGCTGTATGAACATAGATAAGCCATTCAACTGTTTTCTATTGTACCTAAAAATTATGTTAGAACCAAGGTTCGCCGTACCGATACCGGACCTCGTACCGATGCCACACTATCATAGTGTCGGTATGGTACAGTACGCGGTACGCCATCGGTATGAATACCAGTACCGAACTGGTATGGTATGGTACGTCTAGTATGGTACGATACAGCATACCATAGTTAGAACCATTTCTTTTCTTATTATTTTTGCCACTGTATTGATTCTTAATAATACGGAGATTTTCTACAGTGGTAGTCTTAAGGTTGTCATTCTAGTAGCAGGTGTCATGCCTTCACAGGTAGGTGTGAAGTTTGCAGTGCATCTGATGATAAATTTCTTGCAAATTGTTTACTTTTTCTCTATAATTTCATTTTTCTGAAGCATTTTTATATATTTCTTGGTGATGTCTGCGCTATGTTGCTAACTGCAGTCAGATGCATTTCTTCTAGTTATTTGTGTATTTATTTGTCAATATATTGATCATATTGTTTTCTGTTCTTAAGCATGGATGCATTTCATATGCACCATTTTGCTTTTTGTCCTCCATTTTTTTTCTATTTTCACATGCACCTTAGTCATGCGTGCTGAGCTTGCAACTGTTTTGCAGATAAATTGTCTTCTTGGAACCAAAGCGGAGTGGCTTTACCATATACTTCATGCATTCAACACTGGCAATTTAGCTCTTTATCGTGAACTTTGTCATGTTCACAGTACTTCTCTGAATGCACAGCCTGCATTGGTAGCAAACCAGAAAAAGCTAATGGAAAAAATAAACATACTCTGTTTGATGGAAACCATCTTTAGGTAAGATGCTATTTGATATTTCAGTTATGCTTGAATTTATAGCTTAAGTAAGATTAGGTAGAAGATATTGAATCAATTGTTTCTGTGCACTGTCTTACAGAATCATTCTTCATAGTTGCTTAGTTTATTGTAGCTTGTATCTAGGTTAACTTTCTTGTTTCCTTGCAGCCGACCTTCGGAAGATCGCACCATACCGTTAAGTATTATAGCTGAACGAACTAGACTTTCCATAGAGGATGTGGAATATCTTCTTATGAAAAGCCTCTCTGTGAGTTTCTGTTATAATTTTGCAAACTCTCTTATGATAAGCAATTCTGTATTTCTCGTTCTGATTTCAACATAGGTGATTGCATGAAATTTAGAAGAAAATGAAGTTATGACTTCTGGGGGACTATTTGTGCAGTTTTTTAATTGATTTTATGTGTGCATTACATCCTTCTGACCAAGAGAGCTTTAATACTCATTTAGAGAAGTGGGTGTGTTAACACGGAGCAATGAAGATCACCAAAACACCTTTTAGTGTTATATAATTAGATGGAAAGAGAGGGCAATTCTTAGCCTAATGGTAAGGTTGCTCTATGGTGACTTGTGTATCATGGGTTTGAAACACAGAGACAACCTCTTCGCACAAGGGCAAGGCTATGTACATCTAACCCACATCTGACCTTGCAGTTTCAGGAGCCTCCTGCACTTTGATGTCCTTTAGTTAGATGGAAAGAACCAAGCTTATTGTAGTCATTTAACCAGTAGAACAATGATTGACCTTTTTGTATCTTTTTATGTCTCCATTGCATTGGTTAAATGATTAAAAAAATCCAAATATGCCAAGTGAATTGGTCAATTAACTTCCATATTTGAATTCCTAGTATCTGCAATGCATGTTATAAAAAGTAATCCCAATATCCCAAGTGAATCGGCCAATTAACTGCCATGTTTGAACTCCAATATCTCCGATGCATTTTAGAACTGTACTCATAGCAGCTTGTCAGATGCATACTGTACGAGCATACAGAATTATAAACAAATCAGACTTTATGATTTAGTTACCTCTCCAAGGGATGCATGTATAAACCATAGAACCTTTTGCGGACTACCACATATTCTATAAAAGTAAGGTAAAAAAGTCATATCGAACTACCTTTATTTCCTCCTTTAAGAGCTTTCTTGTTGAAATTTCTCTTCGTTGTTGTTGTGCTTGTAATTCCAAATTGACATCAATACTTGTTGGTTTTCATCAAAGTGGCAGCAATACCTTTTCCTTTGTAAGCTGGGAACAAACAAAAACTTGTCATGCATGGTCCCATCAATGCCTGCACTGAGTATATTCTATAATTCTCTTCCTAGAGATTGAAGTCTACAATTTATGAACATGTAAATAGAGGTTCAAGAGTATGTTCTTTGCTAATATTTTAGGTGATTATGGTATGCCAATGCTGTTCTTTGATTTGAATTCTTTTTGGGAGTTGTGGCTTTCCTCTGTGGAATGGTCTATCGATATGCAAGCTTCCTGGGAGAATGAAACAAGGCAAGGGATTTGCTTAGTGTGGCACATGGTTGGATGGATTGAGGAAAATGATTTTTTAGAACTCTGCCGTCGCACTTCCCAATAAAATAGAATTGGAGATTTTCACTATGTTAGAACTGTCACCTTTACCACTTTCAAGAGGTTTGATGAAATGCAGTGGTGGCCTTATCTTAAAAAGGTTTGGGGCTTACTACAAAGTCTGTTGGAGTACATCTTTACTTTGACCTTGTTTGTCTACCTTAGAGGAGAGATATCCTTCTGCCTTGTAAATTTTTTCATCCTACTTCCTACAAGATTGTTGTTTTTAAGTTTATATGAATTTAAGAGGAACTTGCCTTTTAACAATAAACATGTGGTTGCTATTGCATAGACTAGGGAGAGAAATCCTTTATGTGTAATTTGGGTAGATTTAAGTACTACTGTAATAAAGCCACATAAAACGGAATGAAATTTTAACTAGATATGCGAACAAGAATGATGAATGACATGATTGTTAGAAGTACTAAACTTCATTGGTGTTTAATCTTCATATGGTGGTGTGGAATCCATGTGTTGATATTATTTGCACCGCTAAGGCAGTAGGGTTACATGCTCGTCAAAATATGCCTGCTCATAGCCTGTTGTTTGCACTACATCCAAACATCTGGGGATCATCGTACACATAGTGGCTCGGGGATGTGATTGAAGAAGGGGTTCCATGTCTTGAGCTGAATAAGACAATTTTTCATGCGGTCTCACTAAAGAGTTAAAAAGGAAGGTGTTACTTGATAGACCAAAGCAGCAAGCACCTATGGGAGAGTTGAGCCAGTCTGAAGGTACATTAGCATGGAGAAGTAGTCTATAGGTCGAGAAACGACCATGGTAAACTATTATGAGCAGGCTGAACAGACAGTGCAATAGGATTGAGATAGATCAAGTGTGATAATCGGTCTGACAGAGGATCCAAGATCTGGCCATTATAGTAAACATGAGTAGTGAAGGGTAGTTAGCATCAGTTGCCATAACTGTCAGAGATGGAGGCTAGACATGAGCTACTATCGCTGGAATGGGTGGTTACCATATCGTTTGTTTTCTAGTATAAATAATAGATTATAATTGGATACTTTCACCGATCAATGAAATCAATTTATCTTTAAGCTATTTTTTACTTTTATCTTTATCTTTAAATTTCTTGCTTTTAGGTTTCCAATAGGATTTTAAGTTACCAATATGAGTAGCAGTAGAGTACTTCGATTGTAGCCCCGGCTACACCCTTTCCTTCTTCCGTATGGCCAGTGTGATGGTAAAAAAGTTTTTGAAGGTCAAGGCACCTGGGCCCATGCTACTTATCATCATCTTTTCATTACCCCCATTTCGGCTAATTTGACACTGGTGGTATGTTTGTGCATCTGCCCTAACCTAAGCTGTGAGATTTGTCATCCTTCTCTGTTAGCCAGCAAACTTTTTGAAAGCCCATTGTCCGCTCTCGACAATTGAAGAGAGATTTGGACCAAACAAAATTCTTTGGCACGCCCAGTGAGGCCTTATTGCATAGCTATTATCGTATCACCGAAGTAGAGTATGGATGCTTGCCAGATGACGACGAACCATCTATCAGTCGTTTTTCTATAGGAAGTGGCTATGCAACTCAAGTCCTATTTGGAGGAAAGCCGATGTGGTCTATTGGATGTGTTTTTGTGCTAAGTGACTGTTGTGCGACAATCGCTTGCAAAACAAAACATGACAACTTTGAAGCTGATAACAGAACGAGCTGAAAGGCTCGTTTCTGTTATTGAGGATCAAAATGATCACCTGCAGCATGCTTTGATGCATACAATCACTTGCAAGACGAAACAGGACAACTTTGAAGCTGATAATAGAACGAGCTGAAAGGTTCGTTTCTGTTATTGAGGATCAAAATGATCGGCTGCAATGTGCTTTGACACATACTGTGGTAAGGTCGGCAAACCAAACTTGTGGAAAGAGTATATTGGCTTACCCACATTTACAAAATAGTGTTAGGGTCTTCGACAAATCCGAGTATCTAGTTTCGGCCTATCAAGAAGGTGAGGCTGAAGGTTATCTGGTGGAGCCCTAGGAGTTCTCAAACTGAGGTAGGAAACTTGTACTAATGATGTACAAGGGATCGTGTCGGATTGAGGAAGGTGTTCGTACTTCGGTCAATGAAGTTAATCGCCTCTTCATGGATGGGAGACAAAGTTGTGGCCCTACGATACTAACCACCTTTGCCATGAGGGCTGAAGGAAAACCATATTGAAGAAAGCCATGATGTCCTGCTTGGATGTGGGCATTGAAGCCATATACTGGGGGCCAATATCATTTTAACGATGGTCTGCCGTACCGGCCGGTACCGGCCGGACCGGCCTGAGATCAGTACTGGATCAGCGTGGAATCCGGTACCGGTAGTTTATTGTTGAAGGATCGGTATGGGACCGGTTCGAACTGGTACGTACCGGTCCAGGCCGCCACCGGTACGCCGACCGGTACCGGTACGGTGGACCTTGATTTCAACAGTTTTTGAAGATTTTATATGGCATGGAGCTTAATCATTTGGATGGTTAAGAATTTTCATGTCGACTATGGATCATGTGGATCTCAATGCTACGTAAAGATTCACTAAAAGATCGAGAGAGAGTTAAGTTTGGTTCGAGAGCAGGAATAGAATAAAATATGGGACAATATCGAATTGGTTGGCGAAAAGACAATTTTCTATTACTACCTACTACAAAGGTACGGACTCTGCTCTAGAGATCTCTTACAAAAAATTTTATCCTTCCCACTTGTCCTGAAGAGTTTTGGACGTCTGCTCGAAAGTGTCTATTCCGGCAAGGAGATCCGGAAGCTGGGACTTGCATGCTTCTAAGTGTTGCCAAGCCTCGTCAAGGTTTGGAATTGTTCCTTGTTGCTACGCTCCAACTTCACTTGTCCATTCTCTAAAAGTTATAGTTCTTGGCAAGCTTCGTTTAATTGCACTTCAAGGGACACACTCAGGTCTTTCTGGGCGTGAAATTTATCTTGAACCAATGTATAAGCATCCAGGGTTGGCTTGATTTCTTTTTCTATGGCAATGATGTTAATCTCTAGTGCATCTGTATAGGATGTCAATATGTCTTCTTTTGGTCAGGTTTGCTAACAGATGGTGAATGTGAGAAATGTTGGCTAGATTATCTTAGAGGTCAATAGCCTGGTTCACTGAAAGATATGCTAAGTGCTGCTAAGTTGAGAACACATTTGAACACTTGGCCATATTCTTTGGAGTGACGAGTTCATCGATTGGGATAGTGGTGACATGCTGCAATGACTTCTTAGTCGTCCTCGCCTTTGTAGCAGTGTCAAGAGCAAACGCATAGCCGATACGAGCGTCAGTCGATCAAGCCAGCAATCTAACTTTGGCACTGGCCAGAGACCGGAAGATGGAGAGGCTGCCAAGGCTCTGTAAAAGAGTCCAAGCTAATAAAAAGAGGGACCCCTTAGGAAAAGAAGATGAATAATTTCATGATTGACAGTCGAAGAGTTGGAAAGTGTTGCTTTAGGAGATGTAGTTGGAGTCGGAGTGAATAAGGGATCGAACTTTTCGACTTGGAGAATCTCGGCCACTTTATCGATAGCAGGGATTGAAGGGCCCTAGTGCTTGAGGCTCTTGAGGCGATCAATGTAGGGAGATTGAGAAGGTTGAGTTAACTCGGTCAAATCTTCTCAAGGGTTGGCCTATGGGGAGTCCGCAATATTGGTGGCATCATTAGTTGACTCATCTTCTGAATCCTTACTGATGTCCAATTTTATGGTGGACATGGAAGATGTTGCCCCACCTGTCTTTGTTGGACATCTCACTCTACCGTTTTGTCGAAGCGGACTTGAAGGAACAAGCTTGGGTTTGTGAACCACCGTCTTTTTCTTTTTTGAGGTGGGGACTTCAGCCTTTGTCGATACTGATCGAATTAGGGGAGTCATCAATAGGGTTGCAAAATTAAAGATCGATCATGCATGATTGCAATTGTGTATTTAAATAAATCAGCTCAACTCGGTCAGAAGAATACAGATACCTTTGCCCTTGACTAGAATTGAAGTCTTGTTCACAGATGATGAAGGGGATTTTTGTCGATTGGCTTTGAACCAGAAGGAACATCAATTGTTGAGTTGAGAGGTGATCAAAGGTGTTGGCACTCTCATAATGCATATTGGTCATTGGAGTGTCCTAGCAACCCATAAACTCTTCAATCATGGCAGGTTGAAAGTTAAGAGGGATAAACTAATAGTCTGGGCATAATTTCTCATAAAAGAAGTCTCCTAATGTAATCAGATGTGGCTCGAAAATAAGTGGCTGATCAAAACGTGAAGTATTTAGAGAATACAGGGGCAGATAAGGGATACCTTGGACCAGTTCGAATTGACGAGCAAAGAAATTAGGAGAATAATGTTCAACTGAGTACTTATTATTGATTGATTTATCTATTATTGAGCCAACATAAAGATCTCTGGGAACCAAGAAGTCCTTTTAGAGAAGTCCCACAGCTTCGATCTCTTTTGGGAACATATCAGTTTGTGGGAATGCTAGCCAGACAAGTTTTGGAGAATGGAGGAAAGACAATCAAAGATTTATGCCTTTACAAGAGGGACCTTCATAGAAGAATTTGAAATACTCTGCGAAAGAAAGTAATGGATTCTCTAGGTGAGCATATCGATGATCGATGGAAATGGTGTCGGCCACATCAGTTACAAACAGGCAAATCTCTCGAAAATAAGTGTATAGCCAAATTTGAAACATCTAGAGAGGACCTCCGCATCTCTAACATCCAAAGGTAATCTCCTTAAGGCTCAGGTAAAGATAGGCTAAAACAAGAGGAGCTAGGGCTATTGGACAGTTTTCGGCAAGGGCTACAACCACGCTAAGGTGTGCTTTAACTACTTGGACTGACTAAGAGCCTAACAAGTATTTGCAGACCCAAACCAGAAAGAAGGTAAGATATTCTTTGTGTAAGGTCAGCTTAATACGACGATGAAATGTTTGTGTATAGAAATTGGAGTTGGCTGATTTATTTGGAGGCAAGTCGAAATCATCTTTGCGTCCACAGGGGTGTTGGCATTGAATAGTTCGCTAGTTGGTCTAAGGTTAAAAGAATACTCATCTAGTAGGCTCGAGCTAGTCGTGCCATGATTTAAATGGCAAGAGTTGGTCGAAGGAGACTAAAAAACAAGGCGACAAGAAGTTAGGTCGGTTAGCCACAGGTGGGAAACAAAAAAAGGCCAAAATTTCGGAAGACCATTTTTTTTCAAAATAGATAACATCTGCTAAGAAATACAGTCGAACCATCGGTTTTAGAGGTCATATAGGGTGACAGATTCCTACCCTACCCAAAGCCCTGTGGGTCAGCTAACCGACAATCTGATGCTGAATTCCCAGCTCGGCTACGCGATGATCGGGAGAATTCTCTTCAACCGGCATTCTCGCCTGACACTGAGAAAGGCTAGCCAGCTATATTGGCTTTCTTTCCGGTGAATAACTCTTTTGGAAAGGTCTCCGCTCATAACTCTTGCTTTACAACCTCCGTGGAGGTTAAGTGGACGGCAATGGGCCATGACCGATGATAGTTGGGGTTCTTTCAGATCAAGGATATAAACTTGGGCCTCTTATAAAGAAAATATTCTTTAGGGTGGCAAAGAAAGATGGAAGAAAAAGATTTTGGTTCTTGGAATTTAAAAATAGGGCCTAACATGTAAGATTGGAGGGTTCCTGAATCACTACTTAAGGATCTACAAACTGCAGAACCTCGGAATGCTCAAGTTGTTTTTGCCTTTTACAAGCAAGAACATGAAGTGAAGCAGGATCTTGGCTCATCTTGTTTTAGGGTAGGAACAAACATAGGAGCTCGAAGATGAGGCCTAAGAGAACAAGAGTTGTTGAGGGATGATGGTAGAAGATGACTTCTCTAGGGCTTTAAAAAGACCTTGGATTGTACAAAACCATGCCTTAGAAGGATTTTGATCAATCACGATGCCTCGATAAGTGACCTAATCAGAGAGGGAATGGTCTTATCAAGATACGTGGGCAATTCTTTGAAGAAGAGAAGATGTGCTGATTAGAGCTAAAGCTCAAGGAGGAAAATCCTTAAAAAGCATGGGAATACCAAAAGGTGTATTCATTTCAAATGCTTGAATGCTGGCATTAATTTTAGCGGATGTGGTGTTTGGAACATCTCATCATCGTTTTAATCGATGGCCGATGGTACGTGGGGAGTATTATTTGCACCACATCATGACATTCGGGGATCATCGTGCACATGAGGGCTTTGGGATGTGATCTAAGAAGGGTTTCCAAGTCTCAAGCCAAATAAGGCAACTTTTCTTTTAGTCTCACAAGAAGTTAAAAAGGAAGGTGTCACTTGATAGATTGGAGCAGCAAGCACCGTATGGGTGAACTGAGCCATCTTGAAGGTGGAGAAGTGGTGTATAGGCCGAGAAATTGCTAGGGTAAACTATTATGAGCAAGCCGAACGAGGACATTGCAATAGGATATAGGTCGATCAAGTGTGATAATTGGTCTGATAGATGATATAGGATCTGGCCATTATGGTAAATGTGAGTAGTGGAGGGCAATTGGCATCAGTTGCTAGAATTGTCGAAGGTGGAGGCTAGACATTAGCTAGTATCACTGGAGTGGGCAATTATTATATCATTTTTCTTCTTGTTTAAATAATAGATTGTAATCAGAACGAGTGATCCTTTCGACAATCAATGAAACTAGCTTATCTTTAAGTTATTTTTATTTTTATTTTTATCTTCAAATTCCTTGCCTTTTGTTTCCTAGTGGGACTAATTACTTGTAGGAGCAGTAGTAGAGTACTTCGATTGTAGTCTCAGCTATATCCTATCTTTCCTTCTTCCGAATGGGCGGTGTGGCAGTAGCAAAAATCCTTGAAGGTCAAGACACCTTGATCCATGCTACTCATCATTGTCATCTTTTCATTATCCCTTTTCCAGCAATCCAACAGCGGTGCATGCCCACATATCTACCCTAAGCTAAGCCATGAGACTTGTCACTTTTCTTCATCAGCTAGCAGGCTTTCTGGCATGCTCGTCTCCTGCTCTTGATGGTTGAAGAGAGAGTTGGACGTAGCACCTGCGATGTTTCAGTGCATTAGTTCTTAATAGAAGTAACAAATATTTCTCTTGCTTCCATGTGTTAATGTGCTCAACCCAAGTATATATATGCGATGTATTGTTCATGATGAGGTGACTAATTGATTATGATGTGTTTTACCTGAGCATACTTGGCTAGCTGAATAATCACGTCATTTTGATGCGTATGCGGTGTACTGTCATGATGAGGTGACTAATTGATAATGTCTGTCTTCTACCTGAGCATGCTTGAGCAGTTGAACAAGCATGTTATTTGGATGCCTATACATGAAGCCAATGATTATTTGAGATTAATGAAACAATGATTATTAATGTGCTTGTTCGATGATTATTAACGTTGAATGAACCCAATGATTATTTACGTGCTTGATCTGAAGGTAGATGTAGCTTTTGAGGACAACACATTCCTATTGGATCTGTAAAGGTACCATGTAATTGGATTTATTGTATTTATAAATCTATTTCATTACATTCTTGATGCTCTTATAATTACATGTTGTTTGGCCTGTTCATCTAAAAGGTGCCATATTAAAACACAACATGATGTTATATGTCTGCATTAACACAAGTAGTTTTTTTTTTAGTCCTTGCATTTTTTTGTCCTTATTAAACTGTCTGTATTGATTTTTGTTGCTACGTACTGCCCATCACTATAATGTTAATGATGAGACATTTCTGTGCAGGTTCATCTTATTGAAGGCATTATTGATCAGGTTGAGGGGACGGTCCATGTCTCATGGGTACAACCTAGGGTTTTGGGGATATCACAGATTAAATCCCTGCGAGACCATCTAGATAATTGGCTGGGCAAGGTGCATACTGCTTTGTTGTCAGTTGAAGCAGAGACGCCCGACCTGGTGGCTTCATGATGTGCGTTTCATAGCCCTCTAAACAATCTGTTATGCAGAAGGAGACCAAAACAAACGAATGTTGCTGCGGCTCCTTGCTCTGGAGCCCTGTCTCTTTTTTGCCTTCCTACCTTAAAATTTTTGAGAGGGACCGCAGTTTTATGCTCACTGAGGTGTCCGTATTTGGTCTGTATTTTTCAATTCCTAGGAAGTGCTAAAACATAAGATACATGCTTGCAAAACAGTGAGCAGGGCACAGAAAACGGCAGCCTGGTGAATGTTTCTTTTGTTTTCGAGTTCAGGTCATTGCACATTGGTATGAAAGAAGAGTGCATGCTTTGAGGACGATGCGAGAAAAATGCTGCTCATTTTTTCTGACAGGCATCACCATCATTATTACTAGCAACATTATCATATTTATCAATGTGCTGTAATTTTTTGAATTTATTTTTGGAACAATAATATACATTTTTATATACTTTTAAAGTCGCATGGAGACTAAGAATTAGATAAGGTTGGTGCAACGCTGATTCAATTTGTTGGCATCGGCACCCTCATATTTTATTCATCAGGGTTTGAGAACTTCACATGGCATTCCACCTTATAATTATACGGCTTAAAGCTTTGAGGCGGCCAAAGAGTGTGAAGTATGAGCAGATGAGAACCTTCTGAATACCGAGCGGTCATGTAATTCTTATTCTAGTAGGAGATGTTTGATGGACGGCAAAGATGGAATGCCTTAAGACCCTTAGGGTACTCATAAACACTAAGCTACCAAAACGTAGGTTTGTCACCGAGGATGTTGTTAAGATTGGCTACCTAAAGGAGCTGAAACTCCTGGGCTTAGCGATGGATCCAGAGACCTAGATTGACACAATATTAGAGGTGTTACCAGAATCCTAAAATGAATTGATTTTGAATGAGAAGTCTCTACCTTCACCAAGCTGCTCCAACAGCATCAGGTAGCCGAACTCATTAGTGTCGATGCACTGGAAGTGCGTCATGCATAGGTACCATGAGCTGTAAGGAAATTGAGGTCAAAGGATGGCAACAAGAATAAGAGAGGAGCTTCCCAAAGATTTGAGTAGGGGCAGCAACAGCAGGTGTAGCAGCCTCCATAGCAGGAACTAGGTCCAGGACTAGGTCAAGCAGGATACCAAAAAAGAAAGTCTAGAAAAAAAGGTCGAAGGACATCCATTGTGGCAATCTAGGCCCCTGGAAAAAGCACTGCCATGGTCACACAATAATGTTGAGGTTGGACCAAGTTTGGGCTATGGATCAATATGGATCCCTGATTTGTCCTTTTACAGGGATGGCTTCGAATCCTGGGCAATGCTGAATAAGATGGGATATTCTGGTTGGAGCAAAGGCAATATAGATAAGCAGTAGTTAAAGTCACATCAGAGCAGACATATGTTTAATCTGTAGACATTTGTTCTGTGAATGATCGATAGTAGTTTAATCAATTTTCTTTAGTTATGATGATTATTCTATTATGGATGATGTGACATGTTCAACCTGGATTATGACTCTTTTATGAGTTAAGTTTTATATATATGCTTGTGGTTAATATACTTTAATTAATATGTTAGTGGGAGATTCCCTGCTTTACAAGTTCATAGAAGGTAAGGGAGATGGCCGAGTACTCTTCTATATCTTTAGATATGTTCTCCTAGTTTGTGGAAAAAATAGTCATATGATGGTGAACTCCCATGTTTTTCCATCTTTACAAATGATGATTTTATAACTATCAACTGACATTTCTTGCTATGGGTTGATATTGTTGAACCGTATTGGATAAATTTAGCTCACAAGAAGATCTAGGGGGAAAGTTGAACTTCTTTATGCAAGGATGATCCACATATCAAGTGAGAGTTGCTATCCTTCATAGTTAGTTCTATATTCTTCAGAGAATAACTAGGCCATGAGTGCATCAAAGCATGGGAGATTAAGAATTTGAGATCTCTGTTGGCACTTTCTGTCCGAATCATTGGTTTTTTTGGATACTTGTAAATAAAATATTTATTCGCTAGATAACTCTTGCATAACTATAAGGTTTTTTTGCTACTTTCATATCCCATAAGATAATTGCTTACATTAGGTAATAGCATTTGGCGAGATAGTTTATGCTACAAGAGATTATCATGAACTTGGAGGTCAAAAGAATGTGAATACGCACCCATTTTAGCCATAAGTATTAAATACCCAAATGGTTTTAAGTGCAAATATAAGATTGTTGGAAGTGGGGTATGCTCTAAAAGTCATTTGCATATTTAACATTAAGAATAGTTGAGAAATCATGATTATGTCATATCTACATAGTCATATACAATATAAGTTGTCATATATTAGCCATAGAGCTAGAAAAGAGTGCATGAGTACTATGGGAGTTTATCCAACTGGATGGAGTGTTATCCAAAGGTAGGATTGAATAGACCTATATACTCAAAACTTTCTCATGGTTATTGAGAAGGTTGACATCGTACCTATAAGACTACCAAAGTGGACAGTGATGGCATGAGTTCCTTCTTCATTGAGGTCCAACCTTGCACTGACACTTAGAGTTGCCATCATATTGAGTGTTCTATACTAGCAATCCACTACACAAATCAATATCAAGAGTAGAGTTGCGGACTAGATACACGGGCTTGCAAATAGTCTCTTGATGTGAAAGGACAGGATACCTTGCTATACTCAGAGACTATTAAATCTGCGGCCAAATCTATGTTTGACCATGACTCTCTTGATTTTATCCTTAATAGGGAGTATAGTGGTTTACTGGATTTGGATACAAGCAAGAATTAGACTATCCAAAATAGAAATGATCATAATGACATAGTGTCAATGTTAGAACTAAGCATGCAATCGAGCTGAGCCACGCCAAGTAACTAGATGCTTTAGCTTGACTCTATTCAAAATAATTGGACTCGAAACTTGACTCGAAGTAATTAAGTTTTAATATCCAAGCTCGAAATCAACATGATCAAAAAAAAAAAAAAAATTGAGCCAAATGGAGCTCGAGTTTGAGCTCGAATTTGAGCTTTGTTCATAATTAAAAGATATGGTTAAAGTAAAAAATAATATAAAATTATGTTTTAAAATATTAAATTAATAATATATAAATAAATTATAAGATTATTAAATATACATATACTCAATTGGCTTCATAAGCCTTCAAGCCAAATATTTTGCTACTTGAACTCGACTCAAAAAACCATTCGAGCTACTCGAGCTTAATTCGAGTTTGTTAATAGTTGAGTTGAATCAAACTTGGATCCAAGTTAAGCTCGAGCAACTCCCAAGCTGTTCAGCTCTTTTGAACTCCTAAATAGAACAAAATATAGTTTGGCATGACAGGCTCGGATAGTCAATAACTTGAGAAAATTTAAAAATTATTAATTTAAAATTACTATTATTATTTAATTATTTTTGAAATGAATTTATATGAATAATTTTTATAAAAGAATATCTGACATGATCCAAAATTCTAATGGGCTATGAACTGTATGGATAAAGGCCTCACGGTGCTAAACTTAATAGTCATACAAGGATATTAGAATGAAGGGTGATTGAATAATAGAACATAGCTTGTACATGAATAGGAACATAGCTTGTATTAGATCCGAGTATGGTAGCCAACTAGAGTAGTCAGCTGCCACCCCTGTCAAATTATAGCATCTTAAATGGGGTGCAACTAAAAGTTGAGGGGGTGGTCATAAGGCAATCACCCCTACCTTCTAGGGCATCCCCAAGGAGCACATAATTTGCACCCTTCTAGGAAGGAAAAGACTTCGAAAAAGGTTAAAGAGGGATCGAGTAGTTTCATCTTCCGGGATGATGCACTAATGGCATTGGGTGGTGGATAGGTCGTAGGATCATATTGAGTCAGTATGGTAATTCAAAGGACCCAATTAAAAAGCCAGGGAGGTCAAAGTGCAAATCATTCAAAGTAGAGGGCTGTAGCTGTAACTTTCAAAAAACAAAAAAGGAAATTGAAAAGACTGGACATTAATTGGCTCTTCCAAATTGATTTTATGAATCCTGCGGCACTGCAACAAGTCCATCTCAAATGACTCAAGGGTATAATGCAAATGAGTCTGCCAGCCCTAAAACCTTGCAACATTAATTTTTCTCCAAGAAAATTCATAACATTAAAATCGTTGCATTAGATTTGCTTCAAAAGTCCGAACACGATAAATGCCAAATAAATGTAATGTTGCAGATTCCTTGTTTGTATGTAATCTACTTCAATGCTAGAGATAAGTTTCTTTTCTATTTCTTGTAAAACTGAATATATGGATCGAATCATATATCAATATTATATTCATTTTTAGTTGAATGTAAATGTGGATGAGATATTAATTAGATACTAAAATTTATATCCATATTTATTTTAAACATACGCATACAAGTTGAATATTAATAATATAGATTAATCATATAGTTAAATTTTATGAATCACCAAATCAAGAATATCACTGTATGGAAGGTAAATTAAGGACATTAAAATTATCTCCGATTTTTTTTTTTTAAAGTTCACAAGAGCTATATAAAAAAAAAAATTATAAACGAAACCAGATACATACTGAATAATTCCCTATTCATATCCATTTTTTTTATCGATATGGAGATGGATATAGATATTAATCAGATGCTCAAATTTGTATGCATATTCAATAAATTCAAATATCAAAACAATTCAAATACCAAAACAGAAAAGATATTGTTTGATCCATTGTCACCTAATTCCATGTCAGCAAACATGCAGCTTAACAAGAATGCCATATTTATTGAACACGAAGATTGGCATACAGGAGCATAAGGTCACTAAACACATCATTAGACACCTTGGACATTTAATCGAATAATACACGAAATAAACCAAAGAAGCTGTAGGACTTCTATAATATACATTTATTAGGAATGTCTACATGAGAGAATCAACCCACACCGGAGTCCCTAGTTATAGGAGTTCCGTGTATATTATTCCTGCCTGATGAAAGGTGAGGAGCTCAGTTCGGTGGTGCTGTAAAATGAGTCCTCTGGATAGTAGTTTTCATCCTTCTCATCCTCCCACTTAAGCACCTCCCTTATGTACTTAAAGGCTTCATCCACCGATGGACGGTCCCGAGCCCGTGCTTGCCACACGAATAGTTTTCGCTTGGTGAGGGAATAATAGAGGTCCTTGAACTTCATAGCAATATAGTAGTAAGCCTGGTGAGCCAATGACTGCTGGTTGTGGTGAGTCCTCACAGGGCAGAAGTCGTTGAACCACTCACACGCAGATAGTGGCACACGATTTATCTTCTCCTCGAAGAGGTCATACTTGTTGAGCACAAGAACAAACAGGGTGTCGTTGAAGCATGGTTGCCTGGTGCAAACTCCAGAGAATCAACTTTACTGGCAAGTTTATAACTCAGAACCTCTAAATTATATGCAAGGTACTAAACACAACATTCAATGAATGACTTATGGAAAAACTCAGTGTTCACTAAATCTAATTAAATGAAATCTGTAGAAATTTTTTACTACCCCCACCAAAGGTAAAGTTCCCACTTTTATCAATAGAAACTCATACTTCATTAATAAATAAATTAAATAAAGATACATCATAAAATGAATTTAGTAGTATTATATGAACTATTTAGAGAGTTAAAAAAAAATTACCTGACCATGGCCTCGAAGAGCTCCTTGCTTTGCATCACCTTATTCTGGAGGGGCTTATTGTTGCCACTGACAGGGGTCCCTAACTGGTCGTAATCGCTGAGAGCCAAACAGAATATTACTACACGAACATCCTCAAACATTTCCACCCACTTGCAGCCCTCATTCATCCCCTTGGCACTCACCCTAATCAACTGGTATCTGGAGGCAATAATAATCAGAAAAGAAAGATGAGAACTAAATATGAGAGAGAAAGGGGAACAGACATTAGGAAGACCTGAGATTATACAAACAACAAGATTTAATGAGGTTGGATGCATTAAGTGTGCATGAATAATAGACATTCTATCCAAGCCAGGCTTCTGCCTGTATACCTTTGTCATATACGAAAAACCATAAACAGTCTCCACAGCATTGCAGATTTAAGTAGGCCATTTGACTGGATACTAAGTTAGCATAATAATAATTCTTTCTTTTTTCCTAGAAATGCACAATGATCATTCTTTAATAGTAATGCTAAGTAAATAGGAGTGATAATATCTGGATTCCATTTTTTATTTTTAGCCTCTTTATTTGCGTGGAGAAAAAATTCAAACTTGATGGACATTTTGAAAGCTTGCAATAACATCAGAAGCAAACCTAAATAGGTGGGTTAACACAGATTCAGGAAGTCATCTCCATTAGTTGGGACAGTGCTCGATGGTTGTGTGCAGATGAAGAACTACAAATCTCCAAAATTATCATGACTTTGTACATGATAGCTTGCAAAAGTGATCTTGGAACTTCGACAAAGTGTAGCAACTAAATTTACTGCATATTTTCTTCTAATTGCTATATCTATCCAGGAATTATCCTTCAGATTCAAATTTTCTTGAACTAGTTTTGGAAGTTTTATTATAAAAATCAAGATATATAATCGAGGGGGATGAAACTTCGAACAGTTAGGTTGTATAACGTATCTTCTGACAATTGTTTTCAAGAAATCAAATAGAAACAATAATAATACAACAATTTGTTGGATGCCAAGTTGCTCATCCATCTGAAAAAAAATGTTAATTAATGGTAAAGGGCTCAAGATGCATATAGAAGTTTGGGAAAAAAAACACATCTATTTGGAAAATACATATAAGTGCAATTCATGAGCCCGAATTTAACCAATCAATTGATAAGATAAGATTTGCAAATTTTCAAGGGAAAAGAAGAGAAAAGAAATGATTGTAAACAAATATTTGTAGTATTATCTATCACCTGTAACAACTACTACAAAAGGTTGATGTGTATCTCATATTGAGCTAATCAGTGTAAAGAAAACCATTTTGACATTATAAATTTACAGAAAGAGGTATGCAAATTTATCATGCCACACTGAGCTCCTTAAACAAGCTTTTTTCTAAAATTTTTTAAAGACCAGCATGGGCCCTAACTCCATCTGCTATCCATACCCACCCTTCTTAGGCCGGATCCTATGCCCCCAGGTAGACCATGGTAGAGCCCATGAAACCAAGGCTTTGCTAATCAGGGGTTGAAGTGAGGGTCGATGACACTTGGAATCAAACCTATGTCCTCTAGCGCAAGGGACAAGAGGTAATACTGTCCGAGCAGGTGCTCGGTACTACTTCAATAAGTTCATAGAATGCACATGAGAACAATATTACAGATTTTTATGCTATTGATTTAGCTGATTGTAGCAAATATTTTAAATTGACAAGGCAAATTAGTTAAGGGTTACCAAGAAATTAAAAATATGAAATATAAGAAATATGAACTTAGGGTCATACCATTCAAGTCCTAAGGCAGCCACTTTGTGCAAAAAATGCCAAAGGTTAGGCCTATCCCCATTCCACCCCTTCCAGGACTTCAGATTGCTAGGACCATAACTAGGCAAGTTTGATAATTGTAAGCAAGGTTGATAATTGTAGTGCAAATATTTATTTTAACAAGAGCATTCATAATTCAGTCATTTGTTTTAAAAGTTTGGAATAAATGAAGTTAATCATCATGTTTACATTGTCAAGATTTTGATTCCAACATTTATTAAAAAAGAACAGCCCAATGCACGACGCTCCCGCCTTTGCAGGATATAGAGAGGGTTAGATGAATGCAGCTTTACTCCTGCGTGTGGAGAGGTTGTTTCTGTATTTCAAACCCGCTTTACTCCTGCGTGTGGAGAGGCTGTTTCTGTATTTCAAACCCATAATCCATAGATCACAATGGAGCAACCTTACCTTTGCGCCAAGGTTTATCCTATTTGGTTCGAAATTTAATAGAAAATCTTAGCATGCGCAAAGTTAAATAATTTCAAATAAAAATTGTCTTAGCTTTAAGGCCATCTATCCATGAGTATAATTTTGTTATCATGATGTGCTGCTAAATGATTAGCATCCTAGGATCAAAAAATGGACCTTTTAGATAATTTTTATCTATTTTTCTTCAAGAACATTGAATCATCGTGGTACTTAGTGAAATGATTTCCTTAAGTTCAATGCAGTTTATCCCTGATGAGCTATGATCCTTTATGTTTTACATTGGGATAAACTTTTACTGAGATTGACCGGAACTTTTCCGTTATTTTCTTTTCCTTGAAATTCTTTTCTTTAGCTCTTATGTAACATCATAACCTCTGTGTAATACTCTTGAGCAACTTTTGCTAGTGACAACTAGACATTGTCAAAGTCAAATTCTACTTTATAGAGCAATAAAGAATGAAATGACAATTAAAATTGTCCTCTTTCTTTAAGCTAGTTAGTTGTAAAAAACATGAATTAAAACCAATGATAAGAAGAAAATTACTTTGTAAGTGATTGAGAGTGAGCATCAGGATTGTCATTGTATGGTTCTGACATTGGGCTACGGTCCTCCAATGAGAATTCAATGAAGGCTAACCCATTCCCTTGGGTTACTCCTTCTGCACATAATATATCCTTTTCTGAAGGCTCATATTCGTTGCTTGACACCTCAATTGCCTGCAAGAAAAAAGGTTTTCCATCAAAAATCTGAGTCTTTGAATGATGTATAGAAAATTCAGAAGAAGTGCAATAGATTCTCTAACTCAATTTTTAATCGGCATCGCCTTTTTGTGGGGTAGTAACAGCATGATGGGGACTCTAATAGAATCACAAGTGAAGGATTAACATAAAGTATTTAAAACTTCGGAAATCAACCTCACCTATCTATTAAAACCTCTCATCTTTTTTGGAATTCTTCCCTATTTGAGAAATCAGAAAAATCTAATGTCCAAAGTATTTGTTTTTTTATGGGATGGAGTTTGGTGTCCGGAAAAGGAAAGCCATACAGAAATATGGATCATGCGAATACATGTCTGCGAGAGGCATTTACAATATTTTACAGGAACATCCCTTTTGTCTTCACCAGTTGCATTGGTAGTACTTGTCAATTCATAGTTATAGTTGAAGATAACAACTCAACTCAACCAAGCCTTAATCCCAAACAAGTTGAGGTTGACTACATGAATCCTCTTCTTCCATTTCGCTCTATTTAGGACCACACGTTCTAAAAGAAGTAGAAATATCGAGTCTTTCCTTACTATTTAATCCTATATGAACTTCGGCCCACCTCTACCCCTCTTTCCTTTCATATGCATCAAATACTCCTTCATACTAGTGCATCCCTCGACCTACATTGTCCATGTTCAAACCATCTAAATCGTCATTTTCTCAATTTATCCTCAACTGGCGTTAGCTTTATCTTTTTAGGAATGACTTCATTTTCTTATTCTATCTTTTCCTATATTACCACATATCTATCTCAACATTCTCATTTCGATCATACTTATCTTGTATGCATGTTGTTTTCTAACTGCCGAACATTCTATACTATAATGCATAGCTAGTCATATCACTATCCGATAAATTTTTTTCTTCAACTTGATAGGTATTCTATCACATAATATCATAATTTCACTTCTCCATTTTATCCAACCTATTTTAATTCTATAGATAACATCCTCTCCAATCTTCCCTTATGAATAATCGATCCTAAATCCCAAAACAATCACTCAAAACTATATGATCCTCAATTTTCACTCCACCTTCATCTCTATTTCTAATTCTCCTAAAACTATATTCTATGTATTCCGTTTTGGTCCTACATAACCTAAAAATGTTGGAATCTAATCCATTTCTCCACAATTCCAAATTATGATTAACCCTTGCTCCTCTCGACCTTAGTATCATCTACTAAGACTATATCATTCATAAATAGCATGCACCAAGGAATATCATCCTGAATATGGCTACTAAGCTCTTCTATAACTAGTGCAAGCAGGTAAGAACTTAGAGCAGATTCTTGTGTTGTGATTGAAAACTTAGTATTAGTACCACTAGTTCTCAGGCTAGTACCTGCTCCATTGTACGTATACACATTAATATATCTAATGGACATTATTTTCTTTTTGCCTACCATAAGACTCCTTTCTTTTTCACCCACCATGAGACTTCTCCAAGAACTCCACCATATGCTTTTTCTAAATCAATAAAAATCATATGAAAATCTTATATCTTTTCTCTATATTTTTTTTATTAACCTCTGAAGGAGAAAATAGCTTTCATAGTCGACCTTTCTAATATAAAATAAAATTGGTTCTTTGAATTTTTTTGTATCACATCGCAATCTATGCTCAATTACACTCTCCCAAAGTTTCATAGTATGACTCATGAGTTTAATACCATAATAGTTAGAATAATTTTAAATATTACCTTTGCTTATAAATCAATGCTATAGTGCTCTTTCTCTATTTATCAGGCTTCTAGGTCTTTAAAGTCTTATTAGATAAATTAGTCAACCAAGTTACTCCCAAGTCACCTAAACACTTCCAAATGATGATAGGGATTCCATCAGTTCCAACCACTTTTCTTATTTTTATTTTTTTTTGGACTTTTTATCCTAGATACTCTAATTCGACATGTATACTTAACATTTTTATTCTTAGTAGAACTAGCACGTCATCCTAAATCTTTTAGAAGAATTCCACTGAATAGCTTATCGAAATAACTTCTTCAACTTTCTTTGATCTTACCCTTCTTGTTCAAAGCTTTTTGATTTTCATCTTTGATGTATTTGATCCGAGTCAAGTCTTTAGTTTTCCTTTCTCTTGGTCTTACAATCTTATATATATCTTTCTTCCATCCTTGGTTTCTAACTTGCAATATAGCTCTTCGTACACTTTGAATATGGTCTCTCATACCACCATCTTAGCCACCTTTTTAGCTCTCATATGCTTCTCTATTCCTACATTTAGGTAGTCATCTATAGCACTCTCTTTTAGCCTTAACCTTCAAGTGAACTTTCTTATTCTACTACCAAGTTTTCTTACTGGATGACCTTTTTCTTTTGATTTTGTAGCCACCTTTTTAATAATGTTAGCCATCTCTTCCCAAACGGTATTGATTTTCCACATGGGCACCTTAAGCAACCTACAAATCTCCTCCAACTTATTGATCATAATCACTATAGAAAGGACATTAGAACATTTTTCACTGCATGCCTAAGCATCCAAATAGAGACGATAGATCAGATCATTAGAAAAAACAAATTAGGATAATTTTGAAGCATTTCATTATTTATCAGGGAAAATTCTTATAATCTAAAATACCTGATCAATTAAAAACACAGATACTGTTATTGAGCAAATGCCCATAGCGAGCTACCATTCTTTATATAAATCCTGTCAATCTTCCCTCTTATAGACACGACCCTCTGTACCTCTCCACCCATGTGCATACAAAAGATGATTGCTGTAACATTGCCCTCTACCACCTAACCCTTGACTCCACCATCTGATTCAACTTAATTGATGGTTATGCAACCCATCTACCATGTAGATTAATGCCCTTACTTCCTTATTCATGCACCCCTAACAAGCATTTACCCTGATGTCAAGAAGTCAATCTAGAGGAAGGATAAAATATGGTTAAACGACTGATTCTGGAAAGACAGGAGAAAGGAATGGGTGAAGAGTGGCAGATAATAAAAGCATTTAACTAAAGCTTAGCTTTCTTGCCAATATATTAAATATCATGATTTTTTATTGGTTCAACCAACCAATTAGAGAGTCATATTAGGAAAATTTGGAAACCAATAGTATTTTATCAGGATAAAATAAATGTTTTTAGAACCTTATCATTGTTGCTAAATGATCATTCTTTCGATTGACTGGCTTGTTAGGATGTTCAAGAAGTAAAGAAAGTGAGGTGCCAAGGAATACATGGAACATGTGATAAAAATGGCTACAATGATCATAAGATTGCCAAAACTGCCGCTATTAATAGTAAATCACTTGAAAAAGAGGATCATTGTTCAAAAATAACCACCCTTACAAACATGATGAAGTAGATAAGTAAAATGAATGCAGAAATGAAAAGCTTATTTGATAAGTTTATCAAATCTCCAAGATTGATGTTAATATTGCCAATAATGTCCAGATCACATTACAATGACAGCAAGCTCTTGCTCTGAAGTTCTCCTAGATGATAACTCCCAGTATAAGCCAAGTTTGTCAGACAACCTTGGACCTATATACCATATGTTATCCTGTAGTACTGCAGCTACTTTTGAGAATGAGACATACAAAATTGTGTGCTTCAGACTTTGCTTTATATCACAACACTCAACGATAGGTTTGAATAAGTCATATCAAATTACTTGGAAAAAGTATAAGATTTGAAGGACAATTAAGGGATACCCTGCTTAGGAAGTACTCAGCAACCTCTGGAAGAAAATGAAGCTCATTTCTTCTCTTATATGTCTCCTGGATGGCAGGATCCTTCCACATCTCATCGACCAATGGAGCATACTCGCGTGTTGCAGCAGGGAAAAAAGCATCTAAATCTCCCATTGCTATGATGTCTAAAAGCCAATCAGAGAACTGCTTTAACCTTCCATTGATGGAGTAAACACAATGAGTTGTCCCACTTGCATCACCATCATTTTCACCTGATACTCCAACCAAAACATTTGTCAAATGCATTCACCATCATTTTCACCTTATACAATGCAGTACTATAGTGAAAAGGGACAAGATATAGTCCAAAAAACAAGAAATTTTGATATAAATATAACAAGGTGTGCAATACAATCAACATGCTTGTTTGGTTATTCTGAATTCCAAAGGAATTTGAAAAAAAATCCTAACTCTATATTTATATAAAGACAAGTATTATTTGTCAGTGAAAGCTTTAGGTCCATTTATGTAGGATGTCTCTAGATAAAAGTAAACAATATTTATATGATGGTCTTAGCCAAAAAATCTTATCCCATTAAAATGAGGTCAGGTATGCGGATCGACGTCTACCTCGTCGAACTCAGAAAAACATTTTATGACCAGATCTTGAGCTAGCAGCAGTCATTTGGTTTGGCATCAATTTCCTAGCTGAAGCAAGTTTTGGTAAGAGAAGGCCTGTCATAAATCCTAGAAGATCAACTGTTAAGCATGGTTGCCTAACTTATTGGTTATTGATTTCAAGCTCATGAAATAGGTAACATGGTATAATATTTTTCCAAAGATCACCTACCAATGTTGGCAAGCTATATGTAATCAATCACGATGCTAATAACTTCATGTGCATGTAACTCATACATCTAGATATAAGATGGTTAGTATATCGTGTGATTGAGTCAGATGCTCAAACAGGCATCTCGTTAAGCCAAGCAAATCAGCTCTGTTGACCAGTAATCATGATAAAATGGCATAAAAACAATAAAAAGTATGTGTTTGCACTGTGAATCCTTTTTGAGCCTGATTTTCTCTTGTTCCCTTAATCTTAATAAAAGATTTATATCAGGTTCTCACTATAATTAGTGTACCTCACAGCAAAACATCAATGGGAATTGCATGCATATGTAATATTTTAAAAAATACATACTTATTTGCCATAATTCTCTTAGTATAGTTCATAGGAATATAGAGAATCATATGCTTACTAACAGACAATTTCAGGTGCCACAGAGAAAACGACCTTACTAAGGCAGCCACTAAAGCAAGCCTGTCAAAACATCATTATGGGAAAATATGCAGCATGATCATATTTAGATTACTAAGAACCAGAAAAGCAGGAATTTACCTTTTGTTGGACATTCATCAAATGAGCCTGATGCTTTCAACTTAGACAAAGCCTCTTCCTCAAAACATTCTCGTCCTTCAAGCAAAATGCTCAAATATTTGTACATATTACTCTGTATCATCAGTTTAATACTGTCTAGTTCTTCTTGAGTAAACTTATTTCCATACAAGAATTTGGCCTGTAAAGCCCCAAGCCAATATATGAATACAGGAATCCAACTTAAATAGATGCCAAAAAATTAGTAAGACTACAACTAAATTCTGAAAATAGTAAGAATGATGCAAACAGAATACATCTGAAATAACAAGAAGTAATATAATGGAGTGATGGAATACAAGAAAGCTATGAGTGATTTATTACATCTATTTGACAATGAGCAAACACAGCCCTCAAAAGGAATGTAAAGACAAAATAAATAAATATGCCATTTATAAAATAGTTGCTAGAAACAAATGCACAATCAACAGTGTTTCAAGAATTATAAACAACGTAAAAAAACTGCACAATTTTCAGTATGCTCTGCTGCAGATGTTTCTCAGGGCATGTTTGGCCGAGGGGAGTTGGGCTCTGGGAATGGGAATGGTAATGACTCCCATTCCAGTTGTTTGGCTGGGGGAGTCACATTCTCATTCTGATTTCAGGAAAAACGGAAAACGGGAATATGCCCCAATCTCTCAAAATCTAATCTGAACTCTCTCCAAAATCTCATTCTGATTCCAATTCCTATTCCAATCACAAACCAAAACCATCGGGAAATGTGGCCATTCCGATTCCAATTCCGATTCCGATTCCGATTTTGGTTGCGAACCAAATGCACCCTCAATGTAATCAAGGAAAAGTATGTATGAGTTAAAGTATCGTATTGTAAATGATAAAGACTCCCTAACATGCACCTTATAACTATACTCACCATGCAAATACTTGGAGACCAGATAACCTAGTGCATAGCCGTTCAAAATGGGCATGCTCTGGGGATACCAGCCATGGAACTTGTACTGAAAATGGAATGGATCTTTTATGGGCAGTACATTCTGTTCATGAGCCAGTCATACAATTGGCATATTACTTATTGAAATGTTCAACTGATGTCTTGCATCACTTAGAGATCACTACAATTGTAGAAATGCAATGCTAATATGATGTAAAATCCACCAAGGATTAAGTTGAAACTAATAAAAAAGCATCATTTGGTGCAGAAGAGGCAGACCGCAAAAAGAAAGAGAAAAGCCTGAATGATGTCTTGAAAAAATGTATCTGATATCTCTTGTTTTGAGAGGAGTATGCAGGAAAAATGCTGTGTGAATAAGTCTTAGTGGTGGTGGTGGTGGTAGAAGAAGAATAACATAGAATTGGACTCCTAGTAGTAGTCACATATTAAATCTGCATAGAATTAATCTAATTCAAACTCCATATGGGGTTCACAAGGATTGAGCTCTCCTTCAAAGTGAAATCAGGAAGAACTTTGTTGGGCCTTTTATAATGTTGCATAGAAGAACCCTGAGAGTTGTCATCTTGCAAAAGGACAGGTCTCATGTCAAAGGAATTGATCAAAGTATAAAAATGACAATGATGAGTCACAACAAACACATCCAAGCAGCATATAGGGAAGTATACCGGCAGTGGTGTTCCAAAATACCACATATTCCAAGACACATGGTTTATCTAGCAGATCCATGTAGCATCGAAGTCTTTTAAAATATAACTTCCCAAGAAAATCGATTGACCAACTCATTACGAGCCAACAAGGAATTACACCAAAAGTAACATGATCTCACCTGCTTAAATATAGTGCTCGTCCCAGATCCCTCTGGTCCAAGCAGTAAAAGCTTCTGAATTCTTTTCTGCTCCAAGTAGTTAGGAACAGTTCTGGCTGAATAAGGAGCCTCATCCTTAGGTCCATTTGACGTTGCATGAGGCACAGGCAGTGAAAACAAGGAACATGCTAGTCGTGTTAATTTCTGTCTAGCAGAGAAGATGTGAATGATACTTAGAGCAAATTCCAAAAATCTATTTTTAGTAAGGAAAATAAATTGGATTCAGTATTACATATACGTAAAAAAATTAATGATCGTTGGTTACAGTATATACCGATCCCCAAATTTGTCCTTTGATATTATTTTGGCCTTCCTCCTCATATCGGCCATCTTCATAGACCCAGAAGTGTGTACCACGTGGGCACTGCACATTTGCAATCTGCAAAAATAACATGCAATTGTTGAAATTTAGTGAACTAAAAGTTACAGCAGGGGATATAACCTCACCATATATGATTATACAAATGATTATAAGAGAATCTATTGACAGAAGAAAGCAAGTGCACAACTGGTATTCTGATATAAATAACAGAAATTCACTTTCATACTCCAGTTGCATGGGGAGAGTGACCACTTTTTTGTTTTTTCAGTCCTTCCCTACCTATGTCCATAAATTCACTTAATTATGACTTATATAACAACTTAAGCATTCATGCTTAATTTTATTCAGCTATGCAGAATACTTCCATGATGACATCATAATCTTTCTTTCTCTGTTTTTCATAGTGAGTTTATTGCGCTGATTACAAGAAAGAAAAACATCACCAGTCCGGATGTCCACCTCTTTCATGATCTTTCAAAAGAAGCAAGAAAAAACGAAAACTAAGTAATGTGGAAACAAATACAAACAAGAATTTTGACAGAGGAGAGGAACGAAAGAAAAGTGTTTTTTTTTCAGAAAAAAAAAAAAAACAACTCAATACTTACCTTTAGCGCCCTCAACTCAACTTTTGTAACTTCCCTTCCATTTATATACACTTGGGTATTGCCATTGCTTGCCTTGGGCTGAAGCTTTCCTACAAAGTTTAAGTTTGAGCTAACGATTCTGTCTGGTTTTTCTCCCTCCTATCAAAAGAAGAAAGAGTAGGCCACGGATCAGCAGTTCTTGAGCCAACAAAGAAGGAGGCCTCTGAGCTTCCGACAAAGGCAAATGTATCAGATTGTTGGTGCACTTACCTTTCCCCAAAGGCCCGATTCCTTGTCATACCAATATCTCCCAGGCTTCAAATTCCGAGGAGGTAATGGGCAACTAAGCAACTCTGTCATCTCATCTGACCGGAGTGGACATCCATTCACAATAAGCTGCTCCGGCAGGAGCTGATTCGCCGGGCATTCCCTCTCGGCTTTCAGGATTTGCCTCACTTCCAGGGGACTGAGCAACCGCGACAACATCCTTGAACCCTTTCCTAATTTTGACCGCTTCGACTCATCGATTGGCTGGCCTATGCAGCTGACACATTTACGCCCTTCTGGCATTGATCCCATTGCTCTGAACACACAATAGCTGCAATATCTTGCATCGCAAACCAGGCAAGACTCCTTAGTCCCCCACTTCCGCTTCCTACATCTATAGCACACCCTTTTTCTCTTCTCCTTTCTGGACACCGCAACATACTGAGGAGAAGCCGATACCTCCTCATAAATCTCCTTACTTTCTGATTTCTCAACATTTTCGAATGTGACCACAGACACTCTCTTTGCCTCACTTGCCAGCTGCTTAGGCTGTCTAGTTGGAACACTATGAGTGGAGCCGGCAGACTCCAACTGCGAACCATCATCGGAAAACTCCTGGTTCTGCAAGACAGACACCATGGACTCCAAGCTCCCTGATGCCTGGGGGCATTGAGAGTGCGGATCAGTGCAGCGGGCGATCCGAGAGACAGGCAAAGGTATAGGATCAACCACGAGGACCACGGTGCCGTTTACCGACCTATGGGAGCTTCCGACTGGCTCCGCTGTCGGGATTGCCGAGGAGTTCAGCTCGACAGGGTCGACCCTCGGGAGCTCATAGGATACTGGCGGTCCATCATACTCTAAGGCGATCGAGTAATCAAGATTGGCCGGCGCCTCAGGGATGGGGGTCCCTGGGGGCAATCTTCTTCTCAACATCTCCTGCCAGCTTTCCTTCTCTAATGCTTCCTCCATTAGAGATTTCTTATGCTAAAGCAATCGAATCTTAAGCTCTCACTCACTATTCTACCACAAATTAGATTAAAGCACTACTTTCAAGCCCCACAAGATCCTATCTTCACGGTTTAAATCAGCAACTTTGGCAGCGATAACCTCAAGTACATGGAAAGGGGTGGAAAAGTCCAACCTTTTGGTGCCTTCAGAGAATCTGGTGCCTTTCTTGGACGAAATTTGGCTTCAAAATGAGGATAAACGGTCTTAACAAGAGGAGGAGAAGGCGAAAACCAAATCAAAATAAAATCTTTTCGCCACCCAGGAAGAATTCAGCACTGAAAATCAAAAATCCAGGACGGAAAGGCGGGGAAACGATACCTTCCAACCGAGAAAGGCCAAGAAGACAACTTTTGTGACGATTTGAAGGTTGAAGAAATCAGCAGCTCTTCGTGGCGGGCGCAGAAATTTCCTCGATCCGAACTCAGATTTCGAGGTCAAAACCCTAGAACAGGAGAAGAATTAAATAAATAAAATAAAAGAATTCGGGGAGGGAAGGAGGGAAGGAGGGAAACAATCAAAGCAGGAACGGTACCTCCGTCGATGAAAAGATGCCTGTTGTTCAGAGCGAGACAGCGAATCCAAGAACGACAGAACAGTCTCCGTGGTGGTTCCCATTCCTCCACTGCAG
The DNA here is from genome assembly GCF_051530095.1 of Phoenix dactylifera. Classification (NCBI taxonomy): domain Eukaryota; kingdom Viridiplantae; phylum Streptophyta; class Magnoliopsida; order Arecales; family Arecaceae; genus Phoenix; species Phoenix dactylifera. Next base: position 18,665,877 of record NC_143199.1, on the reverse strand, counting down.
ACGGCCGTTTAGGTCGCAGTATATTGCGATCGCAACGTTTGAAAAAGAAAGAATAAAACATTATGAGTCGTCATGTTTGACCGCTAGACCATAGAATGTTAGGATGCTGCTTAACCATTTAATTTATTTTATTTATTATAATTTTTTATAAATCTGATTAGATTATTCATTTAATAAAATGATCAAATTTAAGCTTAAATTTTTTATTTGTTTAATAGGTTAGGTTTGGGTTGACAAACTTTTGATGTATTCTTTATCTAATCCAACTCATATCTAGGCCAACCTAATAATTCTTACGTAATCTTTTCATAGAAAATATCTAAGAATTTCTAAAGAAATCTCCAATTCCTCTTACTCATTCTTCCTTTTACTATTTTATTAGCACCATCGGCTTTCTGTATATGTAACCTATGCTATAGACTCATTCGAGCATAAGCAACAAGATGCAACACATTTGGGCATAAGCAAAAAATACTATAACTCCTTAATGAAATAAAAGAAACAGTTGGACAGAATTTTGAGATGAAAAGAATGAAGGATGGGTGGGTAAAAAAGAAAAGTTGTGAGAATTTTTCTTCAAAAAACCTGAATAAAAAATAAAATCCTGAAAAGAATTTGGTATTAGGCAAAGATGAAAAGTTTACATAAATTAATTGTAGTTAGTTTGAAAAAACAAACACAAATCTATGATTTATACTGAGCATGTATCAGTAATCCCTATCCCTTGTTAAGACCTCTCCACCCTAACAAATGTTTGGGTTGCAATCTCTCGGCCCTATCTCTCGTTCCTTCGAAACAAATGATCTTGAAGTTGTTAGAAGCCAAGTTTGGGCACTAATGAGCGCACACACAAGCCTAATTCGAAACTTAGTTCATGCAAGAGTTATTACATGGTGATAACTACTTGGTATGGTTTATCACAACTTTCATAAGATCTCCAAAACTTTCGCAACCACCTCTGTAATAAAATGAGAAGATTAGAAATGAAAGAGATCATCAAAGGAATCCCCTCTCCTCTCTTCCATCCTCCTCTGTCAACCCAAAAGACTCTTAAATTATCAGAAACAAATTTTATTTCAATTGTAAATGAATTTCTGACCACTTTTTTGTGCTATAATAAGGAAAAAGATATTCAAGAACACAACAAGAAACCCAAAGCACATAATCCTAGCCAAGGAAAGGTCCACAAACATTGATCATACACTTTCTAAAAGCTATGTTATATCTTTTTTTCAGGTTGAAGATTTGATTCCTATCAAGCAATGGATAATAGTTGCTAAATAAGAAGCCATAAGCTTTTGGCTTGAGTAATGCTTTAAGATTTTCTCATACAAATTGATGATCTTCAAATGCTCTCTCCATATGAACTGCTGGCCAAAGTGTCATAAATATTGGAAAGATGCCTATTGCTTTAGAAGGCATTGGAGGTGCAAGAATGGGAGAGCGCACAATGGAGGTCACTCTAGAAAGGACTCAATTAAGAGGGGGATAAGAAAGGGGGATAAGAAAGAAGAACACGGGAAAGAGGAGATGGAAAAGCGAACATAAGAAAAAGGAGATGGGAAAGCGGATGATGTAAAAGGGTTTCTCCCTCTACATCTCTCTAGTATTTTGTGGGTTATCTTGTTCGATTAAACCACTTGGTTCACAATGCATCATTTTTTTTCCTTACAGAATTGGACATGCATCATTTTTTTTCCTTACAGAATTGGACATGCATCATCATACACAGATGGAAAAGGCGGTTGTCATTGCAAACCCTAGTAGAACAAAGAGTTTCCAATATTTTATTTAATATTTTAATTTATAATTTTTATCTGCACATTATGTATCTGGTGAAATGGTTCCTTTGATATTATTTCCTAGTATATAATTCCTTTTCTTTTCACTTCATTATGAGGCTAAATAGTACTCAAGTTTCTAACTGACACCACATATCCCTCGTGTGATACACCAATCCCTATCTACTATGCAAGATTGATGAACTGAACAGATGTGATAATGTTTTGAGCTTAATGATTTTCTTCTCACAATGGTTGAAAGAATAGGAATATAACAGACATACTGGCTAGTGAGAATACAAGTTTTATTAGCCATTAATGATCTATATTATACACTGAGTTTCATGTGCTTTCATTTTGAGATATATGTTGCTTTTTTCAGATAATAGAAAAGAGAAAAAATCATTTTGCATTTGGCTGCATAGTTGAACCAAGGTAGATCCTATTAAATTTTGCAGTTTCATGATCTTAAAAAGCCTCCTAAATGAGTGCCTTAGGGTTTGACCACACAAATAGCCTAAGGTGAAGCTTTCTACGCATATGCTATTTCTAGATAGGCATGGAGCAAGAAGTGGTCTGTGATTCCTAGTTCCTACGTAAGTATATGGATACAAGAAATTGTGCATAAAATGAGAGTAAGAAACATGCAATAAAAAATTCAGTTAGTGTCAATTATAGAAAATTTCTCATACATGATTATGGAATCTATTTGGGTTTTTACTTAAAAATCGCTTAATTTATCTATTAGTGTTAGTTTCCATGTGCTTCCCATGTGTAAAAGTATGGTAAGAGAGAGATTATGTGAAAAGTTTATATTACTCTATTACAACCATATGCATAGCCTATCAACATGGCTCATTAGGAAAGTATGTCAAGACAAATAAGAAAATATCAATCACATTTGGACCAGTGCAGTAATATAAATATACTTAACATCTCTTTTCAAACTCAAAGTGGTAAATTAGAACCTAGCTTGAGTTTGGAAACCAAATCATGAAATCTTCTAGATAGATATGCTTTGGTAAAAATATCATCAATCTGACCAATTGAGGTAACTGAAAGGAGCCATATTATTCCACAAACAATGTGTTGGTGAACAAAATGACAATCATTTTAAATATATTTTATGTGCTCATGAAAAACATCATTGTGAGTAATTTAGATAGCACTCTAATTGTCACAATGAAGAATGGTGGCATCGGAGTGTTTAACTCCCATATTTTTCAACAACCAATGTAACCAAATAAGCTATTGAGTAGTATCTACAATGGCATGATACTCGGCATTAATACTAGATCTGGCAGTAACTATTTGCTTCTTACTTTGCCGGGATATAAAAGAATATCCAAAAAAATAATAACTAGCAGTGGAGCATCTATCGATGGGATCACCTGCCAATCAACATTTGAGTAGGCATATAGCTCGAGAGATGAGTATTTAGAAAAATGAAGACCGTGAAATAATGTACCATTAACACAGAATGCAGAGCGCAGCTGCATAGTGAGTGGTACACAAAACTGATTGGAAAGAGAGAAAATATATGAAAGGTATATGTTTATTCTTTGTATCTTGTATTCAAAGTTACAACAATATTTTCATCAAAAAAAGAAGTCACAACAATAATGTGCACGAATATATAGCCCAACAATGTGGCTAATAAGGAAAGTGTATCAAGACTAATAAATAAATATCAATCATAAAAGCATGTCAAGAGAGAGAATATGTCAAAAGTTTATATTACTATATTACGACAATATGTACATCAATATATATCCTATCAATGTGGCTAATAAAGAAAGTGTATCATGACTAATAAGAAAATATCAATTATATTTGGACTAGTATAATAACATAAATATGTTTAACATTGTGCTTGAGTTGTTTGTAGGTTTCTCACTCCCTATACAAATGAATGATGTCCACCTACTAGTTATTCCTATGTGCAATAATTAGATTAAAATCTCATGTAAGTACATTTGCATATGCATAAAGTATATTTTTCCAAACAACTAAGCATTAAGTCTTAATAGAGCTGATCATAGACCGGGCTTGGGCATAGAAAAAGTCAAATTGTAAATAGGCCCGACCCGAAGTCTGATTAGAGTTTTGGCCCAGAGCTCGGCCCGTGATTAGCTATAAGTCCTAAGAGCACTACGGGCATGCCTTCTAATCTTAGGTATTATATGGTTAATCTTACTCTATAAGCATATTACATATTTTTCTTCTATTTATATTTATAAAGCAAATAGTTATTTTTTAAATCTTTATTTTTAAAATAATATTTTTCATACAAATATTATTATTTTTAAATAGAGGTGGCAATTTGGACCAAATACAAGCCATGTTAGATACATAATAGATCAAAAAGCTATCAATCCGAATTCAATCTATTTAGTAAATAGGTAAAAAGTCTCAATCTGAATCTAACCATTTTATTAAACAAATAACCTAACTCGACCTACATTAATCGAGTTAAATAGTTAAATGACTAAGTATTGCTATCCCTATTTTTAGATGTTCTATACTTATATTTATGATTAAATCTATGAATTGTACCAGTACATGTTGCTTCTCTTAGTTTTATAATCCTATTCAGCAATGGTATAATACACATATACAGGGATGTGACTGTTGAAGCTGGACTATTCATGTAACACCACATTAACATTTGTTGACCATAACAATCAGCAAGAGAAAGTAGAACAATTATATTTAGGTAATTAATTCATGGTCCTCCTGATGACTGGAGTGTAATAAAGAATCCCTGTTGACCGAAACTTCTATTTTTGGTCCATAAGGTATGTGGTGTTATAATTTCCGATCACTCATAAGCATTCTAATATTTTAAAATTCCTAAGACACACCCACATGTTTGCTTATAGTGCGTCGATGGAATCCCGAATCTATAGGGTTCCCCATAGGAGCACATTCTGTTAAGAAAATACTTTACGCCCGCCCACCCCAAATCTCTTCTTTCTTCACACACGCCCGCCTCAGCTATCTTCTTTCCCATTTGGCTACCTCCTTTCTTTAAAAGAACTCAAAAAAATCCCTCTTCTTATTCTATTAATGCATAAAAGGGATCCCTAAAGAAGAATCTTCCCCCCTCTAATTCATCATTCTCTTCGCATCAAATATTAAAAAAAAGTCTGTAGCAACTCTTTATCCTTGCTCTTTAAACTGTCTCATCTAGCATTCAAACCATCATAGCTTCGAAGGACACAAGTAGCCCAGTTTTTATGGTTGTTTGCTCTTATGGTAGTGAAGCCCACATCATTTCCATCTTTAAAGACACAAGTCTCAATCATATCTACAATAAAATAATGGAGAGGCAGAAACATCTATCTCCACAATGATAGATGTAAAATTCTATGTTCCAAATAATTTTAGAATGTTGGTTACGCTCATGGCTGATAAGGATATTAGGAATATACATCAAATATTAGGATAATTGAGATGATTGTTAGTCATTTTGCATGCTTGATTGAATCTATTAATGTGGTATTCGACATGAGGCAATAAATAAAATCATTGCACTCTTTTTTGTTTTGGTATTTTTTATTTTAATTGCTCTTGTTGTGTATATCTATTCTCTGCCTGTATGTATAAATTATGATCTGTGTATATGCAATCTATTTTAAGCACAAAATTGATTGCTAATATGTTGAAAATTTTATTTTTTATATTGCAGGGATAGTGGCACATCCTAGAATATTGAGCATATATGCCATTACAAAAATGATCTAAAGAGTATCTCATCTCGTTTTACCTCTTTTGGCAACTCAAATAATAATGATCAAGTTGTCAAAGAAACAAGAGCCACTATTGAAAAAGAACCAAGTCAAAGAAATGCTTTGGATGCTTGGAAGTGCTTTATAGAGAGTGTTGGTCAAAAGTTTAACGATGTAGAAACCCTTTGTGACATAATTCATAACTTCTACATCATAAATTGTAGGTATTTTATGTTTGTGAAGAATGATCATTGGCATGAGACCACAGATATTTATATAAATAATGTAGATGGTGTATTCAAGCTTCTCGACTTAAGAATCAAGAAAGTTTTGTAATTAAAATAATAAATAGTGAGCATAGATGTGGCGAAGGGCTGCAAGTTCGGTCTCATCAATGGCTTTGAAATATTATGTTTCAAACATTGTTAAAAAAAAAACTTCAAAATATGTCATTATATATGTTGATTGATATGGTAAAAGATATTCGTCAAGAATATAGTGTAGAATTGTCATATCATCAAGCTTGGCATGGAAAAAAGGTGGCTATGAAGAAGCTTTATGATCACAGGTTACGATCTTATGGTTGGATGCACTGGTCTTGCGATACTATTTTTCAGATCAACCTCGATAGCATAGTAGAGTATGCAACCAATAAAGGTAGATTTATACGCCTATTCATTTCATGCTTCAATTATGGGTTTTATGAAAGGATGTAGACTTCTATTTTATGGATGAAATATTTATAAAGTATAAAAACGGAGAAGTACTACTTGGTGCCACTTGCAAAGATGTGAATGATGATATGTTCCCCATAGATTATGATGTGGTCAATACAGAGATTGATGGCAATTGGGAGTGGTTTTGTCAAATTTTGACAAGAGTGATAGATCGTTGTAGTGACTATAATAGTCAGCAGTTCATGATTACAACAAACAAATTTGGAGACTTATCGAAGCAGTGTCGAATATTTTTTTGGCAATTACCACGTATATTATATTTGTCATATGAAAGATAACTTCAAAATCAGGTTTATAGCTTCATTTTTCTAAAATATAAGCTACAACTTTAAAATAATTAAGTTCATCATGATACCATTGGCCCCATCCAAGATCCTTTGATAATTGTTAATATTGACGCTTGTCCATTATCGTGTAGTTGTGAGAGGAAGAGGCTGCTTGATTTATTAAATGTTGCTGCATATATTGCAAGGTCGAATGTTTTTATATCGGGCAAATGCAGTCTTTTCAGGTCCGCATTCAGGTAGCATGACATCTGATGTGCCAGAGTATTTTAATAGTTGGATCATGGAAACTTGACATCTTTCTGTACCTCAGATGATTGACCATATGCTTCAAATAATGCAATTGATGCATGAATAACGAATCGAGGTCACAATATGCAAACATATTATTGCCCCAATCCTAAGAAAAGCTTGCAGAGAAATGCAGATGATGGACGGAGGTTATTTGTGTTTACATCAAACATCATGATATATGATGTAAAGGATACAAACTATTCATACAATGTTGACTTTTAGGAATGCATCTCCTTCTGCAAGTGGCGAATCTTCTACATGCCATGTAAGCATGCATGTGCATGCAATGAGAAGGCTAGTAAATTGTTGTACTACTTCACTGATAATTCTTTTCTGGCTGAAATATACAGAGCAGAATATGCCAAAGCTATTAATCCAATTTTTGATATTGATGAGCCCTAGAATATCCTAGACAAGATTCATATTCTATCTTTTATGACGAAAACTCGTTTAGGCAGACCTAGAAAAAAGAGAAGATCTTTCCACGTGAAGTCACATCACCTATGAAATTCGGAAAGCATGGGCACAATAGAAGGATTTGTAATGAGATCATCGAGTAAATATTATGAAAATTAGTTGTTTTGTAATAAGTAGATTTTTAGACATGATGTGCGCAATAAATTTTTAAGATGGCAGGAAACTTCAAATCAAGCTGAAAGTATCTCCAATATTCTGTTATTCATATGCTTTTCATTTTAACTTAAAGGCTTCCATTTCTGATACGTAAATTGCATTATTAAATTTTCAGAACAGTACGAATCACATAGTATATGTGCGTAATTTGTCACGTTTAAGTTTCTGTTACATAAATTAGATATCATTGTAAAGCTCCAAATAATTTTATAAGTATATGTTGAAGCATATAACTAGTAGAACATTAAATAATTGATGTCTAACTTAAGTCTAACTAAATTGGCTATTGTTAATCACATGCCATGCTCGTGTATTTTGCAAGTATAAGATCGATTTTTGTTATCCTCGGATTGTTTGCATAACATTTAAGGCCTGACCATTTAAATTATTCATAATAGGATATATAGGATGACATATGCATACACTAGACCCTTATAGGACTGTCTCCTGCTCATGCCCGAGGGAAAAAATATCTAGGCAACTCTTAATGTGTGTAAAGTTCCAAAAAAATGCAAAATTGACTATAAAGTAAATTTTTATGCAAAATTCTCCTGCATATATAATTGTTGCCGGAAATTGGACCCGGGGGCGGCCGTCGGCTGAGAAGGAGGAGCTCCGGCATGAGATGGCGGGCGGCGGTTCGTCGGCGGGTGGCGTCCTCTAGGAGGCCTGCAAAAAGCCGGTGACCGGGGTTTCCGGCGCCGGCCCTCCGATGCCTAAGTCAGAGGGGGCAAATATATAAGGGAGGAGAAGATATCTTTTTTCTGAGTTTCAGAGTCCAACCCCTTCTAAGATGGAGGGACTCCCCTTTTATAGAGGATCCAGGATTACCTGTAATGTGATGGGGCGAACGGGTTACCATCGTGATTGAGCATGTCGTATGAATTAATGCACGATCGTGTGAATTAATGCATTATCGTAGGAGATCAGGCCGGAACTGACAAGTCGTTGTGGCTGATCGGACGTAGCCGAGCGGGTCAGCTGTTTGCCGTGGAAGGCTTAAGATCCGTAGATGACATGCGTATTAATTGTTGAGTGAGCCGGAGATCAGCAGAGGCTATGCGCATTGATTATTGAGTGAGCCGGAGATCAGCAGAGGCCATGCGCATTGATTGTTGGCAGCATAGGCAAGGCATGGTCCCTGGTCGAGTTGCAGAAGGATGTGACCATGGCGGGTGGATGGTGAGGTCGGGCTTCCGAGGTCGAGAATGTTGAGGTCGGGCGCCAGGTCGAGAGTCCTGAGGTCGGACACCAAGTCAAGCGCCAGGTCGAGAGTTCTGAAGTCGGGCGCCAGGTCGAGAGCTCTGAGGTCGAGCGCCTGGTCGGGCATCCGAGGTCGGGAGCTCTAAGGTCGAGCGCCTGGTCGGGCGTCCGAGGTCGGGTGCTTTGAGGTCGAGCGCCTGGTCGGGCGTCCGAGGTCGGGCACTTTGAGGTCGAGCGTCTGACCGGGCATCCGAGGTCGGACGCTTCTCATCACATGCTGGCGATCACGTGCTTTGGGACGATTTATATTCCCCCAACACTACCCCCCGACTTCCGAGTTCGATCCGTTTGCGAGCTCGGGCGTGAGAAGTAGTTTCCTTTATTGCAGTGGTGGGGGCCAGGGGACCTTAAATTATTCCGGCATTCCGCGCGCTTCGGGGCACTTTTAATGGGAGGAGATGGGGCGACGCCTTTTCGCCCTTCGAGGCCGCCTCGCGCGGTGGGCTCATGATAGGGCTCCGAGATCCGATGGGATGCTGCCTTGATTCTATATCCGAAGCGTCGATCCAGATTAAATATGTCGCTTCAGCTTTTGGGGCCGACACGTGGCACAATCTGGACAGAAGGCGGGATCCAGTTCCGCCGATCTAGGCCGTCAGGAGGGTCTATATAAACCCTTTACCTTAGCCCTAGAAAGGTCATGCTTGGCCGCTTGTTGTTGCTGCTCCCCTTTTTTCTCCGTTTCTTTTCCCCTTTCCCAGCTGTGATCGAGTCTTCCCGGCGGTGCCCTGAGGCGATTTCCGGCGACCCCTCCGTAGGTCATTTTCCCACGTAGGCTCGGGGATCCCCCTTCTTCTTCTTCCTTTCTTTCTTCGTTCTTTGTTTTCTTCTCCGTCCTTCTTTTTGAAAATGGGTCTTGGTCCGAATGAGGTCGGGTCTAACCTGACGGAGGAGGAGCTAGACCTGGTCTGTTCCCGATTCTTTTTTCGGCTCGGGTTTCGTCTTGAGCCTGCGGGGCCGGAAGACTGGGCGACGAGGCCTCCTCCAGGTCGGATCGGGGTGTACGTTGAGACACTCTGGGCCGGCCTGCGGTTTCCTCTTCATGAGTTTGTGAACGATTTGTTGGTGGAGTATCAGCTCGTCCCAACATAACTCGTTCCAAACTCATGGAGGACCATCGTCGGGTTCCTATCCCTTTGCCTTGCGCACGGGATTCCGACCTTAGTAAGCGTCTTCCGCCGGTGCTTCTTGTTGAAGTCGAACCCGGCGGACGGAGAGTGGCTTTACTTCGCCTTTTGAGGCGGTATGTCACTCTTCCGAGGTGCCCCTTCCTCTATTCATGAGTGGAAGGGGAGGTTTTTCTTTCTTTCGTCCGAGATCTCGTGGGGATTTAACCCGAGGTGGGGGCATCCCCGGCTGAAGCCCTCAACAGGCTCAACCAGCTTTCGGCGGACGAGCAGAGGGTTTTGGACGCTCTGCGTAGTCTCAGGAGGGACATCATTCTGACCGACCTCCTAAGCGAGGAGGCCTTGGTGAACGTCGGCTTGAGCTCGGCGCACCCCGAGGGTAAGAGCAGTCACACTGCTCCTTCTTTATTTTGTTGTCTTTTGCCTTATTTGCTTCTTTCCTTCTTTTCTTAGCACTGATTTGACACTTTGAATTTTTCTTCTCTTCAGATATTTCCAACATGGTGACAAGCAACACATCCCTCTTCGCCCGACTGAAGAGGAGGGCAGCCAAGGCTGGCGGGGCTCTTCCCGAGCCTAGAAAGAAAGCTAGATCGGCCTCCACTTCCGCCCCTGCCGAGGCGAGGGGCTCTGGGGCCGGACCTTCCGGGCCCGTTCAGGCTGAGGCCCCGGTTACCGAGCAGACGAGCTCGGGTTCCTGAGGGGCGACGAGCTCGGCGCCCCCTGCCTGCCCCACTCCTATTTCTCAACGGGCAGGTCGGCCGATCGTCCGTCTGCGGCGCTCGGGCCCCAAACCGAGCAGAGGCCCTGGGGTCCCGAGCGCGTCCCGCTCCGCCATCGTGAGCTCGGGCGGGCCGAGTTCGTCTGAGGCCGGAGATCGCTCCGGGAGGGGGTCTAGCAACCCGAAGTCTCCCATTTGTGAGGGCAGTTCGGCCTTTCACGACAGCAATGTCGCGCGCGAGGTATTTCGTCGCGCAATGCTCCAGGCTAACCGGGCCGAGTTTGAGGCCGTCGAGCTTGAGGACATCGTCGATCAGACATACTGTAATGCTGCCCGGGTAAGTCGCTTTCTCACTTTTGTTTTGGTTATTGGCATTTCCTCCACTTTAGCTCATCGTTACTTTCCTTGCAGCATATTCACGAGATCGACACTCTGGTATTCATAGCCTTGGGATGCCAGAATGAGGCTCGGCGATTCTAACGGCAGTTGGAGTTGGCCGAGAAGAGGCTTGCCGAGTTTGAGGCCGCGCGGGCGGAGGCCGTCGCGTGGATGGAGTCTGCCGAGGTGATAAGTGCTAAATAATGCATGAATTAATATCTTACTCATAGCACTTATCATTATTTTTACGCATATATTTTAAATTTAAACATAAGAAAATTCATTCCCCTTCATCATTGCATTTTAATTAGAAATAATTCAAGTTTGATTATTTTTATCTAATGTATGCAGGTCAAGTCAAATTCATTAATTTCTGAACCCAAATCGCACGCACCCTGCAAATTAGATCCTCTCAGATTTTGATTCAGCCATTCATCCCAGCTTCCCTGCATTCACGACATACATTTAAAACCAAATATGGACCGAATTCCCTACTTCTCCGTGATTCTCTTCCTCCTTGAATCTTTCACTCCCATGTCCAAAGAACAAAACAAGCCCACACTCCAACCATGTTCCCAGCCAAATAGGATTAATTCCATCTTCCCAGCCAAACCACATTAAAATCTTCAAACAAGCTCAGCCCCTGTTCCACGTCATCCTTCCCAGCAAAACAATATCATTTCCAACGTCTTCCCATTCTCCAGCATCCGCGGTTGATCCCATGTGAAGTCTCGAATCCCGGGCCACGGACGAAGCTCACGCGTGCATGGCCTCCGCAGCCCACATCCTCTCCGTGATCTTCTCTCCTTCCGTTCGCGTTGGCCTCTTCCGGATCACTCCCAAACGGCATCAGCTCTCATCAAGCGGAACAGAGATTTTCTTCCGGATGAACTCCAATCCTAGCAAATCAAATCAAGCATCCTTCCGATGGCTTTCTTCCATTATTCACGGGATGAATACCAGCAGCTCGCCCACGCTGGTTCCAGCTTTCCGTGAGCCAATCCACATCTTTCCCAGCTCCTTTCAAAGCATCTCCCAACATCCCAGATCTCCTCCGCGTCCGAGAATTCCGTGGATAGCATTTAGATTAGCTCTATCTCTAGCTTTTCCTCCTTCCACAGATGACTCCCAGCTTCATCCCCTGTTTTCCAGCTATGCCGAGCATCACGGAAGAGTTCTTTTTTCCGTTCCCAAGCTTCATTCTCCGGATTCCTCTCAGCCGAAGCCCCTGCATCCCAAACCGACCAATCCCAACTAGATTCACATCTCCCTGTTGTCAACCGTATCCACCGATTCTAAGCTTCAACAACGTCTTCCCCTGTTCCGAGATCCTCCTTATCCCACGGACCAACCATCAGCGATGCATGCCAACGTCTGATTCCTCCCGAACCAAGCCAACGATAGCATCTTCCGAATCCCCTGTTCCCATTGAATCAAGACTCATCTGTTCCCAAGCCATCTAGAAACAAGTCTAGATTAGTATCTAAACTTCCCCTCCATTCCGTGTTCATCTTCCACATCATCCCGTTCCTTCCGGGTCCAACAAACAGGGCTCTGTTTCGGAACAGAGCTAAGATCCTCCACGTCTTCTGCAGTCCAAACATCTCCTCCGGATCAGCTTCATCCTGAATTCCATGGATTAACAGCATCCCCTCTGTTCGTAAGATCAGCATCCACGGCACTATCCTTCCAAACCAAGTCTTCATCCCGTTATGATCCCCTTCTTCATTCAAATCCCAGCAAATCTCAGCATCCGTGGGTGAACTTGTGTATCCTTATCTCAGTTCTTCCACTCCCAGCTACCCACCTACCACCCTTATCCCTTGCTTCAACGGATCAGAACTGCAACAGTCCGCGGATCAAGCTTCCCAACCATCTGCCTCTTCCCAACGCTCGAATCAAATCTTCTACGCATCGCCCGCTGCCGTGGAACAGAAGCCGTTCCTCCATCCTCATCTTTTCACTGGGGAAGCTTATCCTCCGGATGCTAACAGAGGATAGGAAAGCTATAAAAGGAAGGGAGTTCTCTTCTCTGGGATTCATTCTTCTCTTCCGTTCCATTCTTCTTCCCCCATCAAGCTTGGAGTGAGCCGAATCCCATAAAGTCAAGAGAGAGATTATTTTTGGGTATTCTGGGAATGATTTCCCATAAGAGCTGAGAGGGAGCCGTTTTCAGTAAAAGCTACACCGGAAGGAGACGTCGAAAAAATGGAGGTAGCCATGATGGGAGCCCGCTGCTGTGCTGCTACTGCCGTCCACCACTGCATGGAAGCCTAAGCTCTTCTCTAGGGCCGGATGCAGCCCTAACAAAGGGACACGGTTTTATATTTTATTTTATATTCTTGGAGTTGTATGAACTTATTGTTTTTAATGAATATCTTCTTTTATTTCATGTTTAATTTCTGTGATTTTAAATGTGAAGTGTATACAACTGTTCTTCATAATCACTAAGTAAATATAAAATAGTCCATGCTTAGGAAAGATGCGATGTGCTGCCACCTTAGATTAGGGTAGACATTTCATGCCAACTAAAGATGGACTATGCCTAAATTACTTTTGTGAATTTCTATTTAAATGCTTATTAGGCTTGTAGCCAATTTGCATGTTAATCCAAGAATAGATTAAAATATAAATAATCCTTGTTCCGATGTTACTGGTGAATTCCTTGTCCTAGATCCCCTCAAACTGATAACACTTTAATTGCATTTTTAATTAAATTTCTTAGTTTAATTTTCTTCACAAACTCTTCCTTTTAATTTTTTTTTTATTTTTAAGAAAACAACTGTACCCCAATCTCTGTGGATCGATACCCGTGATCACTATCCTACCAGATACGTGCTATTGCGTGGTCTTTAAAGTTGACTAACAATTTTTGGCGCCATTGCCGGGGATTGCTAGCATAGTTGTTTTTCTTTTCATAAATTTTTTTTTTTAAAAAAAATAAAATAATAATAATAATAATATATATCTAAAATAAAATAAATATATTTTCTATTTTTGTTACTTTACTTATCCCCTTTTTCTCTCTTACTAATTTTTGGTTTTTCTTTTTGTATGATTTGATCAGGAATCGAAGAGAGCATCTGGGACAATCAAAAAGGGAACTGCTGGAAAAGGAAGGTTGTAGAGGTTTGCTTTAAAATAAAAAAAAATTGCTGGGGAAATTTCCTTTGGTAACATCTGAACCTTTCTTATTTAAATTGATTTCCAGTTTGCTTGAAATATTGTGGTGATTGTTTGATTTTAATTTCAGTAAAAGTGTGAATGCATGCCTGATACACATACACCAATTAATCCGCACATAGTAAGGACAATCACCCCAACAAGATAAGAACTGGATTTCATCACCAGATTCTTGCCCAAATTAGGTGAATCAATTCTCACATAGCTATCACGTTAATTAAAATCAATTAGACGTTGGCCCCTAGGGACATTTGAGCTCAATAGGACGAAGATCACTGAAAGTTGCACCAATTTCGCTCTATGGCTCAGTTGATATCTAGGCAAGCTTTGTCCCAAGGGAGACAGTTCATCTGTTTGAGGCAAGTGGATTTTAAGTGGGACCTTTGCAAACGCATCGTGACCTCCCTACTTACCTGGGAGCTTACCTGGTCAACTCAGTTCATTAGACCGGATTGGAGGCTTAGGTGCCCTCTTCAAACCAGTTAGGAGCTGTCTAGTGATTTTAGGATAAATGTAAGGAATTGATGTGTTTTTCTTTTAATGCATGCTTGGCCCATTTTGACTTTGATATAGACAAGGCCATAGAGGCAGTCAACTCCGTGCTCGACAATCAGTCTCCCACAAATTTTCTTCTTTGGAAAACTCGGTACGAACCCGGCATAATATAATTAAGGATGCACTGCGTCTGGCTGAAGACGTTAAACTTAGCGCTTGTTGGGAGGCAATCCAATTTTCATAGATTATTTTTGCACATTTTCTTGTCGTATTTTTTTCAGAAGTCCTCGTATTACTGATGCAACTAAGGTACAATGTTTCTATCCTCCATATGCATCATATTTTCATCCAAAATAAAAATAATAATAAAAAAATAAAAAAATAATAATATAATATTATTAAAAAAATTAAAAAAAATAATAATACTTAAAAAAAATATTGAGGACAATGTCTGATCTAGGTTGGGGGGTATAGGATTCGAATTTGAAGAAAGTTTTCATATTTTTAAATAAGTTTTATCTCAAAAAAAAATACCTAATTTCTATGCCTTAGTGCTGAAATGATGAATACACAAAGTATATAAAATCTAAAAAAGCCCAATGACTAGTCGGGAGTAAGACAATTTGAGATCTTTTTATTAAAAGTTCTTTTAGTGAGTTGTAAGATAATTTTTACTTTGGAATTTCACAACACACATGGCCTGCACTTCTAAGGGTTAGGTTCAACATTATGTTGTTAAATCTGGTAGCAACCTTGAGTCCTGATGAATCATACTTATCTAATTCACTTTCATCTCAAAAAAAAAAGAAAAAAAAAGAAAGTGAATTTAGTCAGGTACATCGAAAAGGGCTACCTATTATCAAAGATCAGCGGGCTTGTATGAGGAACCCGAGCATAGGTCCGTAGGGGAGTCTTAATGCCCAACACCTTATGCCATTTGGCGTGGGAGTTGTTGACTGAATGCTCGCTACACGGAGGAATCATTACAAGAGTAAAAGTGCGTAATTTATTTATAAATAAAAAATAAAAAATAATAAAAAATATATAAAAAAAATAACATTGACCTTGAAAAAGACGATAGTGTGAAAGCCGTCGTTGTAAAAATTCGAGTAAACTGGAATATTACAGATAAAGCCCATGAGGTATTAAAGTAAACATCCACAAGACTCGAAATCCTGCAAGATAGGATGATTTTGAATCAGTGATTAGGTCTTATCTGACCAATTCTTGAAAATTACTAGCTTTAGCAGTATTTTGGGAGATCTAAAGCCTTAGCTTGTGTATGGTCCAGATTTCACCGAGCACCCAAATATAAATAAGTCTTACAACTCTCTAACGGAAACTTAATGACTTCAACTTGAATTGCATCTTGACCTAGGATTTGGGCTGACTTAGTGATTAAAACTTTGTGTGCTTTTGAAATTCTTAGCACTTATGCATTTGAAATTAGATTTTATAAAACGATAAAATAAATTCTTTGGGTAGAGACAGCAGTTTGTGGGTATCTGAGCCGGAAACCCTCACGAGACAAAACTCGTCCACTAGGGCCACCTAGGGGTTTAAAGCCTTATTGCATACGGTAAATGCAATCGCGATTCCTGCGAAAGTGAGTTAGTTTTTATTCTGCTCGAGAACTAGCAAAATGTAGGTTTGGGGGTGTGATAAGTGCTAAATAATGCATGAATTAATATCTTACTCATAGCACTTATCATTATTTTTACGCATATATTTTAAATTTAAACATAAGAAAATTCATTCCCCTTCATCATTGCATTTTAATTAGAAATAATTCAAGTTTGATTATTTTTATCTAATGTATGCAGGTCAAGTCAAATTCATTAATTTCTGAACCCAAATCGCATGCACCCTGCAAATTAGATCCTCTTAGATTTTGATTCAGCCATTCATCCCAGCTTCCCTGCATTCACGACATACATTTAAAACCAAATATGGACCGAATTCCCTGCTTCTCCGTGATTCTCTTCCTCCTTGAATCTTTCACTCCCATGTCCAAAGAATAAAACAAGCCCACACTCCAACCATGTTCCCAGCCAAATAGGATTAATTCCATCTTCCCAGCCAAACCACATTAAAATCTTCAAACAAGCTCAACCCCTGTTCCACGTCATCCTTCCCAGCAAAACAATATCATTTCCAACGTCTTCCCATTCTCCAGCATCCACGGTTGATCCCATGTGAAGTCTCGAATCCCGCCCCATGGACGAAGCTCACGCGTGCATGGCCTCCGCAGCCCACATCCTCTCCGTGATCTTCTCTCCTTCCGTTCGCGTTGGCCTCTTCCGGATCACTCCCAAACGGCATCAGCTCTCATCAAGCAGAACAGAGATTTTCTTCCGGATGAACTCCAATCCTAGCAAATCAAATCAAGCATCCTTCCGATGGCTTTCTTCCATTATTCACGGGATGAATACCAGCAGCTCGCCCACGCTTGTTCCAGCTTTCCGTGAGCCAATCCACATCCCAGCTCCTTTTAAAGCATCTCCCAACATCCCAGATCTCCTCCACGTCCGAGAATTCCGTGGATAGCATTTAGATTAGCTCTATCTCTAGCTTTTCCTCCTTCCACAGATGACTCCCAGCTTCATCCCCTGTTTTCCAGCTATGCCGAGCATCACGGAAGAGTTCTTTTTTCCGTTCCCAAGCTTCATCCTTCCGGATTCCTCTCAGCCGAAGCCCCTGCATCCCAAACCGACCAATCCCAACTAGATTCACATCTCCCGGTTATCAACCGTATCCTCCGATTCTAAGCTTCAACAACGTCTTCCGCTGTTCCGAGATCCTCCTTATCCCACGGACCAACCATCAGCGATGCATGCCAGCGTCTGATTCCTCCCGAACCAAGCCAACGACAGCATCTTCCGAATCCCCTGTTCCCATTGAATCAAGACTCATCTGTTCCCAAGCCATCTAGAAACAAGTCTAGATTAGTATCTAAACTTCCCCTCCATTCCGTGTTCATCTTCCACATCATCCCGTTCCTTCCGGGTCCAACAAACAGGGCTCTGTTTCGGAACAGAGCTAAGATCCTCCACGTCTTCCGCAGTCCAAACATCTCCTCCGGATCAGCTTCATCCTGAATTCCATGGATTAACAGCATCCCCTCTGTTCGTAAGATCAGCATCCACGGCACTATCCTTCCAAACCAAGTCTTCATCCCGTTATGATCCCCTTCTTCATTCAAATCCCAGCAAATCTCAGCATCCGTGGGTGAACTTGTGTATCCTTATCTCAGTTCTTCCACTCCCAGCTACCCACCTACCACCCTTATCCCTTGCTTCAACGGATCAGAACTGCAACAGTCCGCGGATCAAGCTTCCTAACCATCTGCCTCTTCCCAACGCTCGAATCCAATCTTCTACGCGTCGCCCGCTGCCGTGGAATAGAAGCCGTTCCTCCATCCTCATCTTTTCACTGGGTAAGCTTATCCTCCGGATGCTAACAGAGGATAGGAAAGCTTTAAAAGGAAGGGAGTTCTCTTCTCTGGGATTCATTCTTCTCTTCCGTTCCATTCTTCTTCCCCCATCAAGCTTGGAGTGAGCCGAATCCCATGAAGTCAAGAGAGAGATTATTTTTGGGTATTCTGGGAATGATTTCCCAGAAAGAGCTGAGAGGGAGCCGTTTTCAGTAAAAGCTACACCGAAAGGAGACGTCGAAGAGATGGAGGTAGCCATGATGGGAGCTCGCTGCTGTGCTGCTACTGCCGTCCACCACTGCATGGAAGCCTAAGCTCTTCTCTAGGGCCGGATGCAGCCCTAACAAAGGGACACGAATTTAATATTTTATTTTATATTCTTGGAGTTGTATGAACTTATTGTTTTTAATGAATATCTTTTTTTATTTCATATTTAATTTCTGTGATTTTAAATGTGAAGTGTATACAACTGTTCTTCATGATCACTAAGTAAATATAAGATAGTCTATGCTTAGGGAAGATGCGATGTGCTGCCACCTTAGATTAGGGTAGACATTTCATGCCAACTGAAGATGGACTATGCCTAAATTACTTTTGTGAATTTCTATTTCAATGCTTATTAGGCTTGTAGCCAATTTGCATATTAATCCAATAATAGATTAAAATATAAATAATCTTTGTTCCGATGTTAGTGGTGAATTCCTTGCCCTAGATCCCCTCAAACTGATAACATTTTAATTGCATTTTTAATTAAATTTCTTAGTTTAATTTTCTTCACAAACTCTTCCTTTTAAATATTTTTTTTATTTTTAAGAAAATAACTGTACCCCAATCTCTGTGGATCGATACCCGTGATCACTATCCTACCAGATACGTGCTATTGCGTGGTCTTTAAAGTTCACTAACAATTTTTGGCGCCATTGCCGGGGATTGCTAGCATAGTTGTTTTTCTTTTCATAAATTTTTTTTTTTAAAAAAATAAAAATATAATAATAATAATAATAATATATATATATCTAAAATAAAATAAATATATTTTTTATTTTTGTTACTTTACTTATCCCCTTTTTCTCTCTTACTAATTTTTGGTTTTTTTTTTGTATGATTTGATCAGGTATCGAAGAGAGCATCTGGGACAATCAAAAAGGGAACCGCTGGAAAAGGAAGGTTGTAGAGGTTTGCTTTAAAATAAAAAAAAAATTGCTGGGGAAATTCCCTTTGTAGGACTTGGTCTTTTCTTTTTCTTTGTTTTGTTTACCTTTTTGTAAATGAGGTCGGCCATTGAAGTTATTGTACGGCCGAACCCTAATTTTGTACTTTAGCCTTTGGGCTTTTATCAATGAAGAGCTTCTTTCTAACTTTATACTTGTCTCTTTTTTTTGCATAGTAGGTAAACTTTTACCTTTAAGTTGAATTCCTTTTCCACGAATTTTCCTAAGTCTTCTATCTCGGCTAAATCCATAGACTTAGATTCCGGTAGCCTTTGCTAGATCGTCCAGCTTAGCTCTGATAGGGATCGCGTTAAGGCTCCGGGCTTAGACTTTAGGAAAACTCGCTATGTCCCTGAGCTCGGGCTCCGAAGAAGTCCCGCTTATCCTTTAGGCTTAGCTTCCAAAAATTTGGTCAAGTCCTTGAGCTCGGCTCCCAGAACAAGCTTGCCAAAGCTTTAAGGTCGGACTCCGAAGAGATCCCACTAGACCTTTAGGTTTATCTTCTGAAAAATTTTGCCAAGTCCTTAGTGTTAGATGTATGCCCTAGAAGCCAATCTGGCGGATACATTATTAATTATAGGACATAAATTTGTACTTGACTTTATTATTATTGAATAATAAATGGGCATCTTTTCATTCATATTGTTTATGTGTCTATGAATTGTCCATAATAAGATGATGATACATATTCTCAAGAGTTGAGAATTTGAGCCATGTATCATTCGTGATTAATTTCTAAATGCTCCTAATCAATGGATCATCACGAGGACGGTGATTGATCCGATTAGTGCACAGATCACTTTCCTTCTGGATGGACGAGACTCGAGTCCACAGTGTAGGGACACTGAAATGATAGTGCAGGTGCTTGTTAGAGAACAAGGGTACTGAGCGTGACCAAGACAAGAAGTCACTTGGATGTCTATCCACTCGTTAGTGACTTACTTGATGTTGCAGTAGTATGACTGGTCCTTTGACCTACGGTGCTTCGGCTACTCACAGTGAGGTTATTGTAGTTTGACTACACGTATACATGGTCTCTAGCCATATGGGTCCTTGTAGTGTAGATTGGCTGCAGTAAGTTCACTGTAGGAGTAGGGTATGCACTTACATTGAATCTATCGACCTTGATAGAAGAGGAGTGATCCTATGTGATTTATTAGACTGAATTCTAAGACCTTGGCCAGGGCAGTAATATAAGGTGGAGAAAGAGTTTTCCACTATCGAACTCAAGTCGAATAAATCTAGACATATGACAGACGACGGGATTTGACGAGTTATCCATGACCTCCGGTCTGTAGGGATCCACGATAGAAGGACTGTATCATACGATAACTGCACCTAGAGGTTCATCATTCTATTCTGCTGGGTAGCCACTACATACTGCTAGGTGTCACTGGTGGATGGTGAGACTCACAGGGATCATCTCGATGGTCGATAATCCCTGGTGAATTGAGTTGGAATTGTTTCAACCCATTGAAAGGAGTTTTCAATGATATTGTGATAGAGATCACAATATATCTCACTACCAGTCAGAATGAAACCTATGGGGTCACACACATTAGAAGTATTGACCGATCCGATGGTTGAATTGTGATTAAGAATCACATATGATCAATTAGATTGATAAATGGTTAACCCGCTAAGAGTTAGTGGTTAGAAGAAGGAACAATTGCAATCGGATTGCAAATTAATTTAATTAATTGGACTTGATCATGAGTTCTACTTGGAGTGGGATTCATAGAGTCCTAATTGGATTAGGATTTTAAATTAAATTAGAGTTCTACTTGGAATAGGATTTCTAAAGTCCTAATTGTCTTAGGGCTGAAATTTGGACAAGTCTTAATTAGATTAGGATTTTCTTAAGTCTTAATTAATTTTAATTTTAATCTAATTAATTAAATGACTCCTAATTGGATTAGGATTGAAGAGTTCAATAGAGTCATGGTTCAATTAAATCCTAATTAGATTAGGATAAGGAGGAAATTGAAATGGGTTCATACAAATCCTATTTTGACTAGGATTGGACTCATGCAATGCACCCAAATTAAAATACCCTTTAATTGGATTAAATGGCAGATAAATATGGACTTGAGGGAGGGGCTTACGCCCCTCCTCTTGGGCATTGCGTGGGAGAAAAAGGAGGGGCGCACGCCCCTCCTAGGTGGCATGAAAAATGAGATAAGGATGAGCTCCTAAAAATAGGAGCTCATCTTTATATCTTAATATTTCAAAAGGGGAGCATGGGATTTCGGCCAATGTGAATGTTTTTCTCCTCATTCCAGCCGTGAGCACCCTCCTCCATCTTCCTCCTTTGAGCCACAATCAAGAGAAGAAAAAGAAAAGCTTAGGACGCCCTCTTCCTTCTTCATCTTGGTTTCAAAGGAAGAAAAAGAAAAAGGCTGCGTAGAACCTTGTTTTTCTTCTTCCTTGGTTCTTCCTTCTTCTTCCTCCTCTCAAGCCAATCAAAGGTTGATTCAAAGGAGAGGACTTCAGCCATCCATAGCCATCTCTGCAAGGGAGCTAGCACCCCGGTGAGATCCAAAGGCTTCGATCGAGTCAGTACTTCGTGTGGATACCTGTAGAGGCCGGACGCGTGTGCGGCTTCCATCGAACCTTCTACAAATCCACGTAAATCAGATTTGCGGAGACCATCTACCCGCACAAGATGAAGATCTGATCTTCTTAATGATTTTAAAATGATTTAAAATAATTTAATTCTAATCTATCTACAAATGAAAGGTTTTAAAACATGTTCATGTGATGAACGGATCCCGCATATGTTTTTCCGCTGCAATCTGAAAATTATTTTTATTTTTTAATTGTTAAAGTGAGTCATCTCTATTTTTTCTCTTTTCTTATTGTATTCTGGAGGTCAGACCAAGGTCCAAACCTCCCTTCATGTACCATTTTGATTTAAATTAATAAACTGGTAAGGGTCTATGCCAAACCCCCCACCATTAAGGTGGCTTTGTATTAATAAATTCTTAGTTCCCAATATTTATTAATTTATTAAAAAAAATTTATTTTCATTTATTTTAAGGGAGACGAGCCGTGCCTGGCCCGGCCCAGGCCCGGTTGAGGCCCTTATGGGCCGTGCTGGCTCGCGGGCCGTGCCAGGCTTGGCCCACGAATCGGGCCAGCCTAGGCCCGTATGGGCCGTGCCGGGCTGGCTCGCGGGCCGTGCCGTGCTTGGCCCACGAATCGTGCCAGCCCAGGCCCTTATGGCCGTGCCGGGCTCGGCCCGCGGGCCAAGAATTCTAAACCCAGCCCGGCCCCCTTTTATGGGTCGTGCCTAGCCCGGCCCGTTACTGTAGCTAGCGGGCCATGCCAGGCACGGCCCGCTTCGTGCCGGGCCGTGCCGGGCCATGGGCGGCCCGGCCCAATGCCCACCTCTATTAGGACCTCTGCTCGGGGGGCGTTCAGAGGGGTGTAATTCTCGTACCTCCCCGAGGGCATCCGTGGCCGCGGTGGAGATCTCGGTCGAGACGGAGACCTTGGTCGGAGCCGTCCCCGCTGTCGAGGTGGGCTCCTCAGCCGAGGCAAGTTCTTATCTCGGCGGGAAGATCGGCTTCTCAGGCGGCCGCGCTCTTCACGACGCTTCTTCTGCTTCTTTGAGGCCTGCTCGATAGTGCCCCGCCTGGAGGCGATAGCCTCCTCGGCCTTCGCATACTTCCGAGCTCGGGCCAGCATTTCGGTGAAGTCGGCGGGGAAGCTCTTCTCAATGGAGAAGAAGAATCTGTAGGAGCGAGCCCCAGTCTTTAGTACCGACATGGCTATCGACTGGTCGAGCTCGCGGACCTCCCAGGTTGCAGCGGTAAAGCGGTCGAGGTATTCTCTGAGGGATTTCTTCTCCTTCTGCTTGACGTCCATGAGGGAATCCGACGTTCGCCGCTGGCGCCGGCTGGCAGCAAAGTTGGTGGCGAATTGCCTGCCGAGCTGCTCAAAAGAGGATACCGAACTTGGCTTCAGTTCAGAGAACCAAAGCCGAGCCATTCCCCGAAGGGTCGCGGGGAAGGCCTTGTAGAGCACAGCCTCCGAGGACCCTTGCAGCGCCATGAGGGCTCGGTAACTTTCCAAATGATCGAGGGGGTCGGTAGTTCCGTTGTAGGGCTCCACTTGGGGCATTTTGAACCTCGGTGGGACCGGCTCATCCTCGATTTAGCAGGAGAAGGGGGACTTGGTGATAAACTCAAAGTCACCCTCACGCCTTGCCTTCCTGCTGTGAAGCGCTTCAATCTGGCGCTCAAGGTTCTCGACCTTCCTGTCGAGCTCCCCAGCCTGGGGTATGGCCACATAGTCTGCTCCGGCTCGTGAAGGTCCGAGGCTGACTCGGCTTCCGACAGTTGTGGCCTTTTGTCTATGCTCCTCCTTGGCAATTCTCCCGAGGAGACGCCCAGGCTGAGCCTTGGCGACAGCATCGTTCTTCATTGTTGGCCCTTGAGGAGCCGTTGAGATTTTGGCCCTGGGGCACCGGTCCGTTTGGAGGAAGCGCTGGTTGGACCTGGACCTGCGGAGGCGGCACAGGTGGGGCTTCCTCACGTTGCAGGCCTTGGACGGCTGCGGCCAAGGCTTGAACCTGCCGCACCAGAATGTTGAACTGCTCCGGCTGGACTTGAGGAACTGGATCAGCCAGAGATGGTGAATTCTGGACAGAGTGTCCAAGACTTGGCGGGAGACGCCGAGAGGCGTTGGAGGTTTCTTTGCTTCTCAACTTCATGGCCACAACTCGGACCCTTCCTCTAGCGCCAACTGTTGCTGGAAATTGGACCCGGGGGCGGCCATCAGCTGAGAAGGAGGAGCTCCAGCGTGAGATGGCAGACGGCAGTCCGTCGGCGGGTGGCGTCCTCCGGGAGGCCTGCAAAAAGCCGGTGGCCGGGGTTTCCGGCGCTGGCCCTCCGATGCCTAAGTCAGAGGGGGCAAATATATATGAGGGAGGAGAAGATATCTTTTTCTAAGTTTCAGAGTCCAACCCCTTCTAAGATGGAGGGGCTCCCCTTTTACAGAGGGGTCCAAGATTACCTGTGATGTGATGGGGCGAACGGGTTACCATCGTGATTGAGCATATTGTATGAATTAATGCACGATCATGTGAATTAATGCATTGCCGTAGGAGATCAGGCCGGAGCTGACGAGTTGTTGTGGCTGATCGGACGTAGCCGAGCGGGTCAGCTGTTTGCCGTGGAAGGCTTGAGATCCGTAGATGGCATGCATATTAATTGTTGAGTGAGCCGGAGATCAGCAGAGGCCATGCACATTGATTGTTGAGTGAGCCGGAGATCAGCAGAGGCCATGCACATTGATTGTTGGCAGCGTAGGCAGGGCATGGTCCATGGTCGAGTTGCAGAAGGATGGGACCGTGGCGGGTGGACGGTGAAGTCGGGCTTCCGAGGTCGAGAATATTGAGGTCGGGCGCCAGGTCGAGAGTCCTGAGGTCGGGCGCCAGGTCGAGAGTCCTGAGGTCGGGCGCCAGGTCGAGCGCCAGGTTGAGAGTTCTGAGGTCGGGCGCCAAGTCGAGAGCTATGAGGTCGAGCGCCTGGTCGGGCGTCCGAGGTCGGGCGCTTTGAGGTCCATCGCCGGACCGGGCGTCGGGTCGGGCGCTTTGAGGTCCATCGCCGGACCGGGCGTCCGAGGTCGGGTGCTTTGAGGTCGATCGCCGGACCGGGCGTCCGAGGTCGGGTGCTTTGAGGTCGATCGCCGGACCGGACGTCCGAGGTCGGGCGCTTCTCATCACATGCTGGCGATGTGCTCACGTGCTTTGGGGCGATTTATATTCCCCCAACAATAATAATAGAAAAGATAATGTCCATTATAATGAACTATTTAATACTATAACTGTGTATTCTAACGCAAAAGTTATTATTTTACGTTTATGCTCTTTTCTTAGTAAAATAATATTTCTTTTTAGAATTTATCTTTAAATTTCATTTAAAATAATTGAATGATAATGTTGTTATTTTTCTATTATTATTCATTATTCTACATTACAATATTATCATAATTGCCATTATGGTAGTTATTGTTTAATTTAAATAATACCAAATCGTATGATATGGGATAACATTAGAATAGTGCCATTATTGAAAGATTGATGGTGCATCTTTTGTAGATCTTTTCCAATTAAGATGAATAAGATGGATGAACCACTTACCAACTCATGATTCAACCAATGTATTCCTAGTCACTCCAATACAAATACCAAAAACTCTGATATGCTACAAAGATAGTGGTGTAGTTCATTGGATTGATGAGATACAAGGAGAGTTCACCATTCATGAGGTACCATACTGGATTAGGAACCAGTTTGGTAAATTATTTGGGCTAGATAGGT
Organism: Phoenix dactylifera; assembly: GCF_051530095.1. Classification (NCBI taxonomy): domain Eukaryota; kingdom Viridiplantae; phylum Streptophyta; class Magnoliopsida; order Arecales; family Arecaceae; genus Phoenix; species Phoenix dactylifera. The sequence continues at coordinate 18,640,278 of NC_143199.1, read as the reverse complement.
TTTTTTCTTTTGACTTAACCTAAATTATTATTTAATTAAAGGTTATAATGAACACTAAATAGTGAGTACAGAGAAATATATAAACCAGGAAGAGCACCATATTTGACGGATTAATTTGGCCACTTTAGAAGGACTAAACATAGTTTGGAAACAAAATTTACCGCATACAAAAGCCGAATTATACACCAAATTTTTGGAGAGCCTAACTTATTATATACTGTTAGATTGAGATGTACTTTTTAAAATGGAATAAAATTTTAAGCTCTATGGTATGGAGCCTCACGACGAAATTCTATTATTTGAGTCTTAAAATAGGCTAGTTAAAATAATTTTGTTTAAAATAAAATATTTTAATCAAGCATATCTTCCAACCTAAGAAGAATTAAGAAAAATGTCTAAAGATAAAGTTAATATTTAAGTAAGTTGATGTATAAGTTAAGATTTATCTATTATAGATATTTTTAGCTTTTTTTATATAATTATTTTAATTTGCCATGTTTATTTTGAAAAAAACTGGATTAATTTTATTATTCATTAATTAAAAAAAACTTGAACCCTACTTTTCAGCATTTTTAATTTTTAATTTTAAAAAAAAGATTCAAGTTGTTCTTTTCCTAATCTATACATTTATGTTTTATTTATATTACCACGCTCCTCCACCCCCTATTGCTTTGTACTTGACGTTGCTTCATGGGGAATTTTTCCAGCTTCTCCTGAAAATAGCTTCTAATTATGTTTAAAATATTTTATTTTAAACAAACAGCACCAGACACGCTGTGCAATGGTTCAGAGATGGGGTATATCATAAAAATTGTGCGTGAAATCAAAGAAACCCTGGTACTCTGTTTGAAAATTTGGAATTGAGAAAAAAAAAAGGAATGGAAAAAAAAGTTAAAAATTTTGATATTTAGAAGTTTTTTAATGAAGAGAAAGGAAAAAAAAAAAAGAGGGAATAGGAGGAAAAATTTGAGGCTCTAATTTTTTCCTTTCTTTCCTCCTATAAGTGGAAGAATTTAGAGAGAAAGAAATTGAAACTTAATAAATTTTTTATAACATCTATTTTACCCTCTATTTATAAGTATATCTTTTTATAATAAAAATATTTTAGTAAAAATTTTAAAAAATATGATTTCTTTTTTTTTCTCTAAACTCTCGAATAAGAGGAAATAAATACTTTCTCTTCTCTCCTAAAACCCAAGAGTAGCGAAAAGCCTATTCTACTTTTTTTTTTTTTTTTTTTTTTTTTTTTTTTTTTTTTTTTTTTTTCTTTTCTTTCTTTTCCCTCCTCGTTGAAGTTCCTTTCTTTTCCTTTTTTTTTTTTTTTTTTTTTCCCTCCCCAAAACTCCCAAACGGAGGGTAATTAAAAAGGTCAATGGATCGGCCTTACCTACCTAAACGGGTTGGTCTCCGGTAGTAAGAATCGCCACCAACCATTTCCTCTCTCATTCACACGGTCTGTGTGTGTATGTCAGAAATCTTCTCTCCATTGATCTAGGTATGCTGTCTCTTTGCCGTCTTTGTAGAATTTTGATTAAGAAAACTTTTCTTTTTTCTATTGTTTGAGCTCTCTCTTGTAATTTCGTTCACCCATTTGAATCAGAAGCTTTAGATTTCTCTTGATTTTATTCTTTCAAAATTTCAGTTATGAAATTTAGGGTTTTCCTTGTTGGGTTTGGAAAAAAGTTGCATTTTTTGCTCCGTGAGAGATATTGGTAGTGTAACATGGCGTCTTCCGTGGAAAGCTGAGATTTTTCTCTGGTATTCGTGGAGTTTATGCAGGAAATCAATCAAGATTATGGTGTTTGAGTGAATTTGATTCTGGTTTGGTTCAAAACTCAGATTTCATTCATGGTTATTCCTTTGCAGTCTGTTGCTTCGGCTGTCTCTTTCAACCTCACTCACTGTTTGATCTGATGCTCGAAGAGTCTCTTGGTTTTGCTCTTAGAATCACGGAAGTTAGATTTTTTTCTTCTCTTTTTGGGTTTGCAGAAGGTTCTAATTTTTTTTTTTTAAAGATCTGGCTCTGATGACATAGTGCCCCCCGTTGGAAAGCTGAGATTTTTGATTTTGGTATTTCCAGAGTTTGTTCTAGAGACCGATTTGTGTTTGGTTAATATCTCTATGATTTCACTCATGTGGATACATATGTGAAAAGTTTAAGAAACACATTAATGCTTTTAACGGATCATGTATTTCTGGTGGTGTTTTTGGTGGATTTTGATTAGAGCTCTAGCTTTTGCTTTGCCTGTGACAAGAGATTTATTTAGGACCCATCATATTGTGTTCTCCATGTCACTTTCATGAAAATTATTGCAGACCTGTTGCACATATTGCTGTTCTCTGGAATTTGTTGTTGGTTTGGTTTTTAGCATGAGTGTTTTATCTCATGGTAATTTTTCTTTGGGTTTTCTTTTCTTTAAGAAAATCCATTACACGGTGTTTTGTCATTTATCAGTGGTCATAGGCACAAAAAATAGAAAAGCAAGTCAAATTTGTTTCTACGATCTACTATTTTATGTCAGACTTTTTAGACTTACTGAATGTAAGCCAACATAAAATGGATCTTGTTAAATCTTGCTAAATTTTTATATCATAGATTCATTATCCTCTAGTGTTAGCTCAATTTGTCTGTTTCCATTTACCTATTTCTGAGCTGTTCAGATTTTTTTTAATCATGCGCATCTGAGATTTCCATTAATATCAGTTGATTGGAGCTCTAAAAGTTTGTATTTTGATGTTGATCATATGGAATGGTGAAAGTATGTGGTGTTTTGCTTTCACAGTACTTGTTATGTTGTGAGTTCTCTCTCATGTTATAGGATAACCTTCATCTTCTGATCTGATCCAATTTTACTGCTTTTGATATGAAATTTTAAGATGGGAAAATAAACCATAAACATATGCACGCTTTGGCAGCCTCCTCCTATTGATAGATTTCTTTACATTGTCTTCACTCTTCAGAATTTCCTTGTGCTGTGTTATGAATAACTCCATGTGTCTTCATTAGTGGTAGGGGTGCTGCATTACATTTTAGGGATCTTCATTGAAGAAATCCTTTGCATTTTTCTACATTTTCTAATTATCTTTGATCTCATTAGATTTTGTTACGGAAGCAATAGTTACTATTTAGGCATCCTTGTTTTTGGTTGAATTTAATTGTCTCTGTTTAGATGAGAACTAACTATATATTAGGTTTGCTAGCTGTTTGCCACACTAAAGCCTCTTCTACATCCATCAATGGTTCAGGAAACAAATGTTAGAAATCATCCTCCAAGCAATTCACTGCAATTGCCCAAGGCTGAAGGAATGAATTATATTACTGAAATAACTACATGCAGCATTGTTATGTTCCACCATCTTGATTTTATAAATTTTTTTTTATCAGGCATAAGATGGCTCTTCCCTCCTCAAACCTCACAAGAATTGGCCTTGCTGGCCTTGCTGTCATGGGCCAAAACCTTGCTCTCAACATTGCAGAGAAAGGCTTCCCTATCTCAGTCTACAACCGAACTACTTCCAAGGTTGATGAGACTGTGGAGCGTGCTAAACTTGAAGGAAACCTACCGGTCTATGGTTTCCATGATCCTGCTTCCTTTGTCAACTCAATCCAAAAACCGCGTGTCATCATCATGCTTGTAAAGGCTGGTGCACCTGTGGACCAAACAATAGCTACACTTTCAGCTCATATGGAGAAGGGCGACTGTATCATTGATGGGGGCAATGAGTGGTATGAAAATAAGAGAGGAGGGAGAAAGCCATGGCTGAACTTGGCCTTCTTTATCTTGGGATGGGAGTTTCTGGGGGAGAGGATGGTGCACGTCATGGGCCTTCGTTGATGCCTGGGGGGTCATTTGAGGCCTACAAGAACATAGAAGATATCCTTCTCAAGGTGGCTGCTCAAGTTCCTGACAGTGGTCCCTGTGTTACTTACATTGGCAAAGGAGGCTCAGGCAATTTTGTGAAGATGGTTCACAATGGAATCGAGTATGGTGACATGCAGCTGATATCCGAAGCTTATGATGTATTGAAATCTGTTGGCAAGCTTTCTAACACTGAGTTGCAACAGGCTTTTGCAGAATGGAACAAGGGGGAGCTTCTTAGTTTCTTGATTGAGATCACTGCAGATATTTTTGGAATTAAGGATGATAAGGGTCATGGGTACTTGGTAGACAAGGTCCTGGATAAGACCGGGATGAAAGGCACTGGTAAGTGGACTGTCCAACAAGCAGCTGAGTTCAGTGGCAGCTCCTACGATTGCTGCATCTTTAGATTCAAGGTTTCTTAGTGGATTGAAGGAGGAAAGAACTGCAGCTGCTAAAGTTTTTCAGTCTGATGGTTTTGGTGACATACTGAGCAGTCAACCTGTGGATAAGGCAAAGTTAATTGAAGATGTAAGGCAGGCTCTTTATGCTTCAAAAATTTGCAGCTATGCACAGGGTATGAATCTTTTAAGAGCGAAGAGCATAGAGAAAGGTTGGGATCTCAAGCTTGGTGAGCTTGCAAGGATATGGAAGGGTGGGTGCATCATCCGCGCCATTTTCTTGGATTGTATCAAGAAGGTCTATGATCGGAATCCAAATCTACCAAACCTCCTTGTGGACCCAGAGTTTGCACAAGAGATATTAGACCGGCAGGCTGCTTGGCGGAGGGTTATATGTCTTGCTATTAATTCTGGTGTCAGTACTCCTGGTATGTCAGCGAGCTTGGCCTATTTTGACACCTACAGGAGGGAAAGGCTTCCTGCTAATCTGATCCAATCTCAGAGGGACTATTTTGGAGCTCATACATATGAGAGGACTGATATGCCAGGATCCTTCCACACAGAGTGGTTTAAGATTGCAAAACAGACAAAAATGTGAGATGCAACTTGGAAGAATCTTGGAACTAAATGTTGGGTAGAGTATGTCCTGTGTTTATTCAACATTACATCTCATTTCATAATTACGGGATCTGTCAAAGTCTTTAAACTTATTGAAGTTGTTTTTGTACGCGGCCTTGAAATTCAATGCCTTTTGGATTCTGTACCCAAGTTTAAACTTTACCATTTTGATTTCCCATCAATGCGGAGTGCAACTTGAACTTTCAGCAAGCTTTTGGAAATTTTAATATCCATTCATGGTCTATTTTCAGCGTGAAGGCATATGCCTACTTCTTTGTTCGTTTGCTTAACATGATGCGTCTCTCTCTGTTTTTTGTGATATGGTCTATGTTAAATGCTGGTTTCTTGGCATCAGATAATAGGACAGGGAGTTTTTCACTGCATATGGAGGTTGATACGTCAACCTCATCAAATTTTTCTGCATATAAAATATGTCATGCTGAAATATTTAATATTTTCAATCATTTGATTCAGTTACCCCAAGAATATTATTTTCCAAGGGTTTTTAGAATGTCATCGGTGAACCAAGGGGGGGATACCCACGACTCTTTCTACGAAGACACAATATAGAGAAGGTCTTTTTCGTGTCATATAAACAACAACAATAAAAATGTCTGGTCTGTAAAGAAGGAAGAAGTTTTACGTTGGGCAATTTTGTAGATCCACTATAATTTTAAAATTAAGTAGTACAAACTGCATGATGTGCACCTTGTTGTGAACTCAAAACTTATTGGCAGCATGGTGCATGCACTTGCAGCTTACAATTTTTTTTTTTTTTTTTTCAAATATCAGAATACCGAGGACTGGTTATCTGTGACACCTTAGTGTGATTTAAGATTTCCATTGTGATCACTGACGACCAAAAGAGCTGGTTTGGGCATCAAGCACAATTAATGCAAATTCTCCGCTTTAGATCCTTGAATGACTTTGTTGGGCAGGTATATGCATGGTCTTGGAGGCTTCATGAACTCCCATAATGGATGAAGCCTAGAATGCCTTATAATTCTAATGAAAGATTAAAGAGGGGAGTCATGCATTCCTGTTCGGTATAAACTCTGTTGAAATGGTTCGTCAATGCTAATGCATGTCTAAATCTGTAGTGGTGCTTCAAGTGCCACTCATTGTAGCTAAAGAAAAATATTCGAGAGGAGATTTTGGATGCATCAAACATCTTGCATCACCAATGAGCTTAAGTAAACCAATATGCTTGTGAATGGATTTTCAACAAAAACATAATAAATCTGTGAGTTTGTATCTTTTTATTTTTTAGAGAGTTAGAACTTGCTACTCTTTTACAAAGGGAAGTACAGTCAGCAGCCCTTCTATGTACAAATGTAGGAATTCAGTGGGATGAAAAATTTTGGAGTATCCAAAATCATGAATTCGAGAAAATTGTACTTCGATATCTCTGGTGCAAGGTTATTATGTCTTCCCATTTCCATCTTATGGTCTTTGATTTTAGCAATGTAATTAACAGTCAAGTTGATTGTTCATCAAAATGTCAATGAAACTTAGCTCTTTTTCAAAAATTTGTAGCGACCAGTGAGAAAAGAAATTGTTCATGGAAATCACTCAACTGGCTGAATCATTTGTCCAAGCCTATCTACTGTTGTAACAGACAAATGGCATCATGATGGGCATCGTTAACTGTTAAAAACAAGAGACAGCGGAAATAGCAGTATGATACTGGTGTTATTTATTTTTGTTGCCATTTGACATGGAGATTTTAAATTTTAAAACATTATTTTTAATTGCTTGCACAGAGACATGATCAAATAACAAAAGATTGTTAATTAGAGACGATGAAAATCCGGGGTAACATGTGTAAGACCCAAGTTTAAACATGGTCAACGTTCGTTAAGCAATCAATTGATGACTTTGTTTAGATATGCAACGCCAGAAGTTGCACTTTGTCACTGTCCTGCATAACAAAAGGTGCTTAAGAAATGGATATGGGATACCAGTCGTGATTTATAATGTATACGTGCATGTAAGAAATGGATATGGGATACCCTATCCACAGGCGATCCTTCTGCTAAATATGATATGTACGAGATATGGTATGCACTTCTCTAGAAGATTGAGTGTATATCACGCACTCTCTTGCATCAAAATACAGAGGAAATAGACAAGACGAATGACCGATTGGAACAACTAGATTCAATATTATTTAGATTGCAAATGAGTTTAGTTGTTCTGACTTTGGATCGTGTGGGCTTAAAGCTTGGTTAAATCAAAAAGTTATACTTATTTTTCAAGCCAAGCGTATGAAGGATTAGCCCTAATATGTTCCAGACACTTGCATAGGACCAGCAACACAGCGAAATGCAACACTCTTGGAGAGGTCTGCGACTCAAATGGGTTGTGTTGGGTTGAAGGCAAACTTTACTCCAACCTAACCTTTATATTTCTCAACCCTATCTCGGCTAATCTCAATCACCCTACCCAAAGCAATCTTAAGGTAAATTTAGGTCGGATCAAGTTGGGTCACTTTAATCAGTTGAGTAGGAACTAGGTATTTAACAAAAATAGTTCCATAGCCTCTTCGCAAGTGGAGATAAGACTGTGTATATTTGACCCTCCTCAAATTCTATATTTGTAGGAGTCTTGTGTATTGAGCCACCCTTTAACAAAAATAGCTCCACACATTTTTATGTATGTAAGATCAACTATTTTAAGATTGGTCATTCTTTTGTTTCCAGATTTGCAAAATGTTCTCTTTCTTAATATTTTTTTCTGACCAAATTTTCTCTGGCTTCATACTCTGTGATGCACAAATTTGAGAGGAATTGCATATATATTAGACAACGCAAATAACTAGACTAATTGGTGTACATACCTAGGCTAAATATATCAAACAAGTTGTTCACATCTATGATAATTAGTTGCACATATTTGAACTATATGTTGTATGAGGAAACATGTATTACGATGCGCACCTTAAATAAATTGGTATATTATAAACACATGTTTATTATATACACAAAATGTGGATTAGTATATGTCTCTCAATGGTCACACCTTTACTCGGCTACATATATTCTAGAGTTCAAAATTTGAATGTTCAATCACGTTCATGGAAATGAATTCATGCAGAATTTGGTCAAAAAACTTAAAAAATGTCAATTTTGCAAATTGAAAAAAAAATAGATGACTCTATGAAAAACATGCGAGGCTATTATTACATAAAACTACACTCCTCTCAAGAAGATAGCATATCCACTCCGTCAACTTCAAAAATCAATATTTATATAAACCTTAAGATAAAAAAAAAGCTTGGGATGTGTTAGTTGAATTAATATTTATTGGACTGACATATAAACTATTTATTAATTTAGATAGCATACTTACATATAATTTAGGCTCTATTTGCGGAGCTATTGGCAGTAGAGCTTTTGGAAGTAGAGCTGTCTGAAGTAGAGTTTTTATAAAAAGCTGGTTGCTGTTTGATAACTACATTTCCAAAGTGTTGTGACACTTTAACATGTGTTTGGTAAACAAACTTAAAAAGTACTTTTGTGTGACAAAATGATTATAAATGACATTACTAGTATTATACAACAGAGCATAATAAAATATAATATGTATTAATACATGAATATATGATATAATATGTGACAATTGGGTCTGGGCCGCCAGATGGGCCGACATAGATTCCTGTTGGCAGCCCATCTGGAGGTCGCCACCTCCTTCTTCGAGGAAAGCCAGCTGCCGGGCGGAAGGAGGCCAGAGCTGTCTAGCCCCGAAAGTGGTGCCCCCACCTCCTGCTTCGGAGAGGAGGATGGGTGGTCCAGCTGCCGGGCAGAGGGGAGGACAGATGTTGGCCGACCTAGATCCCTGTCGACACATCGCTTAGGAGTCCTATTTGAAGGACCCTCTCACCGTTTCCTCCTCCCTCAGAGACTCTTGAACCAGTGACGGAGGTGCCGGAGCTAGGGATGTTTTAGCTATCTTCCAAAGCAAGGTAAGCCTTAGCCCTGTTTCTTTCTACCTTACGATGACAAAATAAAAGAAAGGAACAGGAAGAAGAAGAAAGAGGGGGAGAGACGACTCACCTGGGTCGATCTGCGGTGCCGCCGTCTTCGATCACGACACGGAGGCCCTCTTCCCCGTTTTCGAACCGAAATAAAAAATAGAGAAGGGACTCCGACATGGCTTTCGGCCGCAGCCGCTGCCGGCTCTCGGCAGGGGGCTGCAGTCGGGCCGGAGCCCCATTCCCTTCCTCCTCTTCAGTGGGATGGGAGGTCTCGGTGAAGAGAAGAAGGGAGGAAAGAAAACGGGAGGAAAGAAAAGAAGGGAAGAAAGGAAGGAAGAAAGAAAGGAAGAAAGAATGGAGAAGAAAGGGAACGAGGACTCACCGGTTCGTCGTCGCGTGCGGCACCCACCGGCTTCGGCCATGAGCGCCGCCGGCATGAGCATTGGCCGCAGGTCAGCCGAAGACGCGGGCGTCGAGCGTCGGCCACGAGCATGGCCGAGGGCGCTGCAGGCTTCAGCCGCAGGAGCCGGTCGCGGGAGCCGGCCAGCCGTGGCTCGACCCCTTCCGAGCTCACCCTCCTCTCTTCGCGATGGAAGGAAGAGAGGAGTCGGGAGAAGCTTCGGGAAGGAGAAGAAAAGAAGAAAAAGAAAAGAGAAAGAAAGGAGAAGAAAAGAAGAAAAAGAAAAGAGAAAGAAAAGAGAAGGAAAAGAAAAAGAAAAAGAAAGAAAAAAAGAAAAAGAAAAATAAAAATAAAATAAATAGGGAATAAGTAGATTTTAGTTCAATTAGCTGGTTGGGACTTAAGATCTATTCAAGTTTAATTCGGGGTTTTAAATTGATGAATACTGAAAAATATATTTTGAACTGTTCAATAGGTATAGAGAATTTGTCAGGACAAGATTAAAGTTCCGAGAGCGAACCAAGGTAAGTGACCTTACACAAATCTTATTGATTGCAAATCACTGTTTAAGTTGTAAGTATGAAATGATGAAATAGTATTTGATATGGTGTATTTTCTCAAAATTAGGATCAAGCATATGATTGCATGTGATTTATAAACTTGGTTAAATACTATTTCTTCATGAATATATGATTGAGTATGAATTATGATTATGATATATTGCATGAAAATGATATTTGAAACATGATCATGAGCCTGGGCATATGAGACGGGCGTTACCAAATCCTGCAGATGCGTTTTGGGGAGAAGCAAAATCGGTGAGGGGTTAAGTGCGGCGCATGCACGCGCGTACTGATCCTAGAACCGGACAACATCTGGCAGGGGAGCCCCGTGTTCCTTCTCATGTGGGCTCGATGGTCACGTGCCCCATGCAGGCGGGCCGTGACATTTATGAACTTGCCTGGCTAGAGCATACATTGTTTTATGATGGATTTTTGAATATATTCTTTATGAAATGTTGTATTTTGCTATAACTGCTATCTCCTTTAAATGATGCTAATTGTATTAATTCTTATGCTTGATCCGATAAGATAGTACATGGTCACTTACTGAGCCACATAGCTCATATATCCTCTGTTGTTTTTCTTTCAGATATATAGGGTGCTAGGAGCAGAGAGTCGGAAGACTTTTGGGTGGAGAAATTCATTTTGGATGTACAAATTTAGAGCTCTGTACTGCTCCATTTTGGAGAAATATTTTATGAATGAAATGACCCTCTTGTTTATGAATTATTAGTAATGAGGCTTCGTGTTATTGCCGGCAGTAGCTTGCAGTAGCACGGTCGTGTCGCTTCCCGATCTGGGGCGTGACATTTAGTTGTATCAGAGCAATTGATTTGATCAGGGGGTTAATAAGAGGGGTAGTTAGATTTAGTTTAACTAGTCATTTATTGAGAATATAAATGAATAATTTAATAAGTTAATTAATAATAATAATAATAAAATAATAATTTTGGTTTGTATTATCTTAGGTGACAATGAGCGACGATGAGAATGAAGTACTAGCAAATTATAAAAGAAAAGGAGTAAGAACATCATCTCAAGGGGCTACCAGCCAACCGATTGAACTAGCTCCTACCGTGACCACCACCCAGACAGATTTTGCTGGAATATGTCAGGTGATGGCTCAACTCCTTCAGCAGCAACAACAAATGCAACAACTAATGCAACAACAAATGCAACAGCAGGTGCAAGTTATTGCCCGACCTGCCCAGCTTATAGAATCCTACTATGGGTGGTTTTGGAGACTGAATCCTCCTATATATAATGGTGGACCCGATCCATTAGCCGCTGAGACATGGATTCGAGGGATGGAAGAAATGTATAATGCTCTGCAGTTTTCCGAGGAAGTCAAAGTTAGGTTGGCTGTTCCCATGCTGAGAGGAAATGCAAAATTTTGGTGGACAGCTATGAAAGCTGCAATTGGAGATAATGATAGTGATCAGCTAACTTGGGGCGAATTCAAGAAAATGTTCTATGAGCAGTACTTTCCCAAGTCAGTTAGAATGACTAAGAAAAATGAATTCTTATCTTTAAGACAAGTAGATAATATGACTGTGCTTGAATATGCCAAGAAGTTTAATGAATTAGGCCGGTTCTGTCCCCATTTTATGGAGGTTGAAGGGAGCAAGGCCAGCAGATTTGAGCAAGGCTTGAGGGATGGGATTCGATCCCAGTTGTCAGTGCTGATTTCACAAGTTATGGAGAAGTTCTGGAGAGAGCACTAAAGGTAGAAGCAGATTTGAAGAGGTCAGAAAAGGAAAGAAGTAATCAGAAAAGGCCCGAGATATTAAGGAATCCGAGTAGCCGGCCAAGGAACTTTGGATGCCCTCCCAACAAGAAGAAAAAATTTGAGACTTGCAGTTTTTGTGGCAAATTTCATATTGGTCCTTGCTTGAAGAGAATGGGAGCCTGTTTCAATTGTAGGCAGCCAGGACACATAGCCAGAGATTGCCCAAACAAAAAGACTGTTGAATTTGGATCTTCTAGACCGAAGGGTCAAATGCCGAGAGGAGCCACACGGGTGTTTGCACTGACACGACAAGATGCTAGTGCCAGTGACACAGTAGTAGCAGGTATAACCTCCATCAATACTATAAATGTTTCTGTTCTGTTTGATTCTGGCTCTACTCATTCATTTATATCCTCCAAGTCCTCTATATCTTTGAATCATATGCTTGATAAGTTAGAGGTGCCACTGCATGTTGCTACTTGTTGCCCAGATAAACAACCCAAGAGGGGGGGTGAATTGGGTTTTAAAATAATTATTACAATTATTTGATTTGCGAAATACTAATTAACACTTTTTGCAAGTTGATTAATTAGATGCTATGTGCTGTGAATGAAATGAAAGTAAGAGAGATACACAAACAATCACAAACACAAGGATTTTATAGTGGTTTGGAGCTAACCCTTGCTCCTACGTCCACTCCCCAAGCCTCACTTGGAAATTCACTATAACTCCTCGGATTACAGCCGGTTGTTTTACAAGCTCACAACCAAACTTGTTGTTTTACGAGGTCACAACGAACTCGGTCGGTTTTCCCAGGCTCACCGACTAGAACCACCCCGATTGTTTTTCCGGAATCACAATCGAACCCTTACACCGTTGGTTTCAATCTAGGCTCACCAACAAACCTATACACCCTTGATTCAATCCCCTGATTGAATCAAGTAAAGACCAAATGGAAAGAACAAAGACAAACAGAAAAATAGAGCTTCTAAAAAGCAGATATACAGCGATATAACTAAGAGAGAAGTTTAGAGCCCTCAAACACGTTTGAGTTGGAGTAGAGAAGGGCTTCTTGAACTTTCTGTCTCCTCTTGAATGTCTGGAAGACTTGAAGGCTGGAGGAGACCTCTTTAATGCTGGGAAGAGTCGGTTGAATGGAGTTAATGGTGCTCTTCCTTCTTTTCCGTTGAAAAATCGTTTGCAGATGAGGGATTCTTGTTTTCTTTGAGTGGAATGTTGCTTCTCTACTTTGCTACAGTCCTCTGTGGCTATTTAAGCCATTCCCCACGGAAACTAGCCGTTAGACTCACTTTACTAGCCGTTCTGCACACTCTGCACATCCTGACAATGTGTCCGTTGGGGTCGGAGTCGACTCGCGCGATCTGGAGTCGACTCGGCTGTAGCGGGAGTCGACTCATGCTTTTCTGGAGTCGGCTCGGCAACTGTTCCGGATTTGAATTAAAGTGAGCTTCTCGACTGGGAGTCGACTCGACTTAACCCGGAGTCGACTCGCCAAAACCTGGAGCTGACCTGGCATTTTTGGAGTCGGCTCATCCCATGAAATCCACAGAGCTATTCTTCAACTTGGCCCACTCGAGTCGACTCGGAAATACTGGGAGTCGACTCGGCGCTCAGAGCCCGAACTTCCGATCTTCTGTCTTTTGGCTCGTCCAGTCTTGGAGTCGACTCGAGCTGTTCCGGAGTCGACTCGGCTCTCAGTTTCCGAAACACAGCCTTCTGTCTTTTTGGTGTAGCGCTGCCTTGGAGTCGACTCGAGCTGTCTTGGAGTCGACTCGCGTCTCAGAGACAACAATTCAGTCTTCTGTCTTTTTGGGGTCGCGCTGTCTCGGAGTCGACTCGGGCATTGCGGGAGTCGACTCGGATCTCAGTGTCCGAAAACTGCTCTCTGACTTTTGCCTAGTATAACACTGAGAGTCGACTCTAGCTTTCTTTGGAGTCGACCTGCCAACCATCGGAGTCGACTCGCGTTCCTCAGGAGTCGACTCGGCTCTCAGGGTCGAAAATTGCTCTCTGATTTTTTGTCTGTAACTTCCTGGAGTCGACTCATACTACTCCAGAGTCGACTCGGCAAGCTTCGGAGTCGACTCGCGCTCTTCAGGAGTCGACTCGTTGACAGGTTTTGAATTGAGTCTTTCTGTTCATCTGTCTGTTCTCAGTCAGAGTCGACTCGTAATATTCCGGAGTCGACTCGAGCCTGTGCCAGTGCTTCTGATACGGTTGGAGTCGACTCGTAATATTCCGAAGTCGACTCGAGTCTCAGACTTTGGTTCAACTTGACTTCTTAACTTATCCAAAATATCTTGAACCAAGTCTAGACGCACTTAACCATAAATTTATAAGATTTTCACTGAAACACTAGATTGAATTCATTAGTAAGCATAAGATATACTCAAATGCTTTGATCTCATCAAAATCAAATAGGGTTATGATCAATCACTCCACACTACTCCTCTCAAGAAAACAGTAGTGGTTGATTCTATTTTTAAGAATTGCATAATCCAGATAGGAGACAGAAAGCTGACAGCAGACCTGATACAATTAGATATGCAAGACTTTGATGTTATTCTTGGGATGAATTGGTTGTCCAAGTATCGTGCTCATATTGACTGCTATGGCAAAAGAGTAGTGTTCCAGATACCAAATGAACTAGAATTTTTCTACCAAGGTGATGCACCCATCATGAAGCCCTCTTTGCACATTATCTCTTTTATGAGTGCAAGGATGGCCCCCAAGAAGGGGTGTCAAGCCTACCTAGCCTGTGTGGTAGACACTACAAAGGAAACAAGGCTAGATGATATCTCTATTGTGAGAGAGTATTCAGATGTTTTTCCTGATGATCTACCTAGATTACCTCCTGATCTGGAGATTGATTTTCGAATCGATCTCTTACCGGGTGTTGGACCTATCTCGAAGGCTCCTTATCGGATGGCCCCGGTAGAATTGAGAGAGTTGAAGGTTCAACTACAGGAACTCCTAGAGAAAAAAATTTATCCGCCCGAGTGTTTCTCTATGGAGAGCTCCTGTACTATTTGTGAAGAAGAAGGATGGAAGTATGCGGGTGTGTATTGATTTTCGAGAGCTGAACAAGGTAACAGTGAAGAACAAATACCCTTTGCCCCGGATTGATGATGTATTTGATCAGCTGCAAGGTGCCCAAGTTTTCTCCAAGATAGATCTGCGATCTGAGTATCATCAATTAAAAATCCTAACTGATGATGTGCCGAAGACTGTGTTTCGCACCAGATATGGGCACTATGAATTTTTGGTTATGCCATTTGGACTAACCAATGCGCCAGCTGCTTTTATGGATCTAATGAACAGAGTCTTTAAGCAATATTTGGATCAGTTTGTTATTGTTTTCATTGATGATATACTAATCTATTCTAAGAGCAAAGAGGAACATGAAGATCACTTGAGAGTGGTGTTACAGATTCTTCAGGAGAAGAGATTATATGCCAAGCTGAGCAAATGTGAGTTTTGGCTGGATAGTATTGCATTTCTTGGTCATGTGATCTCTAAAGAAGGGGTGTCAGTGGACCCAAAGAAAATAGAAGCAGTGGTGGATTGGCCTCGTCCTACCAATGTCACAGAAATCAGAAGCTAATTGGGTCTGGCTGGTTATTATAGAAGATTTGTGGAGGGATGTTCTCAGATTGCTACTCCTTTGACTCGTTTGACCCAGAAATGAGCAAAGTTTGTATGGAGTGAAGATTGTGAGCAAAGTTTTCAAGAGCTAAAGCAAAGGCTGATATCTGCTCCTATTCTTACTCTGCCAACCAATACTGGGAGTTTCATCATCTATAGTGATGCCTCCAAGAAAGGGTTAGGTTGCGTACAAATGCAAAATGATAAGGTAGTAACCTATGCCTCTAGACAGCTAAAGCCCTATGAGCAGAACTATCTAACACATGACTTGGAGTTGGCGGCAGTGGTCTTTGCCCTGAAGATTTGGAGGCACTATCTTTATGGTGAGCACTGTGAAGTGTATACCGACCACAAGAGCCTGAAGTATATATTCACACAGAAAGAGTTGAATATGAGGCAGAGAAGATGGCTGGAACTACTAAAAGATTATGACCTCAGCATCAAGTATCACCCAGGTGTGGTAGCTGATGCCCTTAGTAGAAAGTTAGTGGGTTCCATATCTTCGCTTACCACTCAGAAGCAGATTCTGAAAGATTTTGATATGATGCAGTTTGAGGTGGTTACACAAAGTGAAGGGAGTCTACTGGCCAATTTGAGGGTGCAACCAACACTGATTGAAAGAGTAAAGGTTGCTCAGCAGTTGGACACACACTTGAGTCGGCTCAGAGATGAGGTGCATAAAGGGTTGCAACCCGAATTCCAGATCTACCCTGACGGTACCCTGAGGTTTAGAAGTCGACTATGTGCTCCAGATGATGCTGATCTAAAAAGGGAAATCTTGGAGGAAGCTCACCAGTCTCATTTTTCTATTCATCCGGTAGCACCAAAATGTACAGAGATTTACGAGAGCATTTCTGGTGGAATGGCATGAAGAGGGAGATAGCCGATTTTGTGGCTCGGTGTCTGACCTGTCAACAGGTGAAAGCAGAGAGGCCTGCCGGTTTGCTAGAACCCCTAGAAATTCCAGAGTGGAAATGGGAGCACATCACTATAGACTTCGTTACTAGGCTTCCAAGGACAGTAAGAAAGAATGATGCAGTGTGGGTGATTGTAGATTGCCTTACAAAGTCGGCTCACTTTTCACCCTATAGAGTTGGTACGCCGCTGGACAAATTGGCACAGAAATACATTGACGAGATTGTGCGCCTGCACGGAGTACCAGTGACCATTGTATCTGATCGCGACCCCCATTTTGTGTCTAGATTCTGGGGGAGCTTTCAGAATGCCATGGGCACTGATCTAAGGCTCAGTACAGCTTATCATCCTCAGACTGATGGTTAGTCAGAGAGGACGATCCAGACTTTGGAGGATATGCTGAGGGCCTGCACTATGGATCTGGGAGTGTTGCCCAAGAAGACAACCCAAGAGGGGGGGGGGGGGGGTGAATTGGGTTTTAAGTAATAATTGCAAATTAAAACTTAATGAGTAACTAATTAAACTTTATTGCAAGTGGATTAATTAGTTTACTATATGCAGTGGATGAAGGAAATGGGAGGACAATTAAACAATCACAAACACAAGAGATTTTATAGTGGTTCGGAGCTAACCCTTGCTCCTACGTCCACTCCCCAAGCTTCACTTGGGAGTTCACTATAACTCCCTCGGATTACAGCCAGTTGTTTTACAAGCTCACAACCCAACTTGTTGTTTTACAAGATCACAACGAACTCGGTCGGTTTTCACAGGCTCACCGACTAGAACTACCTGATTGTTTTTCCGGGATCACAATCGAACACTTACACCGTTGGTTTTAACCTCGGCTCACCAACAAACCTCAACAACCTTGATTCAATCTCCTGATTGAATCAAGTACCAAGAAAACAGTTTGTAAAAAGTACAGGAAAAGCTTCTTAACAAGCAAATATGAACAATATAAATAATGTAGAGTTAGAAGCCCTCAAACAGATTTTGGAAGAGGAAGAAAGGGCTTCTCGAACTCTGAGTCTCCTCTTTGAATGCACTGATGATCTGATGTCAGAGGAGAGCCTTGAATGCGAGAAAGACGTTTGGAGGATGGACTTCAATGCACTTCTTCCTTCTTTCTCTTGTCTTAACTCTTGAGAGGCTTTGGTAGGTGGAAATCCCTTTTGCTTTGAATGGAGTCTCTCTTTCTTACTCTATTACTGTTCACTCTAGCTATTTAAGCAATCCCCATCGAAAACTAGCCGTTAGACACCTTTTTATGGCCGTTCTGCACAATCTGCAACTCCTGACACAGTGTCTGTTGGGATCGGAGTCGACTCGCTCGATCTGGAGTCGACTCGGCTGTTGCTGGAGTCGACTCATGCTTTACTGGAGACGACTCGCCCACTGTTCAAAATTTGAAATAAAGTGCTGTCCCGTTCTGGAGTCGACTCGCCCAAACCTGGAGTCGACTCGCCAAAGTCCGGAGATGACTCTTCCTTCTGGAGACGACTCGTTTTTCAAGAATCCAAAGATCTTTCTTTCGGGTTTACTTCCTCGAGTCGACTCGGATTCTCTTGGAGTCGACTCGGCTCTCAGAGCCAGAAAAACTGGTCTTTTGTCTTTGGAGTTGAACTGCCTCGGAGTCGACTCGCACTTTGCTGGAGTCGACTCGGCTCTCAGACACCGAAGTTGGCTCTCTGACTTTTAGTCTTGCATTCCTCTGAGAGTCGACTCTTACTTCTTTAGGAGTCGACTCGCCAACCGTCGGAGTCGACTCGAGTTCTTCTGGAGTCGACTCGGCTCTCAGAGTCCAAAACAACTTCTCTGTCTTTCTGTCTGTTACTCCTTGGAGTCGACTCGCACTTTGCTGGAGTCGACTCGGCAAGCATCGGAGTCGACTTGAATTCTTCAGAAGTCGACTCGGTGACAGGGTCTGAGATTCATCTTTCTATCCTGTTGTCTGTTCTCAGTCGGAGTCGACTCGTAATGTGCCGGAGTCGACTCGAGCCTGTGCCAGAACATCTGAAACACTTGGAGTCGACTCGAAAGCTTCCGGAGTCGACTCGAGTTCCAGACTTTGGTTCAAACTGAGTTCCATACTTAGCCAAAATATATTGAACCAAAGCTAGAGACAATTAAACATACATTCACATATATTTGGCTGAAACACTAGATTGAATTTATTAGTATAACATAAGATATACTCAAATGCTTTGAGCTCATCAAAATCAAATAGGGTTATAATCTATCACTCCACAATCTCCCCCTTTTTGATGATGACAAAACATTAAGTATTTGTAAAGTGAATTGCTCAACCAAAAGGAGATTTATAAAAAAGTTTTGAAATGAATTCAAGTGTCTAGTCATTTAATTTATCCAAAAATTGAAAGGTGTGAAACAGTAAATCCTGAAGTTAAAGCTCCCCCTTTCATTTGGAATTATATAAGCCTTCATGTCATGCAATCAATTGTTTGGCTTATATGTGTTTAATGAATTTGCTTTCTTAAAATTTTAGATTCTCCCCCTCAACATATGCATTCAATTTTGTTTAGATTCCCTGAATTTTCTTTTAATGTCTTGAAAAATTTTTTGTTTTAGAGGGAAAATCTGACAATTTGTTCTTGAGTATGATTCAACTAATCTCCGAATATTCCTTGAATAGATTCTGGAGATTACTCCTTTAGGAGCCCCAACAGAGAGATAATGAGCCTCGAGGTATCGAATCCACTTAGAACAAATTAATTTTTGCTTTAAGAATTTTCTTTTTAATGATTTCCTTTACATTTCAATTCAATATATTTTCTTCCCCTTTTTGTCATCATAGCAAAAAGAAGTGCAGAACATAGAAAAGTATTGCACAGTTTGTAAAAAAGTGTCTACTCATTGTATTGATGCTGAATTGAGTACAATTGTAAAAAAAATACAAGTATAGAAAACAAATACATCATAAGATTGAAAACAAAGCTACACTAGGGTTTCTTTGCAGTGGAGGATGAAGCTTCTCCTCTAAGCCTAGTCACTTGCAAGACTAAGCTTATCCCCTCCGAGATGTTCCCTAGTTGCTTGATGATCTCCGAGGTGGCCCTAGACTGTGTCATGGTAAGCTCGGTCACACTCGCCTGAAGGGTGTCCAACCTGGAGAGCAGTGCTTGGGCTAGTCTCTCTGCACCCTGGCTCTGGCTCCCTAGCTCATGTCTGATGCCGTCTCGCATCTTCTTCGTGTCGTCCTTGACGTCACTCATGTTCCAGTATTGAGCTTGGACCAGGCTGCGCACATTGGATATCTCCTCCCTCAAGTGCGCAGTCATCTCGGCTACTGCTGCCAGGGAGGGAACTAGCTCGGTGGAGGGAGCACTCGAAGGACCTCGGAGCTCCTTTAGCAGATCATCTCTCAGATCCCTCACTATCTCCTGCCGCAACTCTCGGAGCTGCTCAGAAGATATCCGGACCTCCAGAGGCTGCTGCTGAGAAGGTGGGGCAGTGAAGGTGGAGGGCTCAGTAAGTGTAGGACCAGAGGTAGAAGGATAGGTGGGAGGATCTGTATAGTGGTCCTGGTCATGGTCAGGGCTAGGGGAGTGATGAGTGGTAGGGTCAGAAGATGTGGATGATTTCCTAACCCAGACTCCCCCTACCTTGTGGAATCCCATCCGGTGAAAGGTCCCCTCACCCATGCAATCTGTAAAACGCAGTGAGCGAGAGGGTTCCCCCTCAGGGATAGGAACCTCTAACTGTCTAAATATCAGAGTGAATAACATACCGTAGGGGAGACTCAGCCTAGGTTTGTCTAGGGGTTCACAAAGGTATTAGATGAGTTTTGGAAAGTTGATGAGAGTGTCTTAGAGGAGGTAGAACATCAAGGCCAGGTCTCTCTCGGAAATGAAGTCAAACCTACCAGTCTTTGGGAAGAGAGTCCTAGAGATGATACTAAGGAGAAGCCGCATTTCAGCCGAAAGCTGATTTGCGAACACCTCCTCTATAGGGGACAAGGGTGGACTCCCTAAGATGGCCGTAAGGGCCTCTGTCCTATCAGAGGGGTGTGTGGGAACAATCCCCTCACTCGAGAGATGGAGGACTCGAGCAATGAAATCCTCCGAGATGAAAACAGGGACACCCATAACAGTTCCCTGGATACCCCCGCTGACCCGTGCGACTGTACCATAGAATTTCCTAACTAGTCCTGGATAGGTAGGGAGGTCAAGTGTGCAGAAAAACTCTAAACCCTGGGCCCTAAGGTGATGCCCTAGGTTGAACCCTTCCCGGGAGAGGAAGTCAAAGTTGACTTGCCTCCCGGTAGAGACAACCTTCCCGGCGCATAAGCGCGAGGGAACCGGCCTAGGCGGGGAAGGAACCGGGAGGTGGTGGCCTCGCCGGTTCATTCCGAGCCTTGGACCGTCGCTCGGCCCCGCTCGCAGAGACGGGTCTCTTTCGGCTCGGGACAATGACCTTCCTAGGCATTTTGACCTAAAGACGGGGAAGGACACGGAAAATAGGAAGAAAAACTCGACGAAGAAGACCTAGACTGGGTCGGAGACGAGTTCGGAGACGGCTCTAGGGTTTTGGAACAATGTCGGCTGTGAATAGAAGTGAGGAATAAACGTTTCGATTAGGGTTAAAAATCGGATTTCCGACCTTGAGTCGACTCCGGTAAGTCGCGAGTCGACTCGACCGCGAGTCAACTCCCAAATATGCGCGAGTCGACTCCCCCATGAACCGACTCTAAGATATGTCCGAGTCGACTCGAACTCTGGCACACAACCAAAAATATTGTTATTTTCGTGCCAAAAGAGAGAGTTATGAGCTTATCTAGGATTTAAGAACTGATTTGATGATCATAGATAAGAAATCCTATGTCCAACATAAACTAATCCTCAAAATCTATGAACTAGAGGAGAGTATCACTAGAATGGATCAATCACTCCTAACCCTCTTCTAAGTATGCAAAATCAATCTTCACTCAAAGGTTTTGTGAAGATATCAGCAAGTTGATCATCAGTACAAACAAATTGAAGTGTCACATCACCATTCAGTACATAATCTCTTATGAAGTGATGTCTTATCTCAATGTGTTTAGTTCTTGAATGCTGAATTGGATTTTTAGTTAGATTAATGGCACTTGTATTATCACAGTTAATGGGAATTTTATCTTGTTTAATGCCATAATCTTCAAGTTGTTGTTTAATCCACAAGATTTGAGCACAACAACTCCCGGCAGCAACATATTCGGCTTCAGCCGTAGATAGTGCAACCGAGTTTTGTTTCTTGCTAAATCAGGAGATTAAGTTTTCTCCTAAGAATTTATATGACCCACTGGTGCTTTTTAAATCATGTTTGCAACCAGCGAAGTCTGAATCAGTGTACCCTATTAAGTTTATGCTCGAATCTTTAGAGTACCATAAGCCTATGGTTTTTGTTCCTATTAGGTATTTAAAGATTCTCTTAACAGCAATTAAGTGTGATTCCTTAGGATTAGATTGATATCTAGCACACATGCATACACTAAACATGATATCAGGTCTACTTGCAGTAAGATATAATAAAGATCCTATCATACCTCTATACATCTTTCGATCTACTGATTTACCTGATTCATCTTTGTTTAGTTTGCATGATGAACTCATGGATGTGCTGATTGACTTGTTTCCTTCCATATCAAACTTCTTAAGCATCTCCTTGATGTATTTTGCTTGACAGATGAAGATGCCTTCTTTAGATTGTTTGATTTGGAGCCTAAGGAAGTAGTTCAGCTCTCCCATCATGCTCATTTCAAATTCACTCTGCATTAGATCAGCAAATTCTTTGCAGAGGCGATTGTTAGTAGCACCGAAAATAATATCATCTACATAAATCTGAACTACTAACATATCTTTGTTTTTCTTCTTTAAAAACAATGTTGTATCAATGTTCCCTCTAGAGAATTCATGGTTTAACAGAAATTTGCTAAGTCTTTCATACCATGCTCTAGGAGCTTGTTTCAAACCATAAAGTGCTTTGTTTAATTTATACACATTATTGGGGTATTGATGATTTTCAAAATCAGGAGGTTGTTTTACATACACCTCCTCATTAATATACCCATTCAAAAAGGCACTTTTTACATCCATTTGAAATAGTTTGAAATCTTTAGAGCATGCAAATGCTAGTAACAATCTAATTGCTTCAAGTCTAGCTACAGGAGCAAAAGTTTCATCAAAGTCTATACCTTCTTCTTGATTATAGCCTTTTGCTACTAGTCTAGCCTTGTTCCTAATCACGATTCCATTTTCATCAAGTTTATTTTTATATGTCCATTTAGTTCCTATTATTGAGTATTCAGTGGGTCGTTCAACTAGGTTCCATCCCTTGTTTCTAGTGAATTGGTTTAGTTCTTCTTACATTGCATTTATCCAATTTACATCATTTTCAGCTTCTTCTATGTTTTTAGGTTCAAAGTGTGAGACAAATGCTAGATGATTATTTAAGTTCCTAAGAGATGCTCTAGTTCTAACAGGTTGAGATGGATCATCTAAAATTAATTTCTTAGGATGCCCATGAGCATACCTCCAAGCCTTAGTCAGCCCATGATCAACAATTACCTCTTGGCTTGTTGATGCTTCTCCAATTTGCTTTGGTTCATCTTCTTGTAATGTCATCTCATCAATTTTTTCTTCAAGAATTTCTACATCATCATCAAGAGCTACTTTCTTGCTAGAAGAGATATCATTAGTATCATCAAAAACAACATGTATAGACTCTTCAATAATAAGGGTTCTTTTGTTAAAGACTCTATAAGCTTTACTTGATGTAGAATATCCCAAAAGGATACCTTCATCAGATTTAGAATCAAATTTACCTAAGTTATCTTTGCCATTATTATGAATGAAACACCTACATCCAAAAATATGAAAATAGTTTACTTTGGGCTTTCTATTTCTCCAAAGTTCATAAGGTGTTTTCTTTATAATGGGTCTCAATAAAACTCTATTTAAGATATGACATGATGTGTTAATGGCTTCTCCCCAAAAATACTTAGGGAGGTTACTTTCACACAATATGGTTCTAGCCATTTCCTCTAGGGTTCTATTCTTTCTTTCTACAACTCCATTTTGTTGTGGTGTCCTAGGTGCAGAGAAATTATGAGTTATCCCCTTTTTACTACAGAATTCATCAAATAGATGATTTTCAAATTCCGTTCCATGATCACTTCTAATAGCTATGACTGAAGCATTTCTTGCATTAGTTACTTCCTTATGAAATTTCTTAAATACAGAGAATGCTTCATCTTTATGAGCTAAGAACATGACCCAAGTATATCTAGAAAAATCATCTACAATAACAAGACCATATTTGTTTCCACCAAGACTTGTGGTTCTAGTTGGTCCAAATAGATCCATGTGTAGTAGTTCAAGAGGTCTAGAGGTAGAGACACAATTTATGGATTTAAAAGAGCTCCTAGATTGTTTGCCATATTGACATGCTTCACAAATTTTATTTTTCTCAAATTTTAGTTTTGGCAAACCTATTACAGAATCTCTTTTAACTAGTTTTGATATTGTATCCATACTTGCATGACCTAACTTACGGTGCCATAACCAACTTGTATCATTAGCCCTACTATCACTAGCTACTAAGCATGAGTTATTTTTGGCAAGATCTTCAAGATCTACTACGTACACATTTCCATGTCTTATTCCTTTAAATACTAAGCTATTGTCAATTGTGTTGGTTATGATGCATAGGGTTGGTTTAAACAGAACATCAAAACCCCTATCACATAATTGACTTATGCTAAGTAAGTTATGCTTAAGACCATCTACCAATCGTACATTATCAACAAAGGTTGAGGAGGTGATTTGTATTTTACCTATACCAATGATATGACCTTGATTATTGTCTCCAAATGTCACTGCACCTCTCTTTTTAGGCTCTAGGGTGAAGAATTGCTCCTTGTCACCCGTCATGTGTCTTGAGCAGCCACTATCTAAGTACCAACAGTTTTTGTCGATCTTGGCTGCAAGATACTCCTACACAAGGAAATCATACAATTTTAGGTACCCAAGTTTTCTTGAATCCTTCGTGGTTAGTAATGTTGGTTCCTTTTGGAACCCAAACCTTTTTAAATTTCTTTTTAGCTTTTCCTTTCCTATGGTCACACACATTAGCTTTATGTCCTACTTTTCCACAGCAAAAACAGGTTATATTCTTAATTTTACTTTTTCCTGCTTTCACAAAAAAGTTACTAAGGAGCTTTTGCTTATTCTTAGGTTTATACCCTAAACCAGCTCTATTAAACACAGCTCGTTGATTGTTAAGTATCATTTTCAATTTTTTAGAACTATATGTAAACTTTTCAACAAAAGATTTGTATTTTTCAAGTTCTTTTGTTAGCTTTTGTTTTTCTATTTTTAGAATGTTTAAGTCTTTTGTGAGATTATCTCTTATTGTTTGTTTATCTTTTTTAAGTTCTGAAATTTCCTTGGTTAGTTTTTCATTATCTTTAATTAAGGTATTAGTTTTTTGAATCAACAATTGGTTGCTTGTTTTAAGTTCTAAATTTTTTTTAATGATAAAATCCTTATCCTTAATTAATTTATCGTATTTATGGAAGTGAGATTGATTGGTTAGTTTTAGCTCTTTATTCTTAAGATTTATAGTCTTATATTCATCCATTAATTCATTAAATGCATCATACAATTCATCAAAGATAAAATCTAAATGTGTTTCAGATGTTACCTCATTTTCATTCGCCATGAAGCAGATGTTGGCCTTTTCCTCTTGTTCCTCATCCGATGATGATGATGATGAATCGGAGTCCGACAAAGTAGAGACGAGGACTTTCTTTTTCTTATATTTGCTGCTCTTCTTAAGCAAGGGACAGTCAACTCTGAAATGTCCCGGCTTCTTGCATTCATAGCATCCGATTTCTTCATTTTTCCTTTTCTTACCTTTATCCTTGTTGTAGGAACTTGAGGGACCTCTCCTCTGATGAAAAGACTTCTTCCGGTTGATGAATTTTCTGAACTTTCGCACGAGAAGAACCTCATCATCATCTCCCTCATTATCTTCTTCTTCGCTGCTGCTACTGCAAGATAAATCCTTGTTAGAAGAAGTAGATTTGAGGGCTATTACCTTTTTCATATGAGAGGATTCTTCTTCGCTGTGTTGTTTCATTGTGAGCTCGTGTGTCATCAGAGATCCAAGAAGCTCCTC
The DNA here is from genome assembly GCF_051530095.1 of Phoenix dactylifera. Lineage (NCBI taxonomy): Eukaryota > Viridiplantae > Streptophyta > Magnoliopsida > Arecales > Arecaceae > Phoenix > Phoenix dactylifera. The sequence goes on along the minus strand of NC_143199.1, from coordinate 18,614,973 downwards.
AAGTGGAAGCTTGTTCAAGTCCTTGGCTTCTTGGATTGCCGTTACCTTGGCCTCCCATGACCTTGGCAAACATCGAAGAATTTTTCTGACAAGGTCACTGTTAGTATAATTTTTGCCAAGGCTTTTTAGGCCATTGACAATATCAGTAAATCTAGTAAACATGCAAGTAATAGTTTCATTAGAATCCATCTTAAATAGTTCATATTTATGAACTAGTATGTTTATTTTAGATTCTTTTACTTGATTCGTGCCCTCGTGGGTCACTTCAAGTCTATCCCATATCTCTTTTGCAGAATTGCAAGTAGAGACTCTATTGAATTCATTACGGTCTAAGGCACAATAAAGCACATTCATTGCTTTGGCATTTAGTTGTGCCTTCCTAATATCATTGTCATCCCAATCTTTTTCAAGTTTGGGTATAGTAACACCCTCTACAAAAATTGATGGGATATAAGGTCCATTAACTATGGTGCTCCAAATCTCATAGTCTTGAGCTTGGATAAATATCCTCATCCTAGCCTTCCAATAGGAGTAGTCGGTTCCATTAAAGAATGGAGGTCTATGGGTGGATTGCCCCTCAATATGAGAGGATCCAAATGGGGTTGTCATTTTGATCTTTTACTCTTTTGGTAGAAGAGTTCCGGCTCTGATACCACTTGTTGCCCAAGAAGACAACCCAAGAGGGGGGAGTGAATTGGGTTTTAAGTAATAATTGCAAATTAAAACTTAATGAGTAACTAATTAAACTTTATTGCAAGTGGATTAATTAGTTTACTATATGCAGTGGATGAAGGGAATGGGAGAGACAATTAAACAATCACAAACACAAGATATTTTATAGTGGTTCGGAGCTAACCCTTGCTCCTACGTCCACTCCCCAAGCTTCACTTGGGAGTTCACTATAATTCCTCGGATTACAGCCGGTTGTTTTACAAGCTCACAACCCAACTTGTTGTTTTACAAGATCACAACGAACTCGGTCGGTTTTCACAGGCTCACCGACTAGAACCATCCGATTGTTTTTTCGGGATCACAATCGAACCCTTACACCGTTGGTTTTAACCTCGGCTCACCAACAAACCTCAACAACCTTGATTCAATCCCCTGATTGAATCAAGTACCAAGAAAACAGTTTGTAAAGAGTACAGAAAAAGCTTCTTAACAAGCAAATATGAACAATATAAATAATGCAGAGTTAGAAGCCCTCAAACAGATTTTGGAAGAGGAAAAAAGGGCTTCTCGAACTCTGAGTCTCCTCTTTGAATGCACTGATGATCTGATGTCAGAGGAGAGCCTTGAATGCGAGGAAGATGTTTGGAGGATGGACTTCAATGCACTTCTTCCTTCTTTCTCTTGTCTTAACTCTTGAGAGGCTTTGGTAGGTGGAAATCCCTTTTGCTTTGAATGGAGTCTCTCTTTCTTACTCTATTACTGTTCACTCTAGCTATTTAAGCAATCCCCATCGAAAACTAGCTGTTAGACACCTTTTTATGGCCGTTCTGCACAATTTGCAACTCCTGACACAGTGTCCGTTGGGATCGGAGTCGACTCGCTCGATCTAGAGTCGACTCGGCTGTTGCTGGAGTCGACTCATGCTTTACTGGACACGACTCGCCCACTGTTCAAAATTTGAAATAAAGTGCTGTCCCGTTCTGGAGTCGACTCGCCCAAACCTGGAGTCGACTCGCCAAAGTCCGGAGATGACTCTCCCTTCTGGAGACGACTCGTTTTTCAGAAATCCAAAGATCTTTCTTTCGGGTTTACTTCCTCGAGTCGACTCGGATTCTCTTGAAGTCGACTCGGCTCTCAGAGCCAGAAAAACTGGTGTTCTGTCTTTGGAGTTGAACTGCCTCGGAGTCGACTCGCACTTTGCTGGAGTCGACTCGGCTCTCAGACACCGAAGTTGGCTCTCTGACTTTTAGTCTTGCATTCCTCTGAGAGTCGACTCTTGCTTCTTTAGGAGTCGACTCGCCAATCGTCGGAGTCGACTCGAGTTCTTCTGGAGTCGACTCGGCTCTCAGAGTCCAAAACAACTTCTCTGTCTTTCTGTCTGTTACTCCTTGGAGTCGACTCGCACTTTGCTGGAGTCGACTCGGCAAGCATCGGAGTCGACTTGAATTCTTCAGGAGTCGACTCGGTGACAGGGTCTGAGATTCATCTTTCTGTCCTGCTGTCTGTTCTCAGTCGGAGTCGACTCGTAATGTGCCGGAGTCGACTCGAGCCTGTGCCAGAACGTCTGAAACACTTGGAGTCGACTCGAAAGCTTCCGGAGTCGACTCGAATTCCAGACTTTGGTTCAAACTGAGTTTCATACTTAGCCAAAATGTATTGAACCAAAGCTAGAGATAATTAAACATACATTCACATATATTTGGCTGAAACACTAGATTGAATTCATTAGTATAATATAAGATATACTCAAATGCTTTGAGCTCATCAAAATCAAATAGGGTTATAATCAATCACTCCACAGGGAGGCTGCTAGGATGATCATATATCTCTGGTGGAGTTTACTTACAACAACAGTTATCATTCCAGCATCCAGATGGCTCCATACGAAGCTCTGTATGGAAGAAAATGCCGGTTTCCTCTACATTGGGACGATGTCGGGGAGCGGAAGTTACTGGGCCCTAAGTTGATTCAGAGTACCAGAGACAAAGTATTATTGATCAAGCAAAGGCTTAAGGCAGCTCAGGACAGACAAAAAAGTTGGGCTGACAAAAGAAGAAGAGAATTGGGTTTTGCAGAAGGTGACTATGTATTCCTAAAGATTTCTCCTTCAAAAGGTGTCACGAGATTTAGAAGACATAACAAGCTGAGTCCTCGCTACATTGACCCATTTGAAATTCTGAACAAAATAGACGAGGTTGCTTACAGATTGGCTCTACCTCAGGAACTGTCTGGTATACACAATGTCTTCCATGTTTCCCTCCTACGGAGATACATTCCAAATCCCCACCATGTGGTGCGATACAAGCCCCTACAGATAGATAAAAATCTGACTTATGAAGTAATTCCTCAGCGCGTCGTTGATCGGAAGGAGCAGATTTTTCGAAGGCACACCATTCTATATGTGAAGGTTCAGTGGAGCAATCACTCAGAAAGGGAGGCAACTTGGGAGCTCGAGGAGGAAATGCGCGGAAAGCATCCATAACTCTTCAAGAACTGAGGTATGTAAATTTTGAGGACGAAATTTTTTTTAAGAAGGGAAGAATGTGACAACTGGGCCTGGGCCGCCAGATGGGCCGACATAGATCCCTGTCGGCAGCCCATCTGGAGTTCGCCACCTCCTTCTTCAGGAAAAGCCAGCTGCCGGGCGGAAAGAGGCCACAGCTGCCTAGCCCCAGAAGCCGTGCCCCCACCTCCTGCTTCGGAGAGGAGGATGGGTGGTCCAGCTGCCGGGCAGAGGGGAGGACAGATGCTGACCGACCTAGATCCCAGTCGGCACACCGCTTAGGAGTCCTATTTGAAGGACCCTCTCACCATTTCCTCCTCCCTCAGAGACTCTTGAACTAGTGACGGAGATGCCGGAGCTAGGGACGTTGCAGCTATCTTCCAAAGCAAGGTAAGCCTTGGCCCTATTTCTTTCTATCTTACGATGACAAAATAAAAGAAAGGAAAAGGAACAGGAACAGGAAGAAGAAGAAAGAGGGGGAGAGACGACTCACCTGGGTCGATCTGCCGTGCCGCCGTCTTCGGTCATGGCACGGAGGCCCTCTTTCGTCTTTCCCGTTTCCAAACCGAAATAAAAAATAGAGAAGGGACTCCGACATGGCTTTCGGCCGCAGCGCTGCCGGCTCTCGGCAGGGGGCTGCAGTCGGGCCGGAGCCCCGTTCCCTTCTTCCTCTTTAGTAGGATGGGAGGTCTCGGTGAAGAGAAGAAGGGAGGAAAGAAAACGGGAGGGAAGAAAAGAAGGGAAGAAAGAAAGGAAGAAAGAATGGAGAAGAAAGGGAACAAGGACTCACCGGTTCGTCGTTGCGTGCGGCGGCCACCGGCTTCGGCCACGAGCGCCGCCGGCACGAGCATCGGCCGCAGGCCAGCCGAAGATGCGGGCGTCAAGCGTCGGCCGCGAGCACGGCCGAGGGCGCCGCAGGAGCCGGTCGCGGGAGCCGGTCGGCCGTGGCTCAACCCCTCCCGAGCTCACCCTCCTCTCTTTGCGATGGAAGGAAGAGAGGAGTCAGGAGAAGCTTCGGGAAGGAGAAGAAAAGAAGAAAAAGAAAAGAGAAAGAAAGGACAAGAAAAGAAGAGAAAGAAAAGAGAAAGAAAAGGGAAAAATAAAAATAAAAATAAAATAAATAGGGAATAAGTGGATTTTAGTTCAATTACCTGGTTGGGACTTAAGATCTATTCAAGTTTAATTCGGGGTTTTAAATTGATGAATACTGAAAAATATATTTTGAACTGTTCAATAGGTATAGAGAATTTGTCTGAACAATATTAAAGTTCCAAGAGCGATCCAAAGTAAGTGACCCTGTACAAATCTTATTGATTGCAAATCACTGTTTAAGTTGTAAGTATGAAATGATGAAATGGTATTTGATATAGGGTATTTTCTCAAAATTAGGATCAAGCATATGATTGCATGTGATTTATGAATTTGGTTAAATAGTATTTCTTCATGAATATATGATTGGGTATTGTTGCTGGAAATTGGACCCGGGGGCGGCCGTCGGCTGAGGAGGAGGAGCTTCGGCGAACTCTGGCGGGCGGCGATCTGTCGGCGAGCGACGTCCTCCGTGGATGGGGGACCTGCAAAAAGCCGGTGGCCGGGGTTTCCGGCGCTGGCCCTCCGATGCTTAAGTTAGAGGGGACTTAAATTTGGGAGAGAAGAAGAGGGAAGAAGCGTTCTGCTTCTTTTTTTCTGAGTCCCACCCCCCATTGAGAAGGAGGGGTTCCTCTTTATAGGGGGTCGGATTACCTGTGATGTGATGGGGCGAGGTCGCCGTACGACTTAGCACGTCGCTCGAGTTGGTGCGCGATCAGGTGAATTAATGCTTCGATGTCGGAGGTGAGGCCGGGATCAGAGAGTTGTCACGGCTGACTGAACACTGCCGAGCCGATTTGCCGTGGAGGACTGAGGATCCGTAGATAACGGGAGCCACGCACATTGATTGTTGAGTGAGCCGGAGATACACATTAATTGTTGAGTGAGTCGGAGACATGCATTAATTGTTGAGTGAGTCGGGGACATGCATTAATTGTTGAGTGAGTCGGGGGTTTGCAGAGGTCATGCGTATTAAATGCTGGAGCCGGTGGCAGGGTATGGCCCCTGACCAGACTTCGGCAGGATGCAACCGCGGTAGGTGGGCGGCGAGGTCGGAGTTTCGAGGTCGGAAGCTCTTCGGGTCGGATGTTCCGGGGTCGGGCACCGAGCTCGGCCGCCCGAGGTTGGCCATCATACAGTCCTTTGATGGCAAGGTTCTCATGCACTCGGGGGGGAAGCTGCGCTCCCCCAACACTACCCCCCGACTTTCGAGTTCAAACCGCTTGCGAGCTCGGACGCGGGAAGTAGAAGTCGTTATTATGGTAACTGAGATTGAGGAGAGTTGAATTATGTCGGCGCCCCCACGCATCCCGAAGCATTTATAACGGGGGGTTGCGCCTTTTAGCCCTTCGTGGTCGTTTCGTATGGCGAACTCATGATGGGACCCCAGGACCCGATGGGGCGGCTCCTCGATCTTGTAGTCGAGGCGTCTTTCCAAGATAAGTACGCTGTGTCGATCCTCGAGGCGGACACGCGGTGCGATCTGGAGGTTTATTGGGTCGATCGCCTTGAGGTCGGGTGTTGGATCAGCCGCTCGGGATTTAAAGCCGAGCCGGTAGTCCGGGATCGAGGATTAGGCTAATTACTCGAGGTCGGACGCATTTAATCTCATATCGGCCGAATGGGGATTTGGGAGGCTAAGATTACATCGGCGCTCCACGCATCCTGGGGCTTCTTAAATGAAGGGAGCGGGGGCGGCATTTGCTCGCCTTTTGGAGCGATCCGGCGCAGCGGATCCATGATGAGGCTGCGAGATCCGATGGGACGGCGCCTCGGTTCTGTGCTCGAGGCATCGGTCCGGAATGAATGCGGTGCTTCGGCTTCCGAGGCCGACACGTGGCGTAATCCAGACGGGGGGGTGGAAACCAAATCCGCCGATCTGGGCCGTTAGAGGGGTCTATATAAACCCCCCCAAACCAGCCCTAAGAGGAGTCTTGCTCGGTTGCCTTCTCTTTTTCGCCGTTTCCACCTTCGTCCTTTTTCTCAACAGAATCTCGCCGGCGGTGCTCGGAGCGATTTCCGGCGACTCCCCCCGTAGGTTTCTTCCTTGTGTTAGCTAGGGGGTTCTCCTTCTTCCTCCTTTTTCCCGTCTCTTTCGTCTTTAGGTTATTTCGTTTTTCTCCAAAATGGGTTTTGGTCCGGATGAAGTTGGATCTAGTCTGTCGGGGGAGGAGCTGGAGTTAATCCGCTCCCGGTTCTTTTTCCAGCCCGGGTTTCGTCTCGAAACTGCAGGGCCGGAGGATAGGGTGACGCGGCCGCCCCCAGGTCGGATCGCGATTCATCGCGAGACGCTCTGGGCCGGCTTGCGGTTCCCCTTACACGAGTTCGTGAACAGCTGGCTGGTGGAGTAACAACTCGTCCCAGCACAGCTCGCTCCGAACTCATGGAGGACCATAGTCGGGTTTTTGTCCCTTTGTCTTGCACATGGGATCCCGACTTCGGTGAGCGTTTTCCGCCGGTGTTTCTTGCTAAAGACAAATCCGGCGGATGGAGGGTGGCTATACTTCACCTTTTGGGGTGGTATGTCGCTTTTCCAGGGTGCCCCTTCCTCTATTCATGAGTGGAAGGGGAAGTTTTTCTTTCTGGCGTCCGAGGTGCCATGGAGATTTGACCCGAGGTGGGGGGCACCCCTGGCTGAAGGCCCTTAACAGGCTCTTCGAGCCCTCAGCGAGGGACCAGAGGGTCCTTGACGCCCTGCGGGGCCTTGGAAAGGGGTTCAACCTGACCGAGCTCCTAAGAGAGGACGCCTTGGCGAGCGTTGGCTTGAGTTCGGTGCGTCCCGAGGGTAAGAGTAGTCGCATTGTTTCGTCTTTGCTTTATCTGTTTCTGCCTCTTGCTCTTCTAATGTTGGTCTGACACTTAGGAAAAATCTTTTTTGTTTCAGACATTCCCCACATGCCGACTAGCAACACATCCCTCTTCTCCTGGTTGAAAAGGCGGGAGGCCAAGGCCGGCGGGGCTATTCCCCAGCCTCGGAAGAAGTCGAAGTCGGCCGCCGCTTCTTCCTCGGCCGGGATGGGAGGCCCGGAGGCAGGGGTCTCCGCAGCCGCTCGAGGGCGGGGATCGGCCGCCGGTGATGCGGGCTCGGCGGCCCCATCCTGTCCTGTCCCTGTCGCCCAGCGGGGAGGGCCGACAGTAATCCAGCTGCGGCGTTCGGGGCCCGAGCCGAGCAGGGGCCCCGAGGTCCCCAGCTCGGACGAGCCGAGCTCTTCAAGGGGCCAAAGGGGGGAATCAGCCGAGCCAGGGTCCCCACTCCTTGAGGGGAGCTCGGCCTTCCACGATACCGATGTCGCGCACGCAGTGTTTCGGCGCGCTATGCTTCCAGCGGACCGGGCTGAGTTCCGGAACTCATCGCTGGAAGAGATCGTCGACGGTACCTACCGCAATACTGTTCGGGTAAGCCATTCTCTTTAATCTTCCTTCGGCTACTAGTGTACATATTGTATGTTTTTTACTTATAATTGCTTTCTCTCTTTTCTCTTGCAGCACATTCACGAAGTCGACACCCTGATATTCATCGCCCAAGGATGTCAGGAGGAGACTCGGCGACTCAGCCGGCAGTTGGAGCCGGCCAGGAAGAGGGTCGCCGAGTTGGAGGCCGCGCTGGCTGAGGCCGAAGCGCGGAGGGAAGCGACAGAGGCTGGGCGACTAGCCATTGTTGAGGAGCTCGAGGAGGAAAGGGCTGCTCATTCCCTGGCCAAGTCGGTCCTGCGCGCTTCGGAGGTGCGTCTGGCGGAGACTCAGTCCGAGGTTGCGGGCCTCAAATACGAGGGCGGGGTCTTGCGCCTGAAGGTCGAGCAACTTGAGGCCCGGGAAAGGAGGGCACTCGAGCGAGCCGAGCATGCCGTGGACTTCTTCAAGGACTCGGACGAATTCCGCGACATGCTAGAGGAGGAGACCATGGATGGGTTCCTCCGTGGCTTCGATAACTTTCGGAGGCATATGGCTCGGTTCTGCCCCCAGCTCGATCTCTCAATGATTCGTCCGAGGATGAGGTTGGGCACCGACTCCGACGATGACGTTCCTGCTGCCCTCGCGTCCGAGGAGGAGTCTGCCGAGGCTGAGGCGGACGTAGCCGCGCCGGCGGTGACGGAGGCTCCCCCTCGCGAAATCACCGAGGACGCTCCCGAGCCGCCCGCCGAGGTCACCGCCGCAGACCCCGAGCCCGTGTCCGCCGAAGGCCCCCAGGTCATCGCCATAGATGACCTCGAGGGTGACGCCGACGCAACTGCCGCCCCTTAGGACTTAGACTTTTATCTTCCTTTTATTGTAAATGAGGTCGGCCTTCAAATTTGTTGAACGGCCGACCTCCAATTTTGTACTTAGCCTTCCGGCACTTTACTAGTGAAAAGATTTTCTTTCGCCATTCTGCGCTTATTTTTTCCTTTTATTTTCTTCAGTTGTAGGCGAGGCCGGTACTTCAACTTATTGTTTTACCGACCCTCGACTTTGTATCCTAGCCTTTGGGCTGCTTGTCAATGAAAACATGTTTCTTGGTCGTGTTTTGTTTTTCTTTCCCCTAACTTGTTTAAGTGTCCAAGTTCCGATTACGCTGATTAGGGGGGCTCTGAGCTTGGATTCTAGGAAGCTTCACCAAGTATTGGAGCTCGGATTTGAAGCTCACAGAGGTCGCCGGGTTTGGTTTTTGGATTTCTGAGGCACCAAGCTCGGGCCTCGGACCCCCGAGAGGAGCCTTGTTAGACTTGCATAGGTCGCCATCGGGGTATTTGGCCAAGCTTTTGAATTTGGCTTTTTGGAGCGTAGGTCCATAAAAAATGTTAGGGCTGTTTCCTGAAGGGGAGCATGAGCCAATAGTCAAACTGTCATCGGGGCTTTCATGGTTATTGCCCTCGGGCTCTGCCGAGGTTCTGGCGAGCAGAGTCGGAACCTGTAGAGAGTACCTCGGCCTTCTTGAGCTCGATCCGCACGCCCGTGGTCGAGGTCATCTTCACAGGTCGACATTGATGTCTCAATGTATGGGGGCCGGATCGGGCCCTTGCTCAAAAAGGTTTGCATGAGTTGTCATGGGGGTCACCGGTGGAGGAAGCGTGCCTGAGGTCGGTGGGACCTCGGTCTTGGATCAACTCGTAGGGGCAACCCGGCCTTGGCCGGGGTGAGGTCCCGATCTCAATCGGAATTTCGCTCGCAATACATAGGTAGATGAATATAACAAGGCGGGTGTCAAGTGGGATGTACCTCTTGCACCTCCGAGATCGCGCGCTTCGTAGTGGAGTAGATCGCTTTGTTTCCTGGCCGGCCTTCGGAGTCACCCTTTAGCTTGGGGTCTATTTCGGGAATACCAATTGAACTAGGGGGTATTGCCGTTGTCGAAAGCTTTCGCGAGCGTTGCTCCGTTGTTGCTGTTGAATGTCCCGGAGGACCGTCAAGGCATTATCCCCGGTTTCCTTAGATTGAGGGGGGGGCGTGAGCTCGTCGTCAGCCTGGCAGTACTTTTCGAGGTCGAGGGAGTTCGGAACTCTATGGTCGACTCACGGGGCATTCCGACCTTGGTCGGGGTATCAAGCGCGAGGTCGAGGGAGCTTGGGCTTGCTATCAACCTGGCGTCGCTTCCCGAGGTCGAGGGAGTTTGGATCTCTACGGTCGACACTCGGGGCATCTCAAACTTAGTTGAGGGATCTTGCACGAGATCGAGGGGTCTGGGGCCGCACTCTCGACCCGTGACGCTTTCCGAGGTCGAGGGAGTTTGGGACTCTACGGTCGACACTCGGGGCATCCCGATCTTAGTCGAGGAATCTGCGCCAGGTCGAGGGGTCTGGGAACGCTCTGTCGACCTGCGATGCTTCCCGAGATCGAGAAAGTTTGGGACTCTACGGTCGATCCTCGGGGCATCCCGACCTTAGTCGAGGAATCGTGCACCAGGTCGAGGGGTCTGGGAACGCTCTGTCGACCTGCGACGCTTTCCGAGGTCAAGGAAGTTTGGGACTCTACGGTCGACACTCGGGGCATCCCGAACCTAGTCGGAGTCTCGAATATGGGGCCGAGGGAGCTTGGGCTCATCGTCGACCTGGTGGCGCTTCCCGAGGTCGAGGGAGTTTGAGACTCTACGGTCGACGCACGGGGCATCCCGACCTTAGTCGGGGTATCTGAGGATCACAAACGACCCAATATTAGAGAAGACATAATCATAATCATTGTGAGGAGGCAAATCATTGTAAAGAGGAGACCGGATCCATATTCCTGATCGCCCGGAACCCCTTGGGGTTTTATTGATAATACATCCGTAGATTCTCGGAATTCCAGCTTCGCGGGATAGGGGTTCCTTCAAGAGATTTCAACTTGTACGCTCCGGGTCGTTGCACTCGAGCGATTTGATACGGTCCTTTCCAGTTCGGGGTGAACTTTCCTTGCTCGGTGGGTTGAGAAGCTTCGGCTCTCCTGAGGACGAGGTTCCCCACCTTGAAGAGCTTGGGCTTGACTCTGGAGTTGTAGTACTGGGTCGTTTTCTGCTGGTACCTTGCCATGCGGACTCGAGCGACCTCTCGTGTCTCTTCGACGAGGTCCAAGTTATTCCTGAGCCGGGAAGAGTTGGAGTCGGCGTCGTAGTGCTCCACCCTTGAGGAGGGGAGGCCGATTTCCAGCAGAATAACAGCCTCCGTGCCGTATGCCAGGTTGAAGGGGGTCTCACCAGTGGGTAATCGGAACGTAGTCCGGTAAGCCCAGAGGACGTTGTACCGGTCCTCGACCCACTATCCTTTGGACCGATCAAGCCTAGCCTTGAGCCCCTGCAACATGGTACGATTAGTTACCTCAGTTTCTTTGTCTGCGGATGGGCGACCGAGGTGAAGCGGTGATCGATGCCGAGTTCGGAGCAAAATTCTCTGAAGTGGATATTGTCGAACTGTCGGCCGTTGTCAGATATAAAGATACGGGGGAGTCCGAATCTGCAGATTATGGACTTCCAAACAAAGTCCCGCATTTTTTGCTCGGTGATCCGGGCCACAGGTTCAGCTTCGACCCATTTGGTGAAGTAGTCGATGGAGACGACCAGAAATTTTCTTTGTCCGGTGGCTAGGGGGAAGGGCCCCAGGATATCAATTCCCCACTGGGCAAATGGCCAGGGGGCGATAATTGAGGTCAGCGGGGCCGAAGGTCGGCGCTGGATGTTGGCGTTCCGTTGACACCGATCACACTTCTAGACGAAGTCCGTTGCGTCTTTCTGAAGCGTGGGCCAAAAATATCCTTGTCGCAGGATCTTATGGGCTAGTGCCCGACCTCCCAGGTGGTTTCCACAAATCCCTTCATGGACCTCTCGGAGGGCATAGTCTGCCTCCGAGGGGCGGAGACATCTAAGGAGAGGAGAAGTAAATGACCGACGATAGAGCTTGTTCTCATATAGGACGTACCGGGGAGCTTGACGCCTGATCCGGCGGGCCTCCAGCTCGTCGTGAGGGAGGGTCCCATCCTGGAGATAGCGGATGAACCCGTCGATCCAGCTTGGCTTGGAGTCGATGCACATGGTCGATTCAGGTTCCTCTGTGCTGGATGTTCAGAGATATTCGAGCACCGTTGCCTTGGAAAGCTCACTCATGCGGGAGGTCGCCAGCTTTGACAATTGGTCTGCCCTAAGATTCTCCGTTCTGGAAATGTGCTGGATGCTGAAGGAACCTAGGGCGGACGTAAGTTCTCGCACCTTTTGGATATATTTCTGCATCGATGGCTCCTTTGCTTCGAAGTCTCCCTGGACCTGGCTTACTATTAGCTGGGAGTCACTGAAGGCCTTTAGGTCTTCCACCTTCAGCTCCTTCGCCAATTTGAGTCCGGCAATGAGCGTCTCGTATTCTGCCTCGTTGTTTGAGGATGGAAACTCGAAGCGTAGGGCTTGCTCAGCCACTACCCCATCCGGGCTGGTGAGGATGAGTCCAGCTCCGCTACCCCCCGAGGTCGAGGAGTGTTCGTCCTTTCCTGCCTACCTAAAAATACGCTAGACAGATCGTTGTTCGAACCGACGAACAGAAGTTAAATTTAAATTTACTCTTACCTGGTTTACTCGAAGAATAGTGGTTGTAAGAGGTCGATCCACAGGGAGGCGATTGAATTTGCTTAAAAATTAGAACGTTTACTCGGATTTGAAATCGATTTTTGAATGATAGAAGAAAAATATTATTTTGGGGATGTTGAATAATTCTCTAGTTGAAACTAACTAAAAGACAGGTGCTTAGATTCGAAAAGCATTTATTTAATTAATCAAAGAAGAATTTTGGCATAAATTAAAATAGACAACACTAGGGAGATTGAAGCTTAGAATATAAATTTTATATATAAAAAAAAAGTTAAATATGTTGCATCAAAGAAAAATTAAAAGATTGCATAATTTGAAGAACGTAGATTAAAAACAACAGAAATTACAATTTTAGCATGAATAAAACTAAAAATCCCAAAACACTTGCTCTCAAAATAAAACTCTTAATAAAACAAAAAGAAAACTAAAAAAAAAAATAGAACATGCTCTGTTTTCAAAAGAGAAAACAGAGCATTTCTCTTCTTCTTCCCCAAACCTAACTCTCCCCTGTTTCTTCTTGAACCAGCCCGCACCGAGCTGAGATCTCTCCCCCCTGGTTCTTGGCCTCCACCCCCAACCGAGCACATCTAGCCGATGGCCTCTCCCCTCTTCTTATAGGTTTGGAGATGTGGAAGAGGCGGGATCAGTGGGATCGGCTGGGGATGCGGGATCGCCGGTGATTGCGGAAGAGGGAGATGGCTGCGTGATGCTGGGATTTTGATGGCGTAGAGGAAGGAGATGGATCCGGGCGCTGGGAGGAGGGGCTGATCCGAGGGTGCTGCTGGAACGGATGCTTGGATGCGGAGGAGAAGATCACGGACGCGTGAGGGGAGTCGCTGATCTTCCCTTCTTTGATTGGAAGCGGGATCGATGGGATTTGCTTCCTATTTCCTTCTTCCGGTGATTTGGGAGGCGGATCCGGTCAATGGCTTGCCAACAGAGGGAGCCGGTGGATGCTCGAAGATGGCGGGCTGATGCGGAAGGAAGGAGGCGCTGGATGCTGTGAAGCTTCTGGGAGCTCGGATCACGGAGGAGACGCTGATCACGGGCTTCACGAGCGGCTGGGTTGCGGATGGAATCCGGAATGCTTCACGGCTGGCCGCAGCGGGATCGACGGGAGGTAGATGTGCGGACACTTGGAGGAGGCTGTGAACTTCCTTCTTTGGGCCAAGAGGGGACGCGATGCAGGGATTCCGGGATGAGCGGACGTGGGCGTTGCTGGCACGCTATTGATGGATTCATCGCGTGAAGCTTGGAATGGGCTGCGGTCTCCCGTGATCGCATGGACCGGCTGGACTTAAATGCTTAGGCTCAAACCCAATGTTAATTGGTTTCTTGGATTACTCGCACTGAAGCACAAATACTATATTAATTAGTTAATTTTATTATTAATGATTAGCTATAATACTAATTAAGATGGTATGACGATTGTACTTTTGTGCTCTCATCACACCCCCCAACTAGCTTATTGCTAGTCTCTAGCAATTCAGTGCGAAAATGATAAAATGAGAGAGCAAAAGTGTTATTTATTATATAAATATCCTAAGATAAATACTCACTTTCGTAGGGCATTACGATTGCACTTAGCATGTGCAACAAGCCGTTAAACCCCTAGGTTACCCTAGTGGACGAGTGTCGTCTCGTGAGGGTTTGCAGTGAAGTTACCCACAAACTTCAATCCCAAAATAAAATTTGGTTTGTGAAATGAAAGTCTTATTTCAAGTACATAACTGATAAGAATTTCAAAAGCACACAAGGTTTTAATTACTAAGTAGCCCAATTTCTAGGTTAGTATGCACTTTAAGTTGAAGTTATTAAGTTTTCCGTTAGAAAGTTGTAAGACTTATTTATACTTGAGTGCTCAGTGAAGTTTGGACTATGCACAAGCTAAGATTTTGGATCTCCAAAATATCGCTAATATTAGTAGTTTCCAAGAATTGGTCGGACAAGACCTATTTGCTGATTCAAAATCATCTTTTCTGCAGGATTTCGAGAGCTGTGGATGTTTACTTTAATACCTCATGGGCTTTATCTGTAATATTCCAGTTTACTCGAATTTTTACAACGACGGCTTTCACACTATTGTCTTTCTTAAGGTCAATACACATTTTTTTCTTTTTTTTTTGATTGATTTTTTTTTTTTTGCATTAAAGAGAAATGATAATGTATATATTGTACACTTTTACTCCTGTGATGATTCCTCCATATAGCGAGCAATTAGTCGACAATTCTCACACCAGTTGGCATGAGGTGTCGGGCATCAAGGCTCCCCTACGGACCTATGCTCGGGTTCCTCATCACAAGCCTGCTGACCTTTGACAGTAGGTAGCCCTTTTCGATGTACCTGACTAAATCCACCATTTTTTTTTTTGGGATCAGAAAAAGATGGTTCATCAGGATTCGAGGTTGCTACCATATTCTCAACACAATGTCGAACCTATACCTTAGAAAATGCAGGCCAGATGTGTTGTGAAATTCAAAGCACTAATTAAATTACAACTTACTAAAAGGAACTTAATAAAAAGAACTCACTTTGCACTACTTCCAACTAGTCATTGGGCTCTTAGATTTTATATACCTTGTGTGTTGTATATATATATATTTTTTTCAAAAATTTTAACTAAAAACTTTTTTTTTTTAATTTCAAATTCAAATGCGTAAAAATACCTCCAAACCTAAATCTAACATTGTCCTCAATGTTAAAGAAAATTTAAAGCAGTAAGAGGACAGAGGAGAAGTACCTGATATTGAAAGTTGGGGCAAAATCCCCCAAACCTGCATGTTAGTAATTTATTGAACTTTTTTTTTTAAAAAAAAATAGAAGATATTTACATGTTGGGTTGCCTCCCAAGAGCGCTAAGTTTTATGTCTTCAGCCAGACAAAATGTAAATCTCCTTTTTTTTTTCAACCATTATCTAAGAATGGTTTTGGAAAAGTCCGATGAAGAACAGTCGGCTGATAACGTTCTATGCTCATAAGGGAAACAGAACTAAGAGGTGCATGCTTGATCCCTTCCTCGGAATGGGCAAGGTAAGCTTCTAAAGGGTCCTTATTATAAGTTTGTAAGAAAGTCTCCTAAACCAGACTTTCAATCATGTCAACTTCATTGATTTCTTTGTCGTCTGGTGGTTGTTTACTTATGTTGAAGACATTAAGCTCGACTTTCATGTTGCCAAAAACTTCAGCATCCCATTTCGACAGGCTGGAAGAGATCGTCGACGGTACCTACCGCACTACTGTTCGGGTAAGCCATTCTCTTTAATCTTCCTTCGGCTACTAGTGTACATATTGTATGTTTTTTACTTATAATTGCTTTCTCTCTTTTCTCTTGCAGCACATTCAGGAAGTCGACACCCTGATATTCATCGCCCAAGGATGTCAGGAGGAGACTCGGCGACTCAGCCGGCAGTTGGAGCCGGCCAGGAAGAGGGTCGCCGAGTTGGAGGCCGCGCTGGCTGAGGCCGAAGCGCGGAGGGAAGCGACAGAGGCTGGGCGACTGGCCATTGTTGAGGAGCTCGAGGAGGAAAGGGCTGCTCATTCCCTGGCCAAGTCGGTCCTGCGTGCTTCGGAGGTGCGTCTGGCGGAGACTCAGTCCGAGGTTGCGGGCCTCAAATACGAGGGCGGGGTCTTGCGCCTGAAGGTCGAGCAACTTGAGGCCCGAGAAAGGAGGGCACTCGAGCGAGCCGAGCATGCCGTAGACTTCTTCAAGGACTCGGACGAATTCCGCGACATGCTAGAGGAGGAGACCATGGATGGGTTCCTCCATGGCTTCGATAACTTTCGGAGGCAGATGGCTCGGTTCTGCCCCCAGCTCGATCTCTCAACGGTTCGTCCGAGGATGAGGTTGGGCACCGACTCCGACGATGACGTTCCTACTGCCCTCGCGTCCGAGGAGGAGTCTGCCGAGGCTGAGGCGGACGTAGCCGTGCCGGCGGTGACGGAGGCTCCCCCTCGCGAAATCACCGAGGACGCTCCCGAGGCGCCCGCCGAGGTCACCGCCGCAGACCCCGAGCCCGTGTCCGCCGAAGGCCCCCAGGTCATCGCCATAGATGACCTCGAGGGTGACTGTTGCCCAAGGTGACAAGCCAAGAGGGGGGGGGGGTGAATTGATTTCTTTCGATTTTAACTAACTTACTTAAGTCAATTGTATGATTAGTAAGCTAAAACAAATCACAATACAAACAATACAAAATATAGTGGTTCGGTGCTCTCCTTAGCACCTACGTCCACTCCCCAAGCGACCCCTTGGGAATTCACTATAATCCCACGGATTACAGTTGGATGTTTTTCGGGCTCACAATCCAAAAACCTTTACACTTTGGTTTTCCGGGTTCACCAAAAACCTATGTTGGTTTTACGGGCTCACCAACGAACCTTTGTTGGTTTTGCGGGCTCTCCAACGAACCTTTACAATTGGTTTTTTGGGTTCACCAATCAACCTATTCCGTTGGTTTTGCGGGCTAACCAACCAACCTTTACAAGTAGTTTAATAAACTAAGAAAGAAGATTTAAACTCCTAGATGAGCAAATGAAACAATATAAACTACAAAGAAGAGTTTAGAAAGTATTTATCGCTTGTAGTGACTTCTCTCTTCTTTGTCAAGGATGCTTCACTCTTCAAGGGAGGATGGAGCTCTAGATGACTCTTTGAATCTGCTCAACCCCTTTCTTTGATTCTTGAATGAAGCACTTGGATGAAGAAGATTAGGGCACTTTCTCTTTCTTGTGTACTCTTTGATATTCTTTTGAAAGGATGTTCTATCTGATGAATAGTGCCACTTTAAATAGCTTCCTACATCCATTGGACAAGCCCCAATGGTTAGAATTCAAAAACTAGCCGTTACTGACTTTTGGAAGGACAAAAAGTACATCTGCAGAACTAGCCGTTATGCTTCATCCCTTGTTTGAGTCGGCTCAACCTGTCCTTGGGTCGACCCAACTTTTGCTTGGGTCGACTCAACATTCCTTGGGTCGACCCTCTCAGAAACACAGAAACTTTATAATTCAGCCTTCCTTCACTTGGGTCTACCCAACCTTTCTTTGGGTCGACTCAAAGTTCACTTGGGTCGACTCAACTTCTTCTTGGGTCGACCCTAACAGGGTTTCCAGAGAACCTTTTCTGTCTTCATTTCTGTCTTGCCTTTGGGTCGACCCTCTCAGGGTTTGGGTCGACTCAAGCTTGGGTCGACTCAACTACTGTTTGGGTCGACCCTCTCAGTAAATCCAGAGAACCATTTTTCTGTCTTGTTTTGAGGATCTTGATCCTTGGGTCGACTCATGCTTTCCTTGGGTCAACCCAACTCACTGTTCATCTTTGCCATTTTTGCAGAAGTGTGCCAAATGTTTTCTTGATGTGCCGGGGTCGACCCAATCATCCTTTGGGTCGACTCAATCCACACTTTGCTGCATCTCAAGGTTAGATTCATTCAAATGAACAATGAAATGTATCTATATTAGTTTATTCAAAATGTACTGAGAGTAATAAACTTATAAATGAAGTATCGATTTAACTTATCACATACTCTAGATAATTGCTTGTTAATCATCAAAATAACACTATCATCCTCAATCTCCCCCTTTTTGATGATTACAAAATAAAGAGTATGAGCCAATTGATACTTATCTTAAATTCAGTTTTTGAAAGGGTTTAACTTGCTGAATTTCAGCTTTTCATATATAGGAGTGAAGTCTCCCCCTATTTCATTTAAATGTTGCCAATTTGACTTTTTGTGTTACTCCCCCTTTCATTTATAATTCATTAAAGATGAAACTCCAAAAATTTGAGATAAAACATGAGTTTCAGGTTATGTATCGAGGTGTGAAAGGTGCGTGCCAAATTCTGAAATTATGTGTGCCAAATTCTGAAATTTGATATAAATTTTTGAGTTGAACATTTTCTTTGTTGCAAATTGCTCCCTTTTAGATGTATATGCTTTCTTACATGATTTTCAATTTGTTTTACAAGTTATTTCTTTTTCTTTACTTCTCCTTTCTTTTTGTTACTTTATTTACTCAAAAGATATCTTTACTTCTCCCCTATTACTCTTTCTTTACTTCTCCCCCTTTTTGTTATCATCAAATAGGTACATGGGAAAAGATGCAATAAATAACAACCATTCAAACTTCATTGATCAAAATAGGAACATTTGAGTACATTCAAGTTCAAAAACAACAACAGGTACAATGTTCCTTAATCAAGATTTAAAGATACATGATAAAAGCAAGATACATATGAGAACTAGATATCTAGCCTAGGCTCTAAACAGAAATGCTAAGATCAGCCTAGGAAGAATCTAATGGCTGGGATCTAGTCCTCATCCTTCTAGTGTACGTGGCGAGGGGAGGTCGAGCCTGGTGAGACTGTGTCTGGCGTGGAGCACGACGAGCTGGATGACTCTGTGCCGAAATCTCTGACTCAGCAGCCTGTGGCACAGATGGTCCATGGGTCTCTCTCTCTCCGGAGTGCTCCTATCTGCTGCCTCAGATCACTGATCTCAGCAGACATGACGTCCAATCGGGCGTCCAATCGGCTCGTCAGCCCGTCAGTAATAGTCCTCGCCTGAGCTGACATGAGCTCAGTCATCCTGCTCCAGAACTCATCCGTATCTCTCGGAGGAACGGATGACGATGGTCCAGCCTCTAAAGGTGCAGTAGGATGATCCATATCCTCCTCATCCTCAGCCTCTGGTGCATCTCCCTCTGGTTCCTCACCCTGAATGCCTGCTCCAGTGTGAAGCCACTGCCCGTTCACTTTTTCATATCCCATGCGTATAAGTGTTCGTGCAGTGTATGTGTCAGTATGATGCAGACTCTTGGATGCCTCCCCCTCGAGAGATATACCGTGCTGTCGAAAAATCAAAGTGAGTATCATACCATAAGGTAGTGATACCCTCGAGTTGCAGATCACCTTCCTCATCTGTCTCAGTATCATGGCCGGAAGATTTAGGGGACTCCCCTGAATCATACACTCCATCACTGCTAGATCTCGCTCTGTGATGAGATCGAATCTCCCGGTCTTTGGAAATAAAATCCTATTTATAATACTGAGCAGCAATCTCATTTCAGCAAAAAGAGAACTAGCTATTACCTTCTCGGAGAAGTCGAACTTCTCATTTTCCATGATCAACTGTAGGTCTCTCATTTTATTTTCAGGCTTTTCCGGAGTGGCTCCTACGCAGGGTAGATGAAGTAGCTCACTCAAGCTCTCCTCGAAAACTCGAACTCGAACTCCTTGAACTTCCGAAACAAGCCCTCCAATACCAGTTTTAAGGAAGGCATAGAACTCTTGAACCAATCCGGGGTAGATCAACACATCTAGGGAGCAAAGATACTCCCAACCTTGCCTTTGGATCCATTCCCTCAACCGAAATCCTTCTTGATCAAAGAACTCGGAATGGATCCTTCTCTCCGTTGTAACCGGTCTCCCCGCAAATCTTGCAAGTATAGCAGAGGGGGATGGAGGAGGAGGTGGCTCCGCACGTGCCTCACGTCGTGGAGACACGGTAGATGGCTCCGTAGGTTGCCTTTCCTCACATTGGATCCGTGTGACTCTTCCGGATCTCTTGGCTACGGCTCTTTTGGGTCCCATTTCTCCAAGATCTTAAGATAATCTACTGTTTGGAGGAGTTTGGAGGAGTTTGGAGAGTGGGGATTAGAGTATTCAGAAGAGGACAAGGGCAAACAGTGCCCTAATTTTGCTCTCGGGTCCCCTTTTAACAGTGGGGTCCCGATGTTGGGTCGACTCAAGAATTTTCTTGGGTCGACTCAACGTTGGGTCGACCCTATTCTGGGTTGGGTCGACCCAAGTGCAGAATTTTTTTTTTTCTCTTCTTTTTTGCTTCTAAAAATTTTCTTTGCTTCCAATCCTTATAAATCCTTTCTGGGACAATGATACATGAGTAAGGAATCTATAGATAACAAGTTTGACTCATGTTTCATGGGATTTTAGAAATTAGAGGAATGTATCATGAGACTACTAGCTCCCTTTTATATTTCTTCAATAAAAAGGATCACATATGCCTAATTCCCTCCTTAGCACGCAGAATCTATCTTCACTCAATGGTTTTGTAAATATGTCGGCTAATTATTTTTCAGTGCATATATGCTCAATACATACATTTCTATTTTGCACATGATCCCTAATAAAATAATACCTTATTTCTATGTGTTTGGCTTTAGAATACTGAACTGGATTTTTAGTAAGATTGATGGCACTAGTATTATCACATTTAATAGGAATATTATCTAGCTTAACTCCATAGTCCTCTAGTTGTTGCTTAAGCCATAATACTTGAGCACAACAACTACCAGCAGCTATATATTCAGCTTCAGCTGTGGACAGTGCCACTGAATTCTGCTTTTTGCTAAACCATGATACTAAGTTATTTCCTAAGAATTGACATGTGCCACTTGTGCTCTTCCTATCTAATTTGCATCCGGCAAAATCCGCATTTGAATATGCAAGCAAATCTAGACAGGAGTCTCTTGAGTACCATAATCCTATATTGGTAGTTCCTCTTAAATATTTAAGGATTCTTTTAACAACACTTAAATGTGATTTCTTAGGATCCGATTGGTATCTAGCACATATTCATATACTAAATACGATGTCGGGTCTACTAGCAGTAAGGTAGAGCAAGGATCCAATTAGTCCTCTATAGAGCTTAATATCAATACTCTTCTCTTTTTCATCTTTGTCTAGCTTACTAGTAGGATTCATTGGAGTGCCTACTCCCTTATGATTTTCATTCCCAAATTTCTTTAGTATTTCCTTTGTATACTTAGTTTGATGAATGAAAATGCCTTCTTTACTTTGTTTGATTTGTAATCCAAGAAAGAAGCTTAGTTCTCCCATCAAACTCATTTCAAATTCTCCATGCATTAAATCAGCAAATTCTTTCCAAAGAGTATCATTTATGGCACCAAAGATTATGTCATCTACATATATTTGTGCCACTAATAGATTTTTGTCCTTTCTTTTGAGAAATAGAGTTTTATCTACATTTCCTCTACTAAAGTCATTATTAAGCAGAAATTTGCTTAAACGATCATACCAAGCCCTAGGTGCTTGCTTTAATCCATATAATGCCTTATGTAGTTTAAACATATGATTTGGCAATTCATGATTCTCAAAACCAGGAGGTTGTTCTACATATACTTCCTCCTCAATAAAACCATTTAAGAAAGCACTCTTCACATCCATTTGATATAATTTGAAATCCATGAAACATGCAAATGCTAGAAGTAATCTAATAGCCTCTAATCTAGCTACAGGAGCAAATGTTTCATCAAAGTCTATTCCTTCTTCTTGATTGTATCCCTTAGCTACAAGTCTAGCCTTATTTCTTATGACTAATCCACTTTCATCTAATTTATTTCTAAATATCCATTTTGTTCCAATTACTGAGTTATGCTTTGGTCTTTCAGTTAATGTCCATACATTACTTCTTTTAAATTGATTCAATTCTTCTTGCATGGCATTTATCCAATTAGTATCTTTTTCAGCTTCTTCATAAGTCTTAGGTTCTAATTGTGAAACAAAAGTAAGATAATCATTTAAATTTCTAAGAGATGATCGAGTTCTTACCCCTTGTGATGGATCACCAATGATTAAGTCTTTAGGGTGTCCATATGCATACCTCCATTCCTTTAGCAAGTTTTGGGATTGAGGTGGCACGCAATCATCTCCCTTATCTTGATTTGGTACGTCATCAATATTCAACTTTTCAAAGTCGATAATTCCTGTATCATCATCAACAATATTTTCTTTCCTAGCAGACTCACTATCAGACTCATCAAATATAATATTGACTGACTCTTCCACTACTAAAGTCCTTTTATTGAATACTCTGTATGCCCTGCTAGATGTGGAGTATCCTAAGAAGATACCTTCATCTGACTTGGCATCAAATTTACTTAGATCCTCCTTGCCATTGTTTAAGATGAAACATCTACATCCAAAAACTTTAAGATATTTAGCAGTTGGTTTCTTATTCTTCCAAAGTTCATAAGGAGTTTTCTTGGTTATTGGTCGTATTAAAACTCGATTTAGAATATGGCAAGCAGTGCTTATAGCTTCAGCCCAAAAGTACTTTGGAAGATTTGACTCACACAACATTGTGCGTGCCATTTCTGCCAATGTCCTATTTTTCCTTTCAACAACCCCATTTTGTTGAGGCGTTCTAGGTGCTGAAAATTGATGTGATATACCATGTTTAGTACAAAATTCTTCAAAGTGTTGATTTTCAAATTCGGTACCATGATCACTTCGAATTGCTACTAAGGTGAGTTTCTTTTCATTTATGATATTATTATATAGTTTCAAGAATTCTGAAAATGCTTCATTCTTATGTGCCAAAAATGAAACCCATGTATATCTTGAAAAATCATCAACAATAACTAGTCCATACTTCTTCCCTCCTAGACTTGTAGTTCTAGTAGGTCCAAATAAATCCATGTGTATGAGTTCAAATGGTCTAGTTGTTGATACTATATTCTTTGATTTGAAAGATGATTTAGTTTGTTTCCCTAATGAACATGGTCCACATATTTTGTCCTTTTCAAAGATCAATTTTGGCACATCTTTTATTAATTGCTTCTTGACTAGTTTTGATATTAATTCCATACTAGCATGTCCTAGTCTTCGATGCCAAAGCCAACTAGTTTCAGTTTTCTTTTCTTCATTAGTAATTAAGCATAATCCATTTTTCTTGCCTAACTCATGAAGATCTACTAAGTAAATATTTCTTTGCCTTTGTCCTACAAGTACAATGCTATTATCTTTAGGATTTGTGATTATGCATACAGATGCTTCAAACGTGACTTTAAACCCTTTATCACAAAATTGACTTATGCTAAGAAGGTTATGTTTCAAACCCTTGACTAATAAGATATTTTCTATAAAAATAGATGGAGTAATGAAAATTTTACCCTTTCCAATGATATGCCCTTTACCATTGTCTCCATAGGTTACTACTCCATCCTTCTTTGATTCCAAGGTGACAAATTGATCTACGTCACCGGTCATGTGTCTTGAACAGCCGCTATCTAGATACCATCGTTTTTCCACTTTATCAGCTGTAAGACACACCTGCAATCAATATCAAGAAGAAACTTTAGGTACCCAAACTAAGTTGGGTCCTTTAGGGTTAGTACTCCATGTTCCTTTTGGAACCCAAACTTTCTTTAATTTAATCTTTTGATTATTACTTAATTTGTTTTGATTGGACTTTCTAAAGTTACATTCATATGCTCTATGTCCTAACTTATTGCAGCAATAACAAGTAATATTTTCACTTTTAGCTTTTACAAAAATGTTCTTTAAGAATTTTTGTTTCTTATTTGTTTTATAACCTAAACCAGCCTTATCATATACAGCTTTTTGACTATCAAGAATCATATTTAATTTAGTAGAACTAAGTGTAAATTTATCTACCAAGGATTTATATTTTTCAGCATCATCTTTTAGCTTGATATTTTCAGCAATTAAATTCTTGGTTTCATTTGTAAGTTTCCTACTTAATGTTTCACAGTTATGAGACAATTTTAACTTATCTTTGACAAGAGATTGATTTTCTTCTTTTAGAACTTTATTTTTATTAATTAGTTTCTTATGTTCTTCCATGAGTTCCAAGAATGCATCATGTAATTCATCAACAGTAAAATCACAGTCAAGTTCAGAATCTACCTCATCGTCATTGGCCATATGACACATTTGGGCCGTCTCTTGATGATCTTCCTCTTCCGAACTTGATTCCTCACTTTCACTCCATTCAGCCATGAAGTTCTTCTTTTTCAGTTTTCTTGCCATCCATTTCAAATCCGGGCAATCTATCTTATAATGCCCGGGTTTGTTACATTCATAACAAATGGGAGTTTCTTTTTCCTTTTCTTTGTCCTTACCCTTCTCTTTGCTTGAATTACCTTTGATGAAGGGTTTCTTTTTATGGAATCTATTCTTACCTCTCATAAATTTTCTGAATTTTCTCCCAAGCATAGCCATCCCTTCTTCATCAATTTCTTCATCATCATCTGAATCTTCCGATTCAGTTTGTTGTTTAGGGGTGGTAGTCTTTAGGGCAATGGGCTTTCTTCTCTTGACCTCATTTTCTGAATTTTGCCTCATTGTCAACTCATGGGTCATGAGTGATCCTAGAAGCTCCTCTAATTGCAGTGTGTTGAGGTCCTTAGCTTCTTGAATAGCGGTTACCTTGGCCTCCCAAATTCTTGGTAGAGACCTGAGAATTTTTCGTACCAAATTAGAGTTAGAATAAGACTTTCCTAAACTCTTAAGCCCATTTATAATGTCAGTAAAACGAGTAAACATATCAGTTATGGACTCAGTAGATTCCATTTTAAACAATTCATACTTGTGTACCAATATGTTTATCTTTGACTCTTTAACTTGATTGGTCCCTTCATGGGTGACCTCAAGTTTGTCCCAAATTTCTTTAGCAGTAGAGCAAGTAGATATTCTATTAAATTCACTTACATCTAATGAGCAGTAAAGTACATTTATAGCTTTTGCATTTAACTGTGCTAATCTTCTATCACTTTCATTTCAATCCATTTCTGGTTTGGGTATGATAGTGCCCTCTATGTTAAGTGTGGGTGTGTGAGGTCCTCTAGTGATGATGTACCATAGTTCATAGTCAGAAGCTTGAATGAATATCCTCATCCTAGCTTTCCAATATGTGTAGTTTGTGCCATTAAATAGAGGTGGTCTATTTGTGGATTGCCCCTCACTCATAGAACATCCCACTTGGGTTGTCATGATCTTTAACTCTTGATTGTGAGATCAATGAGTACTATTAGAGCACCTTGCTCTGATACCACTTGTTGCCCAAGGTGACAAGCCAAGAGGGGGGGGGGGGTGAATTGATTTCTTTCGATTTTAACTAACTTACTTAAGTCAATTGTATGATTAGTAAGCTAAAACAAATCACAATACAAACAACACAAAATATAGTGGTTCGGTGCTCTCCTTAGCACCTACGTCCACTCCCCAAGCGACCTCTTGGGAATTCACTATAATTCCACGGATTACAGTTGGATGTTTTCCGGGCTCACAATCCAAAAACCTTTACACTTTAGTTTTCCGGGTTCACCAAAAACCTATGTTGGTTTTACGGGCTCACCAACGAACCTTTGTTGGTTTTGTGGGCTCTCCAACGAACCTTTACAATTGGTTTTCCGGGTTCACCAATCAACCTATTCCGTTGGTTTTGCGGGCTAACCAACCAACCTTTACAAGTAGTTTAATAAACTAAGAAAGAAGATTTAAACTCCTAGATGAGCAAATGAAACAATATAAATTACAAAGAAGAGTTTAGAAAGTATTTATCGCTTGTAGTGACTTCTCTCTTCTTTGTCAAGGATGCTTCACTCTTCAAGGAAGGATGGAGCTCTAGATGACTCTTTGAATCTGCTCAACCCCTTTCTTTGATTCTTGAATGAAGCACTTGGATGAAGAAGATTAGGGCACTTTCTCTTTCTTGTGTACTCTTTGATATTCTTTTGAAAGGATGTTCTATCTGATGAATAGTGCCACTTTAAATAGCTTCCTACATCCATTGGACAAGCCCCAATGGTTAGAATTCAAAAACTAGCCGTTACTGACTTTTGGAAGGACAAAAAGTATATCTGCAGAACTAGCCGTTATGCTTCATCCCGTGTTTGAGTCGGCTCAACCTGTCCTTGGGTCGACCCAACTTTTGCTTGGGTCGACTCAAACATTCCTTGGGTCGACCCTCTCATAAACACAGAAACTTTATAATTCAGCCTTCCTTCACTTGGGTCTACCCAACCTTTCTTTGGGTCGACTCAAAGTTCACTTGGGTCGACTCAACTTCTTCTTGGGTCGACCCTAACAGGGTTTCCAGAGAACCTTTTCTGTCTTCATTTCTGTCTTGCCTTTGGGTCGACCCTCTCAGGGTTTGGGTCGACTCAAGCTTGGGTCGACTCAACTACTGTTTGGGTCGACCCTCTCAGTAAATCTAGAGAACCATTTTTCTGTCTTGTTTTGAGGATCTTGATCCTTGGGTCGACTCATGCTTTCCTTGGGTTGACCCAACTCACTGTTCATCTTTGCCATTTTTGCAGAAGTGTGCCAAATATTTTCTTGATGTGCCGGGGTCGACCCAATCATCCTTTGGGTCGACTCAATCCACACTTTGCTGCATCTCAAGGTTAGATTCATTCAAATGAACAATGAAATGTATCTATATTAGTTTATTCAAAATGTACTGAGAGTAATAAACTTATAAATGAAGTATCGATTTAACTTATCACATACTCTAGATAATTGCTTGTTAATCATCAAAATAACACTATCATCCTCAGTGACGCCGACGCAACTGCCGCCCCTTAGGACTTAGACTTTTATCTTCCTTTTATTGTAAATGAGGTCGGCCTTCAAATTTGTTGAACGGCCGACCTCTAATTTTGTACTTAGCCTTCCGGCACTTTACTAATGAAAAGATTTTCTTTCGCCATTCTGCGCTTATTTTTTCCTTTTATTTTCTTCAGTTGTAGGCGAGGCCGGTACTTCAACTTATTGTTTTACCGACCCTCGACTTTGTATCCTAGCCTTTGGGCTGCTTGTCAATGAAAACATGTTTCTTGGTCGTGTTTTGCTTTTCTTTCCCCTAACTTGTTTAAGTGTCCAAGTTCCGATTACGCTGATTAGGGGGGCTCTGAGCTTGGATTCTAGGAAGCTTCACCAAGTATTGGAGCTCGGATTTGAAGCTCACAGAGGTCGCCGGGTTTGGTTTTTGGATTTCTGAGGCACCAGGCTCGGGCCTCGGACCCCCGAGAGGAGCCTTGTTAGACTTGCATAGGTCGCCATCGGGGTATTTGGCCAAGCTTTTGAGTTTGGCTTTTTGGAGCGTAGGTCCATAAAAAATGTTAGGGCTGTTTCCTGAAGGGGAGCATGAGCCAATAGTCAAACTGTCATCGGGGCTTTCATGGTTATTGCCCTCGGGCTCTGCCGAGGTTCTAGCGAGCAGAGTCGAAACCTGTAGAGAGTACCTCGGCCTTCTTGAGCTCGATCCGCACGCCCGTGGTCGAGGTCATCTTCACAGGTCGACATCGATGTCTCAATGTATGGGGGCCGGATCGGGCCCTTGCTCAAAAAGGTTTGCATGAGTTGTCATGGGGGTCACCGGTGGAGGAAGCGTGCCTGAGGTCGGTGGGACCTCGGTCTTGGATCAACTCGTAGGGGCAACCCGGCCTTGGCTGGGGTGAGGTCCCGATCTCAATCGGAATTTCGCTGGCAATACATAGGTAGACGAATATAACAAGGCGGGTGTCAAGTGGGATGTACCTCTTGCACCTCCGAGATCGCGCGCTTCGTAGTGGAGTAGATCGCTTTGTTTCCTGGCCGACCTTCGGAGTCACCCTTTAGCTTGGGGTCTATTTCGGGAATACCAATTGAACCAGGGGGTATTGCCGTTGTCGAAAGCTTTCGCGAGCGTTGCTCCGTTGTTGCTGTTGAATGTCCCGGAGGACCGTCAAGGCATTATCCCCGGTTTCCTTGGATTGAGGGGGGGGCGTGAGCTCGTCGTCAGCCTGGCAGTACTTTCCAAGGTCGAGGGAGTTCGGAACTCTATGGTCGACTCACGGGGCATCCCGACCTTGGTCGGGGTATCAAGCGCGAGGTCGAGGGAGCTTGGGCTTGCTATCAACCTGGCGTCGCTTCTCGAGGTCGAGGGAGTTTGGATCTTTACGGTCGACACTCGGGGCATCTCAAACTTAGTTGAGGGATCTTGCACGAGATCGAGGGGTCTGGGGCCGCACTCTCGACCCGTGACGCTTTCCGAGGTCGAGGGAGTTTGGGACTCTACGGTCGACACTCGGGGCATCCCGATCTTAGTCGAGGAATCTGCGCCAGGTCGAGGGGTCTGGGAACGCTCTGTCGACCTGCGATGCTTCCCGAGATCGAGAAAGTTTGGGACTCTACGGTCGATCCTCGGGGCATCCCGACCTTAGTCGAGGAATCGTGCACCAGGTCGAGGGGTCTGGGAACGCTCTGTCGACCTGCGACGCTTCCCGAGGTCAAGAAAGTTTGGGACTCTACGGTCGACACTCGGGGCATCCCGAACCTAGTCGGAGTCTCGAATATGGGGCCGAGGGAGCTTGGGCTCATCGTCGACCTGGTGGCGCTTCCCGAGGTCGAGGGAGTTTGAGACTCTACGGTCGACGCACGAGGCATCCCGACCTTAGTCGGGGTATCTGAGGATCACAAACGACCCAATATTAGAGAAGACATAATCATAATCATTGTGAGGAGGCAAATCATTGTAAAGAGGATACCGGATCCATATTCCTGATCGCCCGGAACCCCTTGGGGTTTTATTGATAATACATCCGTAGATTCTCGGAATTCCAGCTTCGCGGAATAGGGGTTCCTTCAAGAGATTTCAACTTGTACGCTCTGGGTCGTTGCACTCGAGCGATTTGATACGGTCCTTTCCAGTTCGGGGTGAGCTTTCCTTGCTCGGTGGGTTGAGAAGCTTCGGCTCTCCTGAGGACGAGGTTCCCCACCTTGAAGAGCTTGGGCTTGACTCTGGAGTTGTAGTACTGGGCCGTTTTCTGCTGGTACCTTGAAGAGCTTGGCGACCTCTCGTGTCTCTTCGACGAGGTCCAAGTTATTCCTGAGCCGGAAAGAGTTGGAGTCGGCGTCGTAGTGCTCCACCCTTGAGGAGGGGAGGCCGATTTCCAGCGGAATAACAGCCTCCGTGCCGTATGCCAGGTTGAAGGGGGTCTCACCAGTGGGTAATCGGAACGTAGTCCGGTAAGCCCAGAGGACGTTGTACAGGTCCTCGACCCACTATCCTTTGGACCGATCAAGCCTAGCCTTGAGCCCCTGCAACATGGTACGATTAGTTACCTCAGTTTCTCCGTTTGTCTGCGGATGGGCGACCGAGGTGAAGCGGTGATCGATGCCGAGTTCGGAGCAAAATTCTCTGAAGTGGATGTTGTCGAACTGTCGGCCGTTGTCAGATATAAAGATACGGGGGAGTCCGAATCTGCAGATTATGGACTTCCAAACAAAGTCCCGTATTTTTTGCTCGGTGATCCGGGCCACAGGTTCAGCTTCGACCCATTTGGTGAAGTAGTCGATGGAGACGACCAGAAATTTTCTTTGTCCGGTGGCTAGGGGGAAGGGCCCCAGGATATCAATTCCCCACTGGGCAAATGGCCAGGGGGCGATAATTGAGGTCAGCGGGGCCGAAGGTCGGTGCTGGATGTTGGCGTTCCGTTGACACCGATCACACTTCCAGACGAAGTCCGTTGCGTCTTTCTGAAGCGTGGGCCAAAAATATCCTTGTCGCAGGATCTTATGGGCTAGTGCCCGACCTCCGAGGTGGTTTCCACAAATCCCTTCATGGACCTCTCGGAGGGCATAGTCTGCCTCCGAGGGGCGGAGACATCTAAGGAGAGGAGAAGTAAATGACCGACGATAGAGCTTGTTCTCATATAGGACGTACCGGGGAGCTTGACGCCTGATCCGGCGGGCCTCCAGCTCGTCGTGAGGGAGGGTCCCATCCTGGAGATAGCGGATGAACCCGTCGATCCAGCTTGGCTTGGAGTCGATGCACATGGTCGATTCAGGTTCCTCTGTGCTGGGTGTTCAGAGATATTCGAGCACCGTTGCCTTGGAAAGCTCACTCATGCGGGAGGTCGCCACCTTTGACAATTGGTCCGCCCTAAGATTCTCCATTCTGGGAATGTGCTGGATGCTGAAGGAACCTAGGGCGGATGTAAGTTCTCGCACCTTTTGGATATATTTCCGCATCGATGGCTCCTTTGCTTCGAAGTCTCCCTGGACCTGGCTTACTATTAGCTGGGAGTCACTGAAGGCCTTTAGGTCTTCCACCTTCAGCTCCTTCGCCAATTTGAGTCCGGCAATGAGCGCCTCGTATTCTGCCTCGTTGTTTGAGGCTGGAAACTCGAAGCGTAGGGCTTGCTCAGCCACTACCCCATCCGGGCTGGTGAGGATGAGTCCAGCTCCGCTACCCCCCGAGGTCGAGGAGCCGTCCGCATGTAGGACCCATGGCGGCCTCGGGGTCTCCTCAGTGGGTGTGAGTGGCAGCCCGGGGTCGTCTGGCAAGGTGCACTCCACGATGAAGTCGGCAAGTACTTGAGCTTTAATGGCTGGTCTGGGGCGGTATTCAAGGTCGAACTCCCCGAGCTCAACCGCCCATTTGGCAACCCTTCCGGCACAATCCGACTTTTGCAGTATTTGCTTCATAGGCTGGTCGGTCAGTATGGCTATGGTATGTGCTTGAAAATAAGGCCGGAGTCTCCGAGCTAAAATGATCAGGGCAAAAATTGTCTTCTCAAGCTTAGAGTATCGGTCTCAGCATCCCTGAGGACCCGGCTGGTATAGTAGACTGGCTTCTGGAGCTTGTCCTCTTTCCGGACCAGGACTGAGCTCACTGCGACCGGGGAGACGGCCAGATATAAATAAAGAACCTCGCCCCGCCGAGGCTTGGTGAGTAGCGGGGGAGAGGCCAGAAGGCGCCTGAGTTCTTCAAAGGCTTGCTGGCATTCCTCCGACCATAGGAAGTTCTTTGGCCGCTTAAGGATCTTGAAGAAAGGGAGGCAGCGCTCGGCCGACCGAGAGACAAATCTCCCCAAGGCGGCGACCCGCCCGGTGAGCCGCTGCACTTCTTTAACTGTCCTTGGAGGTGTCATCTCTTGCAACGCTCGAATTTTCTCGGGGTTGGCTTCAACTCCACGCTGGGTTACTATGAAGCCCAGGAATTTGCCCGAGGTAACTCCGAATGCGCACTTTGCGGGGTTGAGCTTCATTTGATATTTTCGGAGCTTAGAGAATGTTTCATTGAGGTCGGCCACATGGTGTTCCGCCGCTCGGCTCTTTACCAGCATGTCATCCACGTAGACTTCCATATTTCGGTCGATCTGGTCTTCAAAGATTTGGCTGACCAACCTTTGGTATGTGATTCCGGCATTCTTCAGCCCGAATGACATTACTTTGTAACAATAGGTGCCTTTGTCGGTGATGAAGGCCGTCTTCTCCTCATCTTCTGGCGCCATTCGGATCTGATTGTACCCCGAGAAGGCGTCCATAAAGGTCAGCAGCTGATGTCCCGAGGTGGAATCGACGAGCTGGTCGATACTGAAGAGGAGAAAACTATCCTTCGGGCAGGCCTTGTTCAGGTCGGTGTAGTCCACGCACATGCGCCATTTTCCGTTGGCCTTCTTCACGAGGACTATATTGGCAAGCCAGTCTGGGTAGGAGACCTTCCGGATGAAGCCGACCTCAAGGAGCTTATCCACTTCCTCGGCTGCGGCTTGCTGCCGTTCAGGGGCAGAGCTCCGTTTTTTCTGTTTTACAGGCCTGCAGGTCGGCTTCACCTGGAGTCGGTGGACCATGACCTCAGGGTCAATTCCTGGTATGTTGGCGGGCGACCAGGCAAAGACATCAATATTGTCCCGTAGGAAACTGATGAGGCGATCTATCTCGCGAGCACCAAGGCCGGAGCCGACCTACATGGTTAGCTTGGGAAAATTTTCTCGTAGAGGAATTTGAATGAGAAGCTCACCGGGCTTTACTTGCTTCTTCCAGAGGTCGTCCCTCGCGTCCAAGGTTTCTATGGGCAGCGAGCGGCCCATTGCTTGAGTTGGCGCCTCGGCTGATAGCTCTTGCCGACTCGACTCTTCAGTTGATTGCTTTGCTTTACAGCTCGCCATGTAGCACCGTTTAGCCATCAGTTGGTTCCCGTGGACCTCGCCTACTCCTTGGTTGGTAGGGAATCGCACGAGTAGGTGACAAGTTGAGACCACGGCCCGAAGGGCATTTAGCCCTGAGGATGGCGTTGTAGGCCGAGGGTAGGCGGACCACAAGGAAGTCTGTCCTTACCGTACTTTCTCGGGGGGCGAGGCCGACCGTCACAAGAAAGCTAATCTCACCCTCGACCGGGACCGAGTCCCCAGTAAATCCGACCAGCGGGGCATTTATTTTTCGAAGCTGGCTTCCTGTTGACCCCATTTTTTGGTAGGCGTGGTAGTACAAAATATTAGCTGAGCTTCCATTGTCAACCAAGACACGTTTTACATCAAATTTGTTTATAATCATAGAGATGACCACAGCATCATCGTGAGGGGTCTCAACCCCTTCCAAGTCCTCATCCGAGAACGAGATGGCTTCAGAAGTGCGCTGGCGCTTTGGGGAGATTCCTTCCCAGGTTGGCTCTCCAGCCGAGGTCCCTCCAATTACATTGATGGTGTCGGCGATGGGCCTGTTGTCATTCGGATTTTCGGGCGGTATGGCATTTTCCACCGGCCTTCTTTCCTCACGTCGGTTCCTTACGAACCGATTGAGTACTCCACGGCGAATAAGCACCTCAATCTCATCTCGGAGCTGAAAACAGTCCTCCGTGTCGTGCCCGTGGTCTCGGTGGAAGCAACAGTACTTCCTGGGATTGCGCGGGACTCCCGTGTCTCGCATAGGAGGCGGGGGTCGGAAAAAATCCCGGCCTTCAATCTCCATCAGAATCTCGGCCCGGGGTGCGTTGATAGGAGTGTAATTTTCGTACCTCCCCAGGTGCATCCGAGGTCGTAGTGGGGACCCTGGCCGAGGCGGAGGCCTCGGTTGAAGCTGTCCCCGCTGTCGAGGCGGGCTTCTCAGCCGGGGGAGGTTCTTCTCTCGGCGGGGGGACCGGCTTCTTTGACGGCCGCGCTCCTCGCGGCGTTTCTTCTGCTTCTTTGAAGCTTGTTCAGTTGCACCCCGCCTGGAGGCAATAGCCTCCTCGACCTTAGCATACTTCCGAGCTCGGGCCAGCATCTCGGTGAAGTCGGCAGGGAAGCTCTTCTCGATAGAGAAGAGGAATCTGTAGGAACGAGCCCCAGTTTTTAGTGCCGACATGGCTATTGACTGGTCGAGCTCGCGAACTTCCCACGTGGCGGCGGTGAAGCGGTCAAGATACTCCTTGAGAGATTCCCCCTCCTTCTGCTTGATATCTAGGAGGGAGTCCGACGTCCGCCGCTGGCGTCGGCTGGCAGCAAAGTTGGTGGCGAACTGCCTGCCGAGCTGCTCGAAAGAGGATACCGTGCTTGGCTTCAGCCCGGAAAACCAGAGCCGAGCTGTCCCTCGGAGGGTCGCTGGGAAGGCCTTGCAGAGTACAGCCTCCGAGGAACCTTGCAGTGCCATGAGAGCCCGGTAGCTTTCCAGGTGGTCGAGGGGGTCGGTGATTCCGCTGTAAGGCTCCACTTGAGGCATCTTGAACCTCGAGGGGATCGGCTCGTCCTCAATCTGGCGGGAGAAGGGGGACTTGGTGGTGAATTCAAAGTCCCCCTCATGCCTTGCCTTTCTGCTGCGGAGCGCTTCAATCTGGCGCTCCAGGTTCTCGACTTTTCTGTCGAGCTCCCCAGCCCGGGGAATTGTCACCGTAGTTTGCTCCGGCTCGCGGCGGTCCGGTGCCGACTCAGCTTCGGAGAGCTGGGGTCTTCTGTCCAAAGATCCCCCGGCAGCTCTCTCCGGGGAGATACTCACTCTTCGTGTTGGCCCTGGAAGAGCCGTGAAGGTTCTGGCCTTGGAGAATCGGGCCGTTTGGAGGAAGCACCGGCAGGACCTGGGCCTGCGGGGTGAGCGTAGGTAGGGCTTCCTCGTGCCGCAGGCCCTGGACGGCGGCGGCCAGGGCCTGGACTTGTTGTACCAGAGCGTCGAACTGTTCCGGCTGAACTTGGAGAACCGGATTAGTCGGAGACAGAGTGTCCAGGACTTTGCGGGGGACGCCGGGAAGCATTGGAGGCTCCCTTACTTCTCAACTTCATGACCGCGACTCGGGCCCTTCCTCTAGCGCCAACTGTTGCTGGAAATTGGACCCGGGGGCGGCTATCGGCTGAGGAGGAGGAGCTTCGGCGAACTCTGGCGAGCGGCGATCTGTCGGCGAGCGGCGTCCTCCGTGGAGGGGGGACCTGCAAAAAGCCGGTGGCCGGGGTTTCCGGCACCGGCCCTCCGATGTATAAGTTAGAGGGGGGTTAAATTTGGGAGAGAGGAAGAGGGAAGAAGCGTTCTACTTTCTTTTTTCTGAGTCCCACCCCCCATTGAGAAGGAGGGGTTCCTCTTTATAGGGGGGTCGGATTACCTGTGATGTGATGGGGCGAGGTCGCCGTACGACTTAGCACGTCGCTCAAGTTGATGCACGATCAGGTAAATTAATGCTTCGATGTCGGAGGTGAGGCCGGGATCAGAAAGTTGTCACGGCTGACTGAACACTGCCGACCCGATTTGCCGTGGAGGACTGAGGATCCGTAGATAACGGGAGCCACGCGCATTGATTGTTGAGTGAGCCGGAGATACACATTAATTGTTGAGTGAGTCAGAGACATGCATTAATTGTTGAGTGAGTCGGGGACATGCATTAATTGTTGAGTGAGTTGGGGGTTTGCAGAGGTCATGCGTATTAAATGCTGGAGGCGGTGGCAGGGTATGGCCCCTGACCAGACTTCGGCAGGATGCAACTGCGGTAGGTGGGCGGCGAGGTCGGACTTTCGAGGTCGGGAGCTCTTCGGGTCGGATGTTCCGGGGTCGGGCACCGAGCTCGGCCGCCCGAGGTCGGCCGTCATCCGGTCCTTTGATGGCAAGGTTCTCATGCACTCGGGGGAGAAGCTGCGCTCCCCCAACAGGTATGAATTATGATTATGATATATTGCATGAAAATAATATTTGAAACATGATCATGAGCCTGGACATATGATACGGGCGCTACCAAATCCTGCAGATGCATTTTGGGGAGAAGCAAAATCGGCGAGGGGTTAAGTGCGGCTGGCCAGCGGCAGTCTCGGCGGAAGGGAGCCGAGGCGGCTCGCCCGCTACCATTGCGGGCGGATGCCGCCGCCCAAAAGAGCACCCCATGGCTGGCCGCCATGGGGGCTTCGCTGCGGCTTGCCTCCCTGGTCCCACGGCTGGCGGAGGCCCGGCCACCCCACAGCTGAGCTTGGCCGTTCCACAGGCTGGCCACGCGCTACGGGTGGTGTCGCGACGACCTGCAGATGGGTCGCTGGCCACAGGTGGTGGCCGGCATGGTGGCTGCCACCGTGGGCAGCCATGGGTTCACCAAAAAAAAAGAAACGGGCGGCGGCGCCGAGAAGAAGAAGGAGATAAAGAAGGAGAGAGAGAGGGAAGGGTGAGAGAGAGGAAGAGGTGTGGGATGGAGGATTTTGGGAGGAAAAATGGACTTTTAAATTGGGATATTTTGGTCAAAAAATAGCTTTCCGACAAAGCTGAAAACAGCATTTTCGGAAAGCTCTAAAATGGAGCTTCTTCCAGAAAGCTGTTTTCAGCTTTTCGGAAAAGCTAAAACAGCTTTCCGAAATTTTTACCAAACACCCTTTTTATCCAAAAGTACTTTTGGAGGGCCAGAAAGTACTTTTTGGCCCTCCAAAAGCTCCCCCAATTTGGGCCTTAATAATACTTGTTGCTGGTGGTCCAAACCGAGAACGATTGGCACAGCGGTGTGAACGGGGTTCCCTTTGAGTTGCTTTGGTTGCGCTCCGCCCTCCGCCGTGAAACCTGCAAGCAAGCCTCGCACCACCACCGGGGTAGTGGGGGCCCTCCGACGATCAAGTCAGAGGAGATCGAAGGAGAAGGAGAAGGAGAAGGTAGCAGGTGAGATGATACTCTGGAAGATATATCTTACCCTCCCCCTTCCCCCCCAGCCTCATATATATCAGGCTGGGGGGTTTTTCCGGGGATTCGTCATCGTGTGGCACGATGGGGCTGCCACTGACATGGCCGTTACAGGGCGTCGTGGGGCAGCGCTGGGTACAGCCATGGCAGGGCATAGTGGAGCTCCGCTTTGTACGGCTGTTACAGGGGATCGTGGGACAGCGCCGGATACGGCCGTTGCAGGGAGTAGTGGAGCAGGGGGCCGCGGCGTGCCTCAGAGGAACAGTCTGTTGTTGTCGAGAGATTGCCGACTCGGGGTCGGATTGCCGTAGTCTTCCTGGGCGCGCGTGCCGGTCACGTGGGGCATGGTGGCTAAGTTCCCCCGTAACAGTAGCCCCCCACTCCCGAGCCTGGAACCAGGAGGAGAACGGGTGAAGGGAGTGATGCTTTGAGATTGCCGCCATCCCTCGGAAAGGCGCGCGCGCTCCGAGCTTCCCGCCTTCTTTATGGCGTATGGCAGTTGTCGCTGATCTGGCGGTCTGCGGATTTCGGGGGACATCCTTCCTCTTTTTAACTCTCGGTAGCGCCTCGCCGACTCCTGACTCTTGAAGTTCCTCCGGCGCTAGGCCAGGCATCCGAGGGTTAGGCCTCAGGAAATTCATCCGGCGCTAGGCCAGGCATCCGAGGGTTAGGCCTCAGGAAATTCTTCCAGCGCTAGGCCAGGCATCCGAGGGTTAGGCCTCAGGAAATTCTTCCGGTGCTAGGCCAGGCATCCGAGGGTTAGGCCTCAGGAAATTCATCCGGCGCTAGGCCAGGCATCCGAGGGTTAGGCCTCAGGAAATTCTTCCGGCGCTAGGCCAGGCATCCGAGGGTTAGGCCTCAGGAAATTCATCCGGCGCTAGGCCAGGCATCCGAGGATTAGGCCTCAGGAAATTCTTCCGGCACTAGGCCAGGCATCCGAGGATTAGGCCTCAGGAAATTCTTCCGGCGCTAGGCCAGGCATCCAAGGGTTAGGCCTCAGGAAATTCATCCGGCGCTAGGCCAGGCATCCGAGGGTTAGGCCTCAGGAAATTCTTCCGGCGCTAGGCCAGGCATCCGAGGGTTAGGCCTCAGGAAATTCATCCGGCGCTAGGCCAGGCATCCGAGGATTAGGCCTCAGAAAATTCTTCCGGCACTAGGCCAGGCATCCGAGGGTTAGGCCTCAGGAAATTCTTCCGGCACTAGGCCAGGCATCCGAGGGTTAGGCCTCAGGAAATTCTTCCGGCGCTAGGCCAGGCATCCGAGGGTTAGGCCTCAGAAAATTCATCCGGCGCTAGGCCAGGCATCCGAGGGTTAGGCCTCAGGAAATTCCGCTCGTTGGTCGGCCAAGGCTGGCGCAAGCCGAGGCGACCGGTCGGGGCTTCAGGCTAGTCTGCCCCCGGGATGGTCATCGGGTTAGCCTGGCATCCGAGGGCCGAGCCTCGGGGAATTCCGCTCATTGGTCGGCCAAGGCTGGCGCAAGCCGAGGCGACCGGTCGGGGCTTCAGGCTAGTCTGCTCCCGGGATGATCATCGGGTTAGCCTGGCATCCGAGGGCCGAGCCTCGGGAAATTCATCCGGCGCTAGGCCAGGCATCCGAGGGTTAGGCCTCAGGAAATTCTTCCGGCGCTAGGCCTCAGGAAATTCTTCCGGCGCTAGGCCAGGCATCCGAGGGTTAGGCCTCAGGAAATTCCGCTCGTTGGTCGGCCAAGGCTGGCGCAAGCCGAGGCGACCGGTCGGGGCTTCAGGCTAGTCTGCCCCCGGGATGGTCATCGGGATAGCCTGGCATTCGAGGGCCGAGCCTCGGGGAATTCCGCTCATTGGTCGGCCAAGGCTGGCGCAAGCCGAGGCGACCGGTCGGGGCTTCAGGCTAGTCTGCTCCCGGGATGATCATCGGGTTAGCCTGGCATCCGAGGGCCGAGCCTCGGGAAATTTCGCTCGTTGGTCGGCCAAGGCTGGCGCAAGCCGAGGCGACCGGTTGGGGCTTCAGGCTAGTCTGCTCCCGGGATGATCATCGGGTTAGCCTGGCATCCGAGGGCCGAGCCTCGGGAAATTCCGCTCGTTGGTCGGCCAAGGCTGGCGCAAGCCGAGGCGACCGGTCGGGGCTTCAGGCTAGTCTGCTCCCGGGATGATCATCGGGTTAGCCTGGCATCCGAGGGCCGAGCCTCGGGAAATTCCGCTCGTTGGTCGGCCAAGGCTGGCGCAAGCCGAGGCGACCGGTCGGGGCTTCAGGCTAGTCTGCTCCCAGGATGATCATCGGGTTAGCCTGGCATCCGAGGGCGGAGCCTCGGGAAATTCCGCTCGTTGGTCGGCCAAGGCTGGCGCAAGCCGAGGCGACCGGTCGGGGCTTCAGGCTAGTCTGCTCCCGGGATGATCATCGGGTTAGCCTGGCATCCGAGGGCCGAGCCTCGGAAAATTCCGCTCGTTGGTCGGCCAAGGCTGGCGCAAGCCGAGGCGACCGGTCGGGGCTTCCACTATCCACAAGAACACGCCTTACATCATAGTTTGCCATAGTGAGGGAGATCACCATGGCGTCATCGTGGGGAGTCTGAACCCCCTTTACATCCTCATCAGAAAAGGTGATTACATTGCCGACCCTCTGCCTCTTTACGACGGCCGTCCCTGACGCTTCCGTCGAGCCCCCTGCGTTCCTCACGGGCCGAGAGCAGCCCCCAGTGATAGTGTGGATCACGCCCGCAACGGGTCGATTCTGCTCCCGGGGCTCCGGAGGAGCCGGGTCGGCCGGACGCGGGTCTGCGGGGGGACGTCGGTCGCTCACATATCGACCGAGACGCCCCCGACGGATAAGAGCCTCGATCTCGTCTCGAAGCTGGAAGCAGTCCTCTGTGTCGTGGCCGTGGTCTCGGTGGTACTCACAGTACGCCCGGGAGGGCCTCTTCCCAGGGATCCTTCGTATCTGTCTCGGGGCCGGGAGGTCCTCCCGCCCCTTGATCTCCATAAGGATCTGGGCCCGGGGAGTCAGGAGAGGGGTGTACCGGTTGAAACGTCGGGGCGGAGAACGAGGGCGTGGGGCGCCGTGGTTCTTCGCCGGCGACGGGCTTCTGCGCCGACGCTGGGGCGTCGGGCTCCTCCTCTGGCGTGCCTCTTTCCGCCTTTTCTTCCCAAGCTTTGGAGGGATCTCGGCAGCCTCCTTGCTCCGGTGGGCGGCCGCCTCCTCGGCGTCCGCATACTGGTTCGCCCGGGACAACAGCTCTGGGAAGCTCCGCGGCAGGCGTTTGTCTAGGGAGAAGGTGAGCCTGCCCTTCCGGAAGCCACGCTTCAGGGCTGAAAGAGCTACCTCCTGACTCAGGTTCCGGACCTCCAGCGTAGCACTGTTGAAGCGGGTAAGATAATCCCGCAGGCTTTCTCCCTCGTTTTGCCGGACGTCAAAGAGGGAGTCGGAGACCAGTCGCCGCCGGCTACTGACGGCGAAATGAGTGATGAAGAGGCGAGTGAACTGGTCGAAAGACCGGATTGAGTCAGCCTCCAGCCCGGCGAACCACGCCCTCGCCGGGCCACGGAGGGTTGCCGGGAAGGCCTTGCAGAGAAGGGGATCTGATGCTCCGTGGAGGAGCATAAGGGTCCTGAAACTCTCGACGTGATCCCGCGGGTCTGCCGCCCCGTCATAGGGCTCGATTGCCGGCATTTTGAACCCCGGGGGATTCGGGGTCCGCAGGATCCTCGAGGCAAGCGCCGGCTGGGAGGAGATCTCTAAGTCGGCGAAGGAATCTTTGGAATGGCCCTTCAGGACCTGGAGTTGTCGGTGGAGATCGTCCACCCGCCGGTCCAGGGAGCGCGACCGGTGGGTGGGAGACAAGGAGCGGCGAGTGGGGGACCGACTGGAGCGCGGGTTCCTCGAGGACTGGGGGGTCTGGAAACGCGCCCGGGCCCGCCTCTCGTACCCCGCGCAGCTCCGATGGGAAGGTCCCGGCAGAATAGACCGTGCTCGAGAATCCTCCTCGCGCCGGCGCTCCTCCCCATGGGAGAGGAAGGAGCGCGAGTTGAGGAGGACAGGCGAGCGCTCAGGGAGCAGTGGCTCCTGAGCCCGCTGCGGCGCCCGGGACATCGCACCCTGCAGATTTTGCACCGCCTCCGCGAGGGTGCGAACCTGCTGGGCTAGCTGGTCGAACTGGGCGGCTTCGACCGTCTGAATGGGCGGTGGGGTGGTGGAGTGTTGCTGAGAGTGTGTTGGAGATGAAGCGGCCTCCCGGCCGGAGGCGCGAGAGGCCCCGCGACCAGAAGCATTGGAAGCTCCACGACCACCTCGCTGTGCCATTACGATCGCTCTGAGATCCGTGCCCTTCCTCTAGCGCCAACTGTTGCTGGTGGTCCAAACCGAGAACGATTGGCACAGCGGTGTGAACGGGGTTCCCTTTGAGTTGCTTTGGTTGCGCTCCGCCCTCCGCCGTGAAACCTGCAAGCAAGCCTCGCACCACCACCGGGGTAGTGGGGGCCCTCCGACGATCAAGTCAGAGGAGATCGAAGGAGAAGGAGAAGGAGAAGGTAGCAGGTGAGATGATACTCTGGAAGATATATCTTACCCTCCCCCTTCCCCCCCAGCCTCATATATATCAGGCTGGGGGGTTTTTCCGGGGATTCGTCATCGTGTGGTACGATGGGGCTGCCACTGACATGGCCGTTACAGGGCGTCGTGGGGCAGCGCTGGGTACAGCCATGGCAGGGCATAGTGGAGCTCCACGTTGTACGGCTGTTACAGGGGATCGTGGGGCAGCGCCGGATACGGCCGTTGCAGGAAGTAGTGGAGCAGGGGGCCGCGGCGTGCCTCAGAGGAACAGTCTGTTGTTGTCGAGAGATTGCCGACTCGGGGTCGGATTGCTGGATCAAGGGGCAGCCGACTCGGGGTCGGGCTGCGGAGCCGAAGATATCCGACCCGAGGTCGGATTGCTGGATCAAGGGGCAGCCGACTCGGGGTCGGGCTGCGGAGCCGAAGATATCCGACCCGAGGTCGGATTGCTGGATCAAGGGGCAGCCGTAGTCTTCCTGGGCGCGCGTGCCGGTCACGTGGGGCATGGTGGCTAAGTTCCCCCGTAACAATACTAAAAATATAATTATATAAAATTTAATAACTTATATTGAAATCAAGAACAAACTATTTATATTTAATATTAAGTTAATTTAGATTGGGTTAGGTACAAATTGGGTTTAAATCGAATCCTAACCTAACTTAACTTTGGGTTGGGTTTGAAATATTTTGAATCTCCCCTCCCCCCCTTGTTTTTAGCACCGGAAGGCTCACGAGTGGTTGATTCTCTCCTTGCACTAACTGACCTTTCATGTGCATTGGATGTGTGTAAGCCCACTATTAGGCTTGTTAAACGAGTCCAAGTCCGAGCCCGAGCCCAACATAAGGTTCATTTATATCCGAGCCCGAGCAGCTCACGAGCCCAAACGAGCCCTAGTATTCTAGCAGGCCAGCGGCCCAGCCCAAATGAGCTCAAGTCTGCTTGCTGTTTTGGCTCTTGCTGATTCGCTGAAGGGCTCGTTTGGTTCGCGGGAAAAGAAGGGGGGAAAGTGTGGTCAACGGGAAAGTAATGAGATGCCTCTTGTTTGGTTGGAGTTTTCAAAGGAGAGAGAAGGGAAAGTTGTATTCCCATGGGAATGTGATTCCCATATTTCATGGGAAAGTCTTTCCCATGAGAAACATGGGAAAGTTACTTTCCCATGAGGCGGGAATTACTCCATTTTTACTTTTTCCCAAAAAGTCCCTTCAGCATTAAAGAAGCATTAAAGAGGCATTAAAAACCTAATTTTTATTAAGGGCATAATAGGAATTATATATAACTTTCCTAGGAAAGTGGATGGCCAACCAAACATAAGCACCTTGGAAATTTGTCACTTTTCCATGGTCAACCAAACATGCCAAAAGTACTTTCCTAGGCATTCTTTTCCTAGGAATTTGTTTTCCAGGAATCATATTCCTAGGAAGGAAAATGCTTCCCGCGAACCAAACGAGCAAGAAGTGATGAAGTCTCCGAGGCTCCCAGCCCCCGCCCGATGCCGATTGACCTTTGCCATTTGGATTTGGTCCTCTCTCCAGTTGCCCTAGTCTCCAACTCTCCCAGACTCCCACTCGGCCACTCCCAGCCCTCCCCCGAATCCCGATCCCCTTCCCCACACGCCGCGCCGCCGGCCGTGAAGCCCGTCCGCACGCCCTAGTCTCCCAGACTTCCACTCGGCCACTCCCTTCGCCCACACGCCGCGCCGCCGGCCGTGAAGCCCGTCCGCCGAGCACCACCACCCCTTCCCCCTTCGCCTCCTTCTCCTTCCCTCCCTCACTTCCCCCAAAATTGCCCCCCCCCCCCCCCCCCCCCCCCCCCTCTCTCACTGCCGTGAGCCGCTCGGCGCCAACAGAGCCGCCACCCGTCACCACCGTCTCCCCACCCCTCTTCAGTCTTCCTTTCGCCACAGTTCACTCGAGCCCCCGACCACCCCACCTCCCCGACTCCACCGACCACTATAACAGCCGCCTCCGCCCGAGCAAACCCTAACCCTAGCACGCGCGCAGAGCTTCTTCGGCGCAGTGGGTGAGCCTCCGCTTCTTACTCCCTCCACTCCCAACAAAATCTATAATTTCTGGAGCCAACCCTCCCGGATGGGCAAGTTGGGCCCGGCTTGACCCCCAACCCCCCCACCCCACCCCACCCCACCCCACCCCACCAACCTAGAGTTGCGCCGCTTCTTAAACCGGAGCCTTAGGTTCTTTCCGAGAGCCACCCAGCTCCATCCTTTGTCGCCTCCGTTGTTCTCCAGCAGCCAATCCGAATCGTTCAGATTTGCAGCATGGTTGAGCTTCTTTTCGAGGATATCTTCACGCTGACCAGGCTCGACCCAGATGGTAAAAAATTTGATAAAGGTAATGCATAATGTCGTTCACGAGCGTCAAAATTTAATCTTGCTTTTTCGCTCGATGGAAAAAAAAAGTTATCACGTCATATTGCTTTTGGGATTTGTTTTCATTTCTTTCAAAGTCTGAAAATTTTATTTTATTGTGATCACTTTGCATATGGTAAAGCTAGCAAGATGGGTACAAATCGGATTCTGCGTGGATCTGTATCAGAGTTTGCTAAATCTTTTGAAAAATGACTGTTTTGATTCTTTCCAAAGATTTGTATCTAAGGAAGCCAACAAACTGAAATGTAGAACCTGAATTAGTTTAGAATTATCCAGTCTAGATCGAGATGCAAGACCCATAAGGAGAATCTGAGCTGAATCTGAACCAGGTTTCATCATTGGATTTTAAGTTAATATCTAGCTCTTGTTAAATTCAAACACATTTTTTTTTAAACGTCTGTGAGAAAAAATTGTATAATATATAAAGTTGGATGGCAGCAGCATGCGGCCTTGGATACCATAAGGCTTGCAATCTGATTTATGGATGTGGATGCAACCTTGAATACCTGATTGCTCTTCAAACTTGGTCGGTTCTTATATTGCTTGGATAATTGATTCTTGTTGCTTCGTTGATCGCGAGAAAAGTGCAGCTGGTTTTAATTTGTGTTTCAATATTAAATGCTTATTTTATGGAACAGGCATGCTCAAGTGTTATACTCAATTTTTTTTAATATTATCAATGAACACGATATTTTTGTTTTCTTGATAGAAATGAACTTAATATTAATTTTGAAAGACTTTTCTTGTTACTTGTAATACACTGGCATATGTGAATTCCCAAGTATGTTGGTTGCAATCTGATTAATTTCTTGTGGACCTTTTCTATTTGTCAAAACTCGTTACTATTTAGCAATTTCATTTAGACACTTAGTGGATATTGCATTGTTTCTTCTATTCAGTTTGATTTTTTTTCTTAATTTAATTGTTAGAAAATGGAACTGCGACATTGGATCTTGAATCTATTAACATTATTTGCTTCTATTTAATTAAGTCCACTCTATTTTAACTCAAAGCTGCTTCTCTATGATTTTTGTAAAGTGACCCGAATTGAAGCACGCAGCGAGCAGTTCGATATGTCCATGCAGCTAGATGTCAATACTGAAGTTTATCCACTTCATGTCGGAGACAAATTCACAATGGTTCTAGCTCCAACTCTGAGTCTGGATGGAACTCCTGACAGTGGCTACTATACGCAGGTGATCAATTTATTGATTCTCTTTATCCTATTTGTTAACAACTCTAGGATTATTTTATCCAATATAGAAGTATCAAGAAGATTAATACATATCGCA
Organism: Phoenix dactylifera; assembly: GCF_051530095.1. NCBI lineage: Eukaryota > Viridiplantae > Streptophyta > Magnoliopsida > Arecales > Arecaceae > Phoenix > Phoenix dactylifera. Next base: position 18,570,829 of record NC_143199.1, on the reverse strand, counting down.
TATGAATTTTCATAGTACCTCTGGAGATTGATTTATTGACACTCCATGCTTAGATGGTATATCTCCTCCCTTTTTCACTCCTCAAGACATAAAGTTCAAACAATGGATCACCTTGAAATTGAATTTAATATCAGGGACACTTTTTTTTTTTAATGAAATTAACAAATTGTAGAATTTATACCTCAAGATCAATTGACTTTGGAATCTGACTTATGAACTTCTTTTTTTGGATCTTCAGGGACAGCGAAAGTCGCTTGCGGATAAGTTTGAGTATGTTATGCATGGGAAACTATATAAGATCTCAGAGGAGAGTTCTGGACCAAATGTGAAAGTGTATGGCTTTTGTTTAGTATCTTTTCCTCTTAGTTATTGAATTGTATGCTTTTATAGTAGATAAGTATCTCTGCTTACTCTTAGTAAATTCAGAAATGTGAGTTGTGGAAGTTCTGTTGACACTATCTGCCTATCATTACGTTCTATGAATTTCCACTTAGAGGGCATGAAGAGGCCTTGACTTTAAAATAAATAGCTACAAAATATTTTTGTCGGTGAAAAAAATTGCAGATTGAAGCATTGCCTCGGTGAACATAGTATGAGAGCGGCAGGCATCCCATTTATCAATTGTTACTTCATATGCATGCAATACTTGATGAATGAAACTTGACGAGTTTTTGGAGGTTATTGCTGTCGGATGGATTTGTATCTTAAATGTTACGTATTGTCTATGAAGCAGTCCTATGGTATATATTTTCAGAATATTTTTTGAAGTTTTGAACTATTATTATCGGCCATGCCAGAAGTTGCAATCATGTTAGCATTGAAGTTCTCTGATGTTATGGCTTAGCACCAAAGGACCTTGAATACTATTGACATTTTGGAATAGTGAGCTTTTAAATTAGGTTTGTAGCTTAAGTCAAAACCTTTTAGGATGTCGAACTTAACTATATGCTCATTAGACCTTTGCATGGGTTTTCCTAGTCCATTGTTTTCTTGCTTGGCATATCAATATGTCAATCAGGTAAATCCTGGAAGTGGTCCAAATATAGAAGTTATCACCTGAATACCCATCAACCATTTGACAATTTTCTTAGTATTCCACATTACACTAAAAACCTAGTGCACAGGACAAGCACATTATTTCCATAATTTTCCATACTTCTATGTTTGTCTTTTGGTATAAGACAGTCCGGTTTATCATTTCTAAAGTTTATTCTGTGATGGCGAGGTTCATGTGCACCCCAATTAATATGAAATACCCTGTAGTTCTATTGCCCTAAGAAAGTCCATTCAACATTTTCTAATGCATATTTCCATCTCATATGAATTTTATAAATTTATTATATTTTATATCATAGTCACATCACGCATGTACCGTGACCTATACCTCAAGTTTTTTTCATCCTCGTTTAGTTAGAAAATTGAACCTAATTTAATTTATATATTAAGTTGTTTCCCCCTATTTTGAGCTAATTGAATTATATTCTTTGCACCTCTTATGCCTAATATGTTCTACTTGCATACTTATTTAAAAGAAAAAAAGTTGATGCTAAGTTTAAAGTTAGTCAGTAATTACTTTGCATAAGCTTTTAGCATTCCTTTAGGTCAAGCAGAACCTTGTTCCATTTATTGCCTTTTGTATCTTGGCCTAAGACCACCTATCCTTTTTTCCCCAAGTTTGTCTTTAACCTAAAGATATCCAGAGTCTTTGTAGCTATCATTTGGATTGGAAAAAAAAGTTAAGTTTAATTTCTTATCAACAACTTTCTTTTTGTTTTATTTTTATGTGAACATTTTTACACCAGAAAAGGACATAAAAGAAGGGAACTAGATGACTATAGTAGCACCACTCAAACAGGAATTCTGATTCTTCCCCAAATGTTGCCACCTTGTGCCCATATTAATTTTTTCAAAAGATTCTGACAATGCAGAACTAGTGCGTTAACTCTAAGTACTTTCAAAATGAATGAGCTAAGTGGATGGTTTTCCTGCTTGATAAATATGGTTCTCTCCAGATCTTTGATACGAGCCAGTTGTTTCTTATCCCATATATTCTGGCAGGCTTATTTTAGCTGTAGTGCGAGTCAAGATTAGCTATGATAATCCCCAAGTATGAATATTATGCCAGTGGATGACATTAATTTTTCCACTTTGCTTTTTCCACCTTGGTTTCTAATGTCTAGAAGGCTTCATTTGCTTCCTATTTAATTGTACTAATATTATTTCTCTCTTGTTTTGATCAGGGAGCTATATGCTTCATTTGGTGGGCTTCTGATGATGCTCAAGGGGGATCCCTCTAATGCGACCAACTTTGAGTTGGATCAAAGGTTGTTTCTGCTGATGAGGAAAGTGTGAAGCCATAGTTATGCAGTGCCAGAGCAAGTAACTCAGTTAAAAACTCATCTTGTTCGCAAACTAGTTGATCTCTTTAATACTTGGGGCCGTGAAGGTTATATGAAGACCGGTATTGCAGGAGCAGATTTGGAGTATATCTGCAGCTTGTGTTTGTTTACAATATAATGTCTACGAGCATTGTTTTTATCCTTGGACAGCTGAACACCAAATTGCGCAAAACATATCTATGGTTGGTGTTTAAATTGTTCACACTATAAGAAAGCCAAACATTTCATCCGTGGGAGAACTTTAACATCTTTATATCTAAGATATGCATGCTTAAAATACTCCTTAGGTGTTAAATTATCCTGCAATACCATAAAGATGTTCTACTCTTTTTTACATAAATTAGCTTAATCCAGTACTTTAGGGCAGAATTTTTTCATGTGTCTCACCATTCATCTCTGTGACAGTGGAACTCAGTTCGATGTGATTTTGTTTGCAGAATACCTATGAAGCAGATGTTAGTATGGGCATAGGTCTATTTTTAATTTTTATTCCTCTGCTATATCCAATTGGGCAGTCAAATAACCTCCAGTCCTACAATGGGGTTACTGGAAATCACCTAAGTTGGATCTGGATTAAAGAATGTGTTATATCTTTCCCAATAAATAATATACTTGTCAACTATAGCTGATCACAGGCCAGGTCTCGGGCCGAAACTTTATTTATTTTTAATTAGGCTTCGGGCTGGACCTATTTAAATTTGACTTTTTTTGTGCTCAAGTCCGGCTCATGATCAGCTGCTTTATTGTCAACCTTAGGAAAGCATACCTAAATCAAACTGCTGCGAGCGCAGTCAGTTAGTTGTTTTGTATTCTTTTTTATGCGGATTAAACAAAGATGTAAATATCTACCCTTTCTTCATAGCAAACTTTAGAAAATTAAGCAGTTGATACATATAGTGTCTTTATATGGGACAAAGTATTTTGGAGCTCATACATATGAGAGGACTGATATGCCAGGATCCTTCCACACAGAGTGGTTTAAGATTGCAAAACAGACAAAAATGTGAGATGCAACTTGGAAGAATCTTGGAACTAAATGTTGGGTAGAGTATGTCCTGCGTTTATTCAACATTACATCTCATTTCATGATTACGGGATCTGTCAAACTCTTTAAACTTATTGAAGTTGTTTTTGTCGCGGCCTTGAAGTTCAATGCCTTTTGGATTCTGTACCCAAGTTTAAACTTTACCATTTTGATTCCCATCAATGCGGAGTGCAACTTGAACTTTCGGCTAGCTTTTGGAAATTTTAATATCCATTCATGGTCTATTTTCCGAGTGAAGGCATATGCCTGCTGCTTTGTTCGTTTGCTTATCATAATGCTTCTCTCTCTGTTTTTTGTGATATGGTCTATGTTAAATGCTGGTTTCTTGGCACCAGATAATAGGACGGAGAGTTTTTCACTGCATATGGAGGTTGATACGTCAACCTCACCAAATTTTTCTGCATATAAAATCTGTCATGCTGAAATATTTAATATTTTCAATCATTTGATTCAGTTACCTCAAGAATATTATTTTCCAAGGGTTTTTAGAATGTCATCGGTGAACCAAGGGGGGGATACCCACGACTCTTTCTACGAAGACACAATATAGAGAAGGTCTTTTTCGAGTCATATAAACAACAACAATAAAAATGTCTGGTCTGTAAAGGAGGAAGAAGTTTTACGTTGGGCAATTTTGTAGTTCCACTATAATTTTAAAATTAAGTAGTACAAACTGCATGATGTGCACCTTGTTGTGCCCTCAAAACTTATTAGCAGCATGGTACATGCACTTGCAGCTTACAATTTTTTTTTTTTCTTCCAAATATCAGAATACCGAGGACTGGTTATCTGTGACCCCTTAGTGGGATTTAAGATTTCCATTGTGATCACTGACGACCAAGAGAGCTGGTTTGGGCATCAAGCACAATTAATGCAAATTCTCGGCTTAGATCCTTGAATGACTTTGTTGGGCAGGTATATGCATGGTCTTGGAGGCTTCATGAACTCCCATAATGGATGAAGCCTAGAATGCCTTATAATTCTAAAGAAAGATTAAAGAGGGGAGTCATGCATTCCTGTTCGGTATAAACTCTGTTGAAATGGTTCGTCAATGCTAATGCATGTCTAAATCTGTAGTGCTTCAAGTACCACTCATTGTAGCTCAAGAAAAATATTCGAGAGGAGATTTTGGATGCATCAAACATCTTGCATCACCAATGAGCTTAAGTAAACCAATATGCTTGTGAATGGATTTTCAACAAAAACATAATAAATCTGTGAGTTTGTATCTTTTTATTTTTTAGAGAGTTAGAACTTGCTACTCTTTTACAAAGGGAAGTACAGTCAGCAGCCCTTATATGTACAAATGTAGGAATTCAGTGGGATGAAAAATTTTGGAGTATCCAAAATCATGAATTCGAGAAAATTGTACTTCGATATCTCTGGTGCAAGGTTATTATGTCTTCCCATTTCCATCTTATGGTCTTTGATTTTAGCAATGTAATTAACAGTCAAGTTGATTGTTCATCAAAATGTCAATGAAACTTAGCTCTTTTTCAAAAATTTGTAGCGACCAGTGAGAAAAGAAATTGTTCATGGAAATCACTCAACTGGCTGAATCATTTGTCCAAGCCTATCTACTGTTGTAACAGACAAATGGCATCATGATGGGCATCGTTAACTGTTAAAAACAAGAGACAGCGGAAATAGCAGTATGATACTGGTGTTATTTATTTTTGTTGCCATTTGACATGGAGATTTTAAATTTTAAAACATTATTTTTAATTGCTTGCACAGAGACTTGATCAAATAACAAAAGATTGTTAATTAGAGACGATGAAAATCCGGGGTAACATGCGTAAGACCCAAGTTTAAACATGGTCAACGTTCGTTAAGCAATCAATTGATGACTTTGTTTAGATATGCAACGCCAGAAGTTGCACTTTGTCACTGTCCTGCATAACAAAAGGTGCTTAAGAAATGGATATGGGATACCAGTCGTGATTTATAATGTATACGTGCATGTAAGAAATGGATATGGGATACCCTATCCACAGGCGATCCTTCTGCTAAATATGATATGTACGAGATATGGTATGTGTTGCTGGAAATTGGACCCGGGGGCGACCGTGAGCCGAGAGGGGAGGAGCTCCGCTGCTGGAACAGTAGATGGCGGCGCGTCGGCTGGTGGCGTCCTCCTGGAGGATCCTGCAAGAAAGCCGGTGGCTGGGATCTCCGGTGCCGGCCCTCCGATGCTTAAGTCAGAGGGGGGCTAGTATATGAGTGGAGTAAAAGAGGAGAATGTTTGTTCCTGTGTGTGTGTCCGTCCCTTTTTCTTTCCCCCCAGGTTTCCTTTTATAGAAGGATATTATGTTACCTGAGAGGTGACAGGGTAAATTGTCTTTTTCGTGATAATTGGGCACGATCATGCTCATTAATGGCGTTGTGGAGAATAAGACCGGATCAGACTGGAGTCAGCGAACTGTCATGGTTGATCGGACCTGTTGGAGTGGTTGAACCGTCGGCCGTGGTGGGCCTGGGGTTCGTAGATGGCAAGTGCATTGATTGCTGAGTGAACCGGTGATCAGGGAGAGCCATACGCTTTGATGGTCCAGTGATCCGGAGATCATCTTGAGCCGTGTTCATTTAATGATTGAGTGCATTGGAGGCCCGCAGGGGTCACACGCATTAATGATAGGGCGTGCCGAAGGCCTGCGGAGGTCACGTGCCTTAATGGCTTGATGACGGAAACAAAGTACGATGGGGTCGGGTATCTAGTTGTCAGATTCTCTAAGGAATTAGGCTGGGGTTGAATATTTGGACAAGGCATGGGCTCGGCACCTGGTCGGGCGCCGAGCCGAGCTAGTTGCTCGGCGGGGTGCCTCCAGTTTGAGTGTTGAGGTCGGGCGCCCTTCTGGTCGAGCGCCTTTCTGGTCGAGCGCCTTTCTGGTCGGCGCTTCCTAGTCGGCGCTCCCTGGCCGAGCGCCTTTCTGGTCGGCGCTCCCTGGCCGAGCGCCTTTCTGGTCGCCTTCGAGCTGGCACGACTTGGGTTTTCCCCCAACACTACCCCCCGACTTCCGAGTTCCAGCTGGCCACCAGCTTGAGCGCGGGAAGTAGTTTAAATCGGGCCATTATGAGTTAAGGAAATTTCGAATTATCGCGCGCTTTGAATTATCGCGCGCTTCGAGGTGCTTTTAATAGGCGGCGTCTCTTCTTTCCCAGAACGTCTCATTATTAGGGTGCCTTCTCCGAAGCGTCCTCGCGTCGTGGGCTCATGATAGGGCCGCACGATCCGACGAGGCGCTTATGTGTTCGAGGCGTCAGCCCGAATTGAATGTGGCGCTCCATCTTTCGGGCCAACACGCATCGTGATCTGAACGGGGAGCAGCGTTTTTTCTCGCTGATCTGGGCCGTTGGAGGGATCTATATAAATCCTCACCTGGCCTCCAGCTACTCTCTTATTGTCTTCTTCCTCCAGCTTTTCTCAGTCCGAAGCTTCTTATCTCCGGCATCCTCCACAGGTCCCCCCTTTTTTTCCTTTTCTATCTTCTCAGAACCCTTCTTCTTCCTAATGGGTCCCGGTCCGAGTGATATCGAGTCCACCATGAGCGAGTTGGAGGTCGAAATGGTCGAGGAATGGTTCTTTCCTCGACGAGGGTTCCGTTTGGAGCCCGCGAGATTGGGGGATCGAGTAACGAATCCTCCGGTAGGCCGGATCGGAGTGTACGTAGAGGCACTCTGGGCCGGCCTACGTTTTCCCTTTCACGGGTTCGTGAACGAGTTGCTTACGGAGTACCAGTTGGTCCCGGCGCAACTCGCTCCGAATGCCTGGAGGACAATCGTCGGTTTTCTGTCGCTGTGTTTGGCGTTCGGGATTTCTACCTCTGTAAATGTTTTCCGGCGACTTTTCGTGTTGAAGTCGAACCCGGGAGACGGAGAGTGGCTCTACGTCGCTCTTTGGGCGGGTCGGCCACTCTTCCAGGGCGCCCCATCGTCCATTCATGAGTGGAAGAAGAAATTCTTCTTCCTGGGCTCCGAGCGGACATGGGGTTTTGACCCTAGGTGGAGGCCGAGCCGACTTAGGACCGTCAACAAAGTCCCCAAGCTTTCTATGCGCGAGCAGGGGATCCTTGACACCGTTCGCAGCCTCGGGGACGGTATTCTGCTGAGTGGCCTCATAAGCGAGGACGCTTTAGTGAATGTTGGCCTGAGCTCGGCGCGTCCTCAGAGTAAGGGTAATAATAGAAAGTCACTTTTTTATTCTGCTATTAGTCTGTGTTCTAATCCTGCTCGCCCTTGCAGATATCGCGAAAATGGTGACCAAGAGCGAGGTTCTGTACGCCCGATTTTAGAAGAGGGCGGCCGAGCTCGCGGGGGAGCCGACCGAGCCAAAGAAGAAGGCGAAGGTCTCGGCGACCGCGGCGGCCGAGACGGGCGCTCCCAGCACCGCGCATTCTGAAGCTGGTCGGAGGGAGGGCCCAGGTTCCAGGGGCGCGAGCTCCGGTGGGGCTACGAAAGCGCTCCCGTGCCCGGCGCCAATTTCGCAAATTCCTGGTCGGCAGGAAGCCCCGAGCGCCGACCAGGGGGGAGGAGTTCTTCGGCGGGTTTGGCGCTTGCGCGCCCCGCCCTAACTTTGCGGCAGTCAGATCGGCCGCCTGTCCGACCCCAATTCCCCAGTCCCAAGCCGGGGAATAGTCAAGGAGCTGCGGGGTCGGCTCCGCCCAGGCCAGCCGAGGCCGGCCTTCCGGGCTCGTCGGGCCCCCGGGAGCGGGTGCCTTACGCTCCCGGGTGGGCGGTTTTCGAAGGCGACTCGGCCCTCGATAACCCCCAGGTAGCGCGCGAGGTTCTTCAGGTCGCGCTGCTCCCGGCCGACCAGGCGAAGATCCGGTCCATGAATTATGGCGCCTTCATGGACTCTGCCCTTTGCTCTGCTGTCCGGGTAAGTTCATCCCTTCGTTCGTGCAACTATATTTGTGCAAGTTTTATTTTAAATTCGTTTCTCACGTCCCTTTTTTACAGCATCTGCACGAGACGGAGACGCTGATGCATATAATCCAGGATTATCGGGAGCGAGCCCGAAGGCATCAGCGGGGGCACGAGGAGGCCGAGGCGAGGCGTCTCGCATCCGAGGCCGAGTGCCAGGAGCTTCAGGCGAGAATGGGGTCGGCCGAGGACGAGATTCGGGCTCTGACCGCCGAGCTCGAAGAGGAGAAGGGCACGCACGCACTTGTCAGATCTGAAGTGCGCGCCGCGGAGGCTCGTCTGGCGGAGGCCGAGTCATCGCTCGCTATCCGCGAGCAGGAGGTGGGGGAAGCTCACCTCAAGGCCCAAGAGCTCGAGACCCGTTTGCTCGACGCGCAATCTTTGCTCGTCGATCGCGAACGGGAAATAAAAAATTTGGAGCGGAAGGCCGCTTACCACGAGGCTCGGGAGAAGGAGGCTCGGGAGCAGGCCCAGGACGCCGTTAAACTCTTCTGTGAATCGGAAGAGTTTCGCGACTTACTGGAAGAGGAAGGCATAAACGGGCTCATCTAGGGCTTCAAGGACTTCCGCAACCAACTGCGGCGACTTCTTCCAGACTTCGACCTTAACCTGCTTCAACCAGGAGCGGGGGTCGAGGAGTCGGAGGCGGAGACGGAAGCTCCGGCAGCTGACGGGGCTGCCCAGGAGGGCCCGGCCGAGGCACCCGAGGCTGCTCCCGAGGCCGCCGAGGCTGCTCCCGAGATTGCCGAGGCTGCTCCCGAGGCCGCCGAGGCTGCTCCCGAGATTGCCGAGGCTGCTCTCGAGGCCGCCGAGGCTGAGGTAGGAACCTCGATCGCAGAGGAACCAGCCGTTCCTGAAGTCGCCGAGGACAGTAGAGCTGAGCCTTAAAAGTTTTTCCGTTCTCTTTACTTTTGTAAATTGGGATGGCCTCCATATTGTTAAGGCCGAGCCCAAACTTTGTACTTAGCCTGCGGGCTCCTTTAAATGAATACCTTTAAATAAATATTTTTTCGTAACTTGCTATTGGTTTGTGTTTTCGATTTTCGGTAGACCTAAGTTTCTTCACTTGGGTCCGCTTTAGGTTCCAAGGACTTGGGCTCTGTAGCCCCAACTTCGTCCGCTACATAGTTAGACCTGCGTTTAGGCTCGGCGTATTTATCCAGTCCGAGCTCAGGTCTGAGTTTCCGCTGCTCGGACCTTCGACCAGCAATATCGCGATGCTTATGTCTAAGAGGATATGCTTGGGCTCGGCAAGCCTTCTCGAGCTTAGCTCAGAATTCGGCCGAGCCCTAGGACCAAAGGTCACTAAACTCGAATTTTATTCGGACTTAAAACTCGGACCTTAGGTTGCCAAGGCGGATTGTCGGACTTCTTTCGACAACCGAGTCGGATGTCCCGAAGCTCGGGATGAGGATTCATCGAGCTGCCGGTATAAACTAGGCTATGGCTCGCGGTCGAACAGTGCATGTGGGACGGGTGAGGCCGAGCAATGATTAGCCCGACCAGGTACCTCGACGCTGGTCGGGGTTTCATTTAGGTAATTAATTAATCAGGAATGAAGTAAATGAAGTAAATGAAATAATGTAAAGACATTAATCGAATGGGTACCTGGTACCATGGGCGTCTTACGCCGAGGCTGTGAACTTTGCTCGGCGATTTTGAGGACGCTCTTCTGCTCGGAGTCCGTTCTTTAGGGACGCCGGCATAATAGAAGCCAATTGCCATCAGAGATTGTCGCCAATCACGAATGTTTCACTGATCACGAACAGGAGATCGAGCCGAGCTCGATTGTTTGATGGGGATCGAGCGAGCTCGATGTTTGATGGGGATCGAGCCGAGCTCGATGTTTGATGGGGATCGAGCCGAGCTCGATGTTTGATGGAGATCGAGCCGAGCTCGATGTTTGATGGAGATCGAGCCGAGCTCGATTGTTTGATGGAGATCGAGCCGAGATCGATGTTTGATGGAGATCGAGCCGAGCTCGATGTTTGATGGAGATCGAGCCGAGCTCGATGGAGATCGCATCTCGAACTCACGAACTCACGAACCCACGAACTCACGAACTCACGATCATCTTCAGGGAGACCACGTAGGTGCTCCGTCATCCCGAAGTATCGGGGCATCCCGACCGTGGTCGAGGTATTCGATGGAGATCGAGCCGAGCTCGATGTTTGATGGAGATCGAGCCGAGCTCGATTGTTTGATGGAGATCGAGCCGAGCTCGATGTTTGATGGAGATCGAGCCGAGCTCGATTGTTTGACGCTCCAAGGTTTCGTCAAGGCGTCTGGCTCCGCTTTATGCTGATTGACGAGCCGGGCCAGGTCTGGTACCATGAGACAATCATTAGGAGAATTGGCGAATTTGAACAAGTGCACATAAGCTGTTGTAAAATAAGATTTATGATTAAAAAATGGGGAACACCTCGGGGTTCTACTGGTAGTATACGCGGAGATTTTCAGAACTCCAGCTTCGTGGAATGGGAGTCCCATCGAGAGACTCCAGCTTGTAAGTTTCGGGCCGCCGGACACGTGTGACTCGGTAAGGTCCCTCCCAATTTGGAGCCAGTTTCTCTTGCTTGGTCGGTCAGGAGGCCTCGGCTCTTCTAAGGACGAAGTCCCCTGCATTGAACGATTTAACTTTGACTCTGGCGTTGTAGTACTGTGCTGTCTTTTGCTGGTACCTTGCCATGCGAACTTGGACGGCCTCCCTTGTCTCCTCGATTAGGTCCAGGTTATTTCTGAGCTGTAAGGAGTTGGAGCTGGCATCATAGTATTCTATCCTCGGACAAGGGAGTCCGATCTCCAACGGGATGACAGCTTCCGTTCCATATGTTAAATTGAAGGGAGTCTCGCCGGTGGGGACACGGAATGTGGTCCGGTAAGCCCACAGGACATTGTATAGGTCTTCGACCCACTGTCCTTTGGATTTGTCGAGCCTGGCTTTGAGTCCCTGCAAAATAGTATGATTTGTTACCTCGGCTTCTCCGCTTGTCTAAGGGTGCGCGACCGAGGTGAAGCGGTAGTCGATGCCAAGCTCGGAGCAGAATTCTCTAAAGCGGAGGTTGTCGAACTGGCGGCCGTTGTCCGATATGAGGATGCGGGGAGCCCAAATCTGCAGATTATTGACTTCCAGATAAAATTCCGCATCTTCTGCTCGGTGATCCGGGCGAGTGGCTCGGCTTCCACCCACTTGGTAAAATAGTCGATGGAGACGACTAGGAATTTTCTTTGCCCGGTCGCCAGAGGGAATGGTCCCAGGATGTCGATTCCCCACTGGGCAAAAGGCCAAGGGGAGCTGATGGAGGTTAACGGAGCCGAGGGTCGGCGTTGGACATTGGCGTTTCTCTGGCATCGGTCGCACCTTCGGACGAGGTCCAAAGCATCCTTTTGGAGTGTCGGCCAGTAATACCCTTGGCGCAAAATCTTATGGGCCAATGCTCGTCCCCCCAGATGATTTCCACAAATCCCTTCATGGACTTCACGCATTGCATAATCAGCCTCTGTCGGGCGGAGACATCTGAGGAGGGGAGAGGTGAAAGTTCTTCGATAAAGCTTTTCCTCGTGCAATATGTACCAGGCGGCGGAACGCTTCACTCGGCGAGCCTCACGTTCATCACTAGGGAGGACTTCGTCTTGCAGATAGCTGATGAGCTCGTCCGTCCAGCTTGGCTCGAACTCAATGCAAAGGGCCTGCTCGAGCTCCTCCGTGCTGGATTTTTGGAGATACTCCAGTGCCGCCGTTCTGGGAAGCTCGCTCATGCGAGAGGACGCCAGCTTTGACAGCTGGTCGGCTCTAAGGTTCTCTGACCTAGCGACATGTTGGATGTGGAAAGAATTCAAGGTCGAGGTGAAGTCTCGTACCTTCCGAAGATACTCCTGCATTGTGGGGTCTCTGGCTTCGAAGTCACCCAGGATTTGGTTGACGACGAGCTGAGAATCGCTGAAGGCCCTCAGGTCCTTCACTCCTAGCTCTCTGGCTAGCTTGAGCCCGGCGATGAGTGCTTCGTATTCCGCCATGTTGTTGGAAGCAGGAAACTCGAGGCGTAAGGCTTGTTCGGCAACCACCCCATCCGGGCTGGTGAGGATGAGACCCGCTCCGCTACCCCCCGAGTTTGAAGAACCATCGACGTGCAGAGTCCATGTCGAGCTCGGGGTCTGCTCTGCTGGCGCAGGCTCAGGTTCGGGCTCGGCCTCGTCTGGTATAGTGCACTCGACTATAAAGTCGGCGAGTGCCTGCGCCTTGATCGCCGGTCTGGGTCGGTATTCGAGGTCAAATTTTCTGAGCTCGACGGCCCACTTGGTAATCCGGCCTGCGCGGTCTGATCTTTGCAGGATTTGCTTTACTGGCTGGTCGGTCAGCACGGCCATCGTGTGGGCTTGGAAATAGGGTCGGAGCCTCCGAGCTGAGATGACCAAGGCATAGACAGTCTTCTCCAGCTTGGAGTATCGGGTCTCAGCATCCCTCAAGACCCGGCTGGTGTAATATACTGGCTTTTGGAGCTTGCCCGCCTCCCGAACCAGGACCGAGCTCACTGCTACAGGGGAAACAGCTAAGTACAGGTAGAGGAGTTCACCCTGCCGAGGCTTTGTGAGCAGGGGAGGGGAAGCAAGAAGGTGCTTGAGCTCTTCAAAAGATTGCTGGCACTCGGCCGACCATAGGAAGTTTTTTGGCTTCTTAAGAGTCGCAAAAAATGGAAGGCAGCGCTCGGCCGATCGGAAGATGAATCTCCCGAGAGCTGCGACTCGACCCGCAAGCCGTTGTACCTCCTTGACTGTTCTCGGAGGCGTCATCTCTTGGAGTGCTCGGATCTTTTCAGGATTGGCCTCGATTCCCCGCTGCGTAATGATGAAGCCAACGAATTTGCCCGAGGTGACTCCGAACGCACATTTGGCTGGGTTGAGCTTCATTTGGTACCTTCGGAGTGTAGAAAATGCTTCATCAAGGTCAGTCACATAGTCTTGCGCCACCTTGCTTTTCACCAGCATGTCATCAACATAGACCTCCATGTTTCGGCCTATTTGGTCTTTGAAGATCCGGCTGACCAGCCTCTGATAAGTTGCTCCGGCATTCTTTAAGCCGAATGGCATTACTTTGTAGCAATAGGTACCCCCGTTGGTGATGAAGGCCGTCTTTTCTTCATCTTCTGGCGCCATACGGATCTGGTTGTATCCGGAGAAGGCGTCCATGAATGCCAATAGCTCATGCCCCGAAGTGGAGTCCACGAGCTGGTCGATGCTGGAGAGTGGGAAGTTGTCCTTTGGGCAGGCTTTATTCAAGTCGGTGTAGTCCACGCACATGCGCCATTTCCCACTAGCCTTTTTGATGAGAACTACATTGGTAAGCCACTCTGGGTAGGATATCTCTCGAATGAAGCCAGCCTTAAGAAGTTTATCAACCTCCTCGGCTGCTGCTCGTTGTCGTTCAGGAGCGGCACCTCACTTCTTTTGTCGCACAGGCTTGCAGGTTGGCTTTACTTGGAGCCGGTGGACCATGATCTTTGGATCTACCCTGGCATATCCGCGGGCGACCATGCGAAGACATCCATGTTGTTCCGCAAGAAGTTGACGAGGCGATCCCTTTTGCGATCATTGAGGCCGGAGCCGACCTGCACGGTTAGCTCGGGAAAGTTTTCGTGTAAAGGAACTTGGATTAGTAGCTCACCGGGCTCTACCCGATTCTTCTGAGGGCCGATCCGTGCCTCCAGGGTTTTAGCTGAAGGCTGGTCTGTTGCTGGGATCGACACTTCGGCCGGTCGCTTCGCCTCATGGGTCGCCATGTAGCATCGTCTTGCTACCGCCTGGTCCCCACGAACTTCGCCAACTCCTTGGCTGGTGGGGAATCGCATGAGCAGGTGGCGAGTTGAGACCACGGCTCGAAGAGCGTTGAGACCTGGTCTTCCAAGGATGGCGTTATAAGCCGAGGGCAGGCGTATCACAAGGAAGGTCATTCTTACGGTACTTTCTCGGGGGGCGAGCCTGACCGTGACCAGGAGATCGACCTCGCCCTCTACTGGGACCGAATCCCCAGTAAATCCGACCAATGGAGCATTCATCCTCCGTAGTTGCTTTTCTGTCATCCCCATTTTACAATAGGCATCAAAATACAAAACGTTCGCCGAGCTTCCATTATCGATTAAGATGCGTTTTACATCGAATCTATTCATAACCATAGAGATGACCACAGCATCATCGTGGGGAGTTTCGACTCCCTCCAAGTCATCATCTGAGAATGAAATGGCTTCCGAGGTGCGTAGGCGCTTCGAGGAGGTACCTTCCCCTGAAGCTTCTCCGACCGAGGCTCCGCCTCGGATGGTGTTGATGGTGCCGGCGATGGGCCTGTTGGCGTTTGAATCTTCAGGCTGTGCAGCTCTCTCCGCCGGCCTCTTTTCTTCACGCCGGCCTCGCACAAATCGATCGAGCACCCCTCGGCGGATGAGCACTTCGATCTCGTTCCGGAGCTGGAAGCAGTCCTCCGTATCATGGCCATGATCCCGATGGAAATGGCAGTACTTCCGGGGATCACGCCGGGCTCCGAGATCTCGTCTTGGAGGCGGGGGCCGGAAATAATCCCGACCCTCAATCTCCATGAGGATTTCGGCCCAAGGAGCAGTAAGGGGAGTGTAGTTTTCATACCTCCCTTCGGGTGCACGAGCCCGTGGTGGAAACCTCGGGCGGAGTGGTGACCTCTGCTGAGGCGGTCCCCGTAATCGGGGTGGACTCTTCAGACGGGGCGGATTCTTGGCTCGGCGCGGGGACGGGCTTCTGGGCTGGCCACGCTCCTCGCGGCGTCTTTTCTGTTTCTTGGAAGTCTGCTCGGTCCCGCTCCGCCTAATGGCCACGGCTTCCTCGGCCTTTGCGTACTTCCGCGCCCGAACTAGCATTTCAGTAAGGTCCGCAGAAAAATTCTTCTCGATGGAGAAGAGGAACCTATAAGACCGTGCTCCAGTCTTTAGTGCCGACATGGCAATTGACTGGTCAAGCTCCCGGACTTCCCATGTCGCGGCGGTGAATCGGTCCAGATACTCTCTGAGGGACTCTTCCTCCTTTTGTTTTACATCAAGGAGGAAGTCCGATGTTCGCCGCTGGGGCTGGCTGGCAGCAAAGTTGCTGGCAAACTGCCTGCCAAGCTGCTCGAAGGAGGAAACGGTACTCGGCTTCAGCCCGGTAAACCAAAGCCGGGCTGGTCCTCGGAGCGTTGCTGGGAAAGCTTTGCACAGCATGGCGTCCGAGGCTCCCTGTAGGGCCATTAAGGCCCGATAACTTTTCAGGTGGTCAAGAGGGTCGGTCCTGCCGTTGTAAGGCTCCACCTGGGGCATCTTGAATCGTGGCGGGACTGGCTCATCCTCAATCTGTTGGGAGAAGGGGGACTTCGTGGTGAACTCGAAGTCACCATCACGTCCCGACTTCCTTCCGTGGAGCGCCTGAATCTGGCGCTCCAGCTTCTCGACCTTCTTGTCGAGTTCATCATTCTAGGGGATCACCGCGGCGGCCTGCTCCGGAGCAGGTTGCCCTGGGACCGACTCAGCCTCTGATGGTTGTGGCCAGCCACCAGGACCTCTAACTGGATGTTCTCTCCAGAGGGAGGCCTGGACTTGAGAGTCCTAACCTCGAAGGGGGAGTCCGCTTGCAGGAGGCACCGGCTGAACTGGGGCCGGAGGGAGCGGTGCCGTCGGGATGCCCCTAGGTTGCAAGCTTTGGACAGCGGTGGCCAAGGCCTGCACTTGTTGCACCAGGGCATCGAACTGCTCCGACCGAACTTGAGTTGACTCGGCTGGAGGTGGCGAGTTCTGGACAGAGTGTCCAGGACTGGGTGGAGGACGTCGAGAGGCATTGGAAGCCCCCTTACTTCTCAGTTTTATGGCCGCAACTCGGGCCCTTCCTCTAGCGCCAACTGTTGCTGGAAATTGGACCCGGGGGCGACCGTGAGCCGAGAGGGGAGGAGCTCCGCTGCTGGAACAGTAGATGGCGGCGCGTCGGCTGGTGGCGTCCTCCTGGAGGATCCTGCAAGAAAGCCGGTGGCCGGGATCTCCTGCGCCGGCCCTCCGATGCTTAAGTCAGAGGGGGGCTAGTATATGAGTGGAGTAAAAGAGGAGAATATTTGTTCCTGTGTGTGTGTCTGTCCCTTTTTCTTTCCCCCCAGGTTTTCTTTTATAGATGGATATTATGTTACCTGAGAGGTGACAGGGTAAATTGTCTTTTTCGTGATAATTGGGCACGATCATACTCATTAATGGCATTGTGGAGAATAAGACCGGATCAGACCGGAGTCAGCGAACTGTCATGGTTGATCGGACCTGTTGGAGTGGTTGAACCACCGGCCGTGGTGGGCCTGGGGTTCGTAGATGGCAAGTGCATTGATTGCTGAGTGAATCGGTGATCAGGGAGAGCCATACGCTTTGATGGTCCAGTGATCTGGAGATCATCTTGAGCCGTGTTCATTTAATGGTTGAGTGCATTGGAGGCCCGCAGGGGTCACACGCATTAATGATAGGGCGTGCCGAAGGCCTGCGGAGGTCACGTGCCTTAATGGCTTGATGACGGAAACAAAGTACGATGGGGTCGGATATCTAGTTGTCAGATTCTCTAAGGGATTAGGCTAGGGTTGAATATTTGGACAAGGCATGGGCTCGGCACCTGGTCGGGCGCCGAGCCGAGCTAGTTGCTCGGCGGGGTGCCTCCAGTTTGAGTGTTGAGGTCGGGCGCCTTTCTGGTCGGCGCTTCCTAGTCGGCGCTCCCTGGTCGAGCGCCTTTCTGGTCGGCGCTTCCTAGTCGGCGCTCCCTGGTCGAGCGCCTTTCTGGTCGGCGCTCCCTGGCCGAGCGCCTTTCTGGTCGGCGCTCCCTGGTCAAGCGCCTTCGAGCTGGCACGACTTGGGTTTTCCCCCAACAGTATGCACTTCTCTAGAAGATTGAGTGTATATCACGCATTCTCTTGCATCAAAATACAGAGGAAATAGACAAGACGAATGACCGATTGGAACAACTAGATTCAATATTATTTAGATTGCAAATGAGTTTAGTTGTTCTGACTTTGGATCGTGTGGGCTTAAAGCTTGGTTAAATCAAAAAGTTATACTTATTTTTCAAGCCAAGCGTATGAGGGATTAGCCCTAATATGTTCCAGACACTTGCATAGGACCAGCAACACAGCAAAATGCAACACTCTTGGAGAGGTCTGCGACTCAAATGGGTTGTGTTGGGTTGAAGGCAAACTTTACTCCAACCTAACCTTTATATTTCTTAACCCTATCTCGGCTAAGCTCAATCACCCTACCCAATGCAATCTTAAGGTAAATTTAGGTCGGATCAAGTTGGGTCACTTTAATCAGTTGAGTAGGAACTAGGTATTTAACAAAAATAGTTCCATAGCCTCTTCGCAAGTGAAGATAAGGCTATGTATATTTGACCCTCCTCAAATTCTACATTTGTAGGAGTCTTGTGTATTGAGCCACCCTTTAACAAAAATAGCTCCACACATTCTTATGTATGTAAGATCAACTATTTTAAGATTGGTCATTTTTTTGTTTCCAGATTTGCAAAATGTTCTTTTTCTTAATATTTTTTTCTGACCAAATTTTCTCTGGCTTCATACTCTGTGATGCACAAATTTGAGAGGAATTGCATATATATTAGACAATGCAAATAACTAGACTAATTGGTGTACATTCCTAGGCTAAATATATCAAACAAGTTGTTCGTAAGGAAACATGTATTACAATACACACCTTAAATAAATTGGTATATTATAAACACATGTTTATTATATACACAAAATATGGATTAGTATATGTCTCTCAACAATTAATGCGCATGGCCTCCGCTGATCTCCGGCTCACTCAACAATCAATACGCATACTATCTACGGATCTCAAGCCCTCCACGGCAAGCAATTGGCCCACTCAGCCATGTCCGATCAGCCACGACGGCTCACTGGCTCCGGCCTGATCTCCCACGGCAATGCATTAATTCACATGATCGGGCATTAATTCACATGATCATGCTCAATCATGACGGTAACCCGTTCGCCCCATCACATCGCTGGTAATCCTGTACCCTTCTATAAAAGGGAAACCCCTCCCTCTTAGAGCAGATCCGGGCTCAAAAACTAGAGAAAATACTTTATCTCCCTCTACACATTAGCCCCCTCTGACTTAAGCATTGGAGGGCCGGCGCCGGAAACCTCGGCCACCGGCTTTTTGCAGGTCCCTCGGAGGACGCCGCCCACCGACAGACCCCACTCGCCATCTCACGCCGGAGCTCCACCTTCTCAGCCACTGGTCGCCTCCGGGTCCAATTTCCAGCAACAGTTGGTGCTAGAGGAAGGGCCCGAGTTGTGGCCATGAAGTTGAGAAGTAAAGGAGTCTCCAATGCCTCCCGGCGTCCCCCACCGAGTCCTGGACACTCTGTCCAGAATTCACCACCAAGACCTCCGGCGGATTTAGTTCCCCAAGTCCAGCCGGAACAGTTCAAGACCCTGGTGCAACAAGTTCAAGCCTTGGCCGCAGCCGTCCAAGGCCTGCAACGCGCGAAGGCCCCAGTTATGCCGCCTCCACAGGCTCAGGTCCAGCCGGTGCTTCCTCCAGACGAACGGGCGCCCCAGGGCCAAAATCTCCATGGCTCTTCGAGAGCCAACAACGAAGAACGGTGCTGCTACCAAGGCCTAGCCCGAACGTCTCCCCAGAGAGAACTGCCAGAAAGGAGCGTAGACAGAAGGCCGCAGCGCTCCGTAGCTGAGTCAGCCCCGAACCAACACGAGCCGGAGCAGACTACTATGGCAATCCCCCAGGGTGGAAAACTCAACAGGAAGGTCGAGAAGCTCGAGCGCCAGATTGAAGCGCTCCACAGCAGTAAGGCAAGGCGCAAGGGCGACTTTGAGTTCACCACCAAGTGCCCCATTTTCCGCCAGATCGAGGACGAGCTGGTCCCACTGAGGTTCAAAATGCCTTAGGTGGAGCCCTACAATGGAACTGCTGACCCCCTCGACCATTTGGAAAGTTATCGAGCCCTCATGGCATTGCAGGGGTCCTCGAAAGCTGTGCTCTGCAAGGCCTTCCCAGCAACTCTTCGGAGAACGGCTCGCCTCTGGTTCTCTGGACTGAAGCCGAGCACGGTATCCTCTTTTGAGCAGCTCGGCAAGCAGTTCGCTACCAACTTTGCTGCCAGCCGCGTCAGCGGCGAACGTCGGAATCCCTCCTCGACATCAAGCAAAAGGAGGGAGAGTCCCTCAAAGACTACCTCGACCGTTTTACCGCTGCAACCTGGGAGGCTCGCGAGCTTGACCAGTCAATAGCCATGTCGGCACTGAAGACTGGGGCTCGATCCTACAGGTTCCTTTTCTCCATTGAGAAGAGCTTCCCCGCCAACTTCACTGAGATGTTGGCCCAAACTCGGAAGTATGCGAAGGCCGAAGAGGCTATCGCCTCCAGGCAGGGCGCGACCGAGCAAGCCTCAAAGAAGTAGAAGAAACGCCACGAGGAGCACGGCCGCCCGAGAAGCCGGTCTCTCCACCGAGATAAGAACCTGCCTCGGCTAAGGAGTCCACCTCGACAACAAGGACAGCTTCGAACAAGGTCCCCCCTCGACCGAGATCTTCGCTGCAGCCACGAATGCCCTCGGGGAAGTACGGGAACTACACTCCCCTCAATGTTCCCCGGGCAGAGATCCTAATGGAGATAGAAGGTCGGGACTACTTCCGACCTCCACCCCCGATGTGAGATATAGGGGCTCGGCGCAATCCTAGAAAGTATTACCGCTTCCACCGGGACCACGGCCACAACACGGAGGATTGCTTCCAGCTCCAGGATGAGATCGAGGCGCTCATCCGCTGCAAAGTACTCAACCAATTTGTGCAGAACCGGCGCGAGGAAAGGAGGCCAGTGGAAAATACCGCACTGCCCGAAGGTCCAAGTGACAACAGGCCTATCGCCGGCACCATGAACACTATCGGAGGGGAAAGCTTGGCTGAAGAACCAACCGGGGGAAGGACCCCTCCAAAGCGCCTGCGCACCTCCGGAGCTATCTCATTCTCGGACAAGGATTTGGAAGGAGTTGAGACTCCTCATGATGATGCTGTGGTCATCTCCATGATTGTAAATAAGTTTGATGTAAAATGCGTCCTAGTTGATAATGGAAGCTCGACAAATATTTTGTACTACGATATCTATCATAAAATGAGGATGACGGAAAGCCAACTCCGAAGAATGAATGCTCCACTAGTCGGATTCACCGGAGATTCGGTCCCGATTGAGGGCGAGGTCAGCCTTCTTGTCACAGTCGGGCTCGCCCCTCGAGAAAGCACCGTGAGGACGGATTTCTTTGTGGTCCGTCTGTTTTCGGCCTACAATGCCATTCTTAGACGATCAGGGCTCAACGCCCTCCGAGATGTGGTCTCGACCTATCACCTGCTCATGCGGTTCCCCACCGACCGAGGAGTAGGCGAAGTTCGTGGGAACCAGTTAGTAGCTAAGCGGTGCTATATGGCGACTCACAAAGCAAAGCAACCGGTTAAGGCACCAAGCCAAGAGAAGCAACTGGCCAAGGCGCCAACCCAAACATCAGATCAGATGCTGCCCATCAAAACCTTGGAAGTGCGGGACGACCCCCGGAAGGAACGAGTAGAACCTGGTGAGCTTCTTACCTAGATTCCCTTAAAAGAAAACTGCCTAGAGCTAACCGTGCAGGTCGGATCCGGCTTGAGCTCCCGCGAAAGAGGCCACCTGATCGAGTTCCTCCGGTCTAATATGGACGTCTTCACCTGGTCGCCCGCCGACATGCCGGGGATAGACCTCGAGGTCATGGTTCACCGACTCCAGGTGAAACCGACCTGCAAACCTGTGCGGTAGAAGAAACGGGGCTCCGCCCCGGAACGACAGCGAGCAGCAGCCAAGGAGGTGGACAAACTTCTCGAGGTCGGCTTCATCCGAGAGGTCTCCTATCCAGACTGGCTCACCAATGTGGTCCTCGTGAAAAAAGCTAACGAAAAGTGGCGCATGTGCGTGGACTACACCGACCTGAATAAAGCCTGCCCAAAGGACAGCTTTCCACTCCCCAGCATCGACAAGCTCGTTGACTTCACCTCAGGGCATCAGTTATTGATCTTCATGGACGCCTTCTCGGAATACAATCAAATCTGAATGGTGCCAAAAGACGAGGAGAAGACGACCTTCATCACCGACAAGGGCATTTATTGCTACAAAGTGATGCCCTTCGGGTTGAAAAATGCCGGAGCAACATATCAAAGGCGGGTCAGCCAGATCTTTAAAAATCAAATAGGCCGAAACATGGAGGTCTATGTGGACGACAAGCTGGTGAAGAGCCGAACAATAGAGAACCATGTGGTTGACCTCAATGAGACATTCTCCATACTCAGAAAGTATCGAATGAATCTCAACCCTGCCAAGTGCACATTTGGAGTCACCTCGGGCAAATTTCTTGGCTTCGTAGTCACCCAGCGTGGAATCGAAGCAAATCTCGAGAAGATCCGAGCGCTGCAAGAGATGGTGCCACCAAAGACAGTCAAGAAGGTACAGCGGCTCATTGGACGGGTCGCAGCTCTGAAAAGATTCGTTTCCAGGTCGGCCGAGCGATGCCTCCCATTCTTCACATCCTCGAGAGGCCAAAGAACTTTCTATGGTCCGAGGACTGTTAGCAAGCTTTTGAAGAGCTCAGGTGTCTTCTTGCTTCCCCTCCATTACTTACAAAACCCCAGCAGGGTGAGCTCCTCTACTTGTACCTGACCGTCTCCCCGGTCGTGGTAAGCTCGGTCCTAGTCCGAGAAGAGAACAAGCTTCAGAGACCGGTGTACTATACCAGCCAGGTACTGAAGGACGCCGAGACCCGATATTCCAAGCTGGAGAAAACAATCTTTGCCTTGGTTATCTCAGCTCGAAGGCTCCGACCCTACTTCCAGGCCCACACTGTGGCCATACTGACTGACCAGCCCATAAAGCAAATTCTGCAACGGTCGGATCGTGCAGGGAGGATCGCGAAGTGGGCAGTCGAGCTCGGAAAGTTCGACCTTGAATACCGTCCGAGGCCAGCGATTAAATCCCAAGCGCCCGCTGACTTTCTCGTGGAGTGCACTTTGCCGGACGATCCCGAGCTCTCACTCATGCCAGCGGAGGAGACCTTGAGGCAGCCATGGGTCCTATACATGGACGGCTCCTCAACCTCGGAGGGTAGCGGAACAGGTCTTATTCTTACTAGCCCAGATGGGGTAGTCGTGGAGCAAGCTCTACGCTTCGAGTTTTCCGCCTCGAACAATGAAGCAGAGTATGAGGCACTCATTGCTGGGCTCAAATTAGCAAAAGAGCTGAAGGTAGAGGACCTGAAAGTCTTCAGTGACTCCCAACTGGTCGTGAGCCAGGTTTTGGAGGACTTTGAAGCAAGAGAGCCGTCGATGCAGAGATATCTCCAAAAGGTGCGAGATCTCGCGTCCATCTTGAGCTCCTTCAACATCCAGCACATTTCCAGGGCAGAGAACCTAAGGGCAGATCACTTGTCGAAGCTGGCGACTTTCCGCATGAGCGAGCTCCCTAATCCAATAGTGCTCGAATATCTCCAAACGCCCAGCACAGAGAAGCTTGAGCCAACCCTCTGCATCGACACCGAGCCGAGCTGGATGGACGAGCTTGTCAGCTATCTGCAAAATGAAGCCCTCCCCAATGATGAGCTAGAGGCCCGCCGAATCAGGCGTCTAACCTCCCGATACATATTATATGAAGGCAAGCTTTACCGAAAATCTTTCACCTCTCCCCTTCTTAAATGCCTCCACCCGTCAGAGGCGGACTATGCTATGCGAGAGGTTTATGAAGGGATATGCGGAAACCACTTGGGAGGCTGAGCACTGGCCCACAAAATCCTGCGCCAGGGATACTACTGGCCCACACTTCAGAAGGACGCATTAGAATTCGTCCGAAGGTGCGATCGATGCCAGCGGAACGCCAACATTCAGCGCCGACCTTCGGCCCCGCTGACCTCATCGGTGCCCCCTGGCCATTCGCCCAATGGGGGATTGACATCTTGGCGCCATTCCCCCTGGCTACCGGGCAAATAAAATTTCTGGTCGTCTCTATCGACTACTTCACCAAATGGGTCGAAGCCGAACCAGTGGCCCGAATCTCCGAGCAGAAGATTCGGAACTTTATTTGGAAGTCAATAATCTGCAGATTTGGACTCCTCCGCATTCTTATATTTGACAACGGCCGTCAGTTCGACAACACCCATTTCAGAGAATTCTGCTCCGAGCTCGGCATCGACCACCACTTTACCTCGGTAGCCCATCCACAGACGAATGGAGAAACCGAGGTGACAAACCGCACCATCCTTCAGGGGCTCAAGGCTAGGCTCGACCGATCCAAAGAGCAATGGGTCGAAGACCTCTACAATGTACTATGGGCTTACAGAACCACATTCCAACTTCCTACTGGCGAGACCCCCTTGAACCTGGCATACAGAACAGAAGCTGTCATTCCTCTGGAAGTCGGACTCCCCTCGCCAAGAGTGGAACATTACGACGCAGCCTCCAACTCCTCCTAGCTCAGGGGCAACTTGGACCTCATTGAGAAAACAAGGAAGGCAGCCCGAGTTCGCATGGCGAGATATCAACGAAAAACGGCACAGTACTACAACTCCAGAGTAAAGGCCAAGCTTTTTAAGACAGGAGATCTCGTCCTCAGAAGAGCTGAAGTTTCTCAGCCTGCCGAGCAGGGGAAGCTTGCCCCGAACTGGGAAGGGCCATACCAGATTGCACGAGTCCAGCAGCCCGGAGCATACAAGTTGGAGTCTCTCGAAGGGACCCTCATTCCACGAAGCTGGAATTCCAAAAATCTTCGGATGTATTACCAGTAGAGCCCCCAGGGGTTCTCGACGATTGAGAACATGATTCTCATCCCCTTCTCATGTTAATTCATTCACAATTCTCCTTTAATTATTTCATGCTCCTCCTAATATTGGGACACTTGTGAACTTCAGGAAATCCGACCAAGCTCGGATGCCCCAGCCAAGTCTGGAACACCTTGCCACGTCGACGTTGAGCTCGGTCTCGATCTCCATCAAAGACCCCAATCAAGATCGGGATGCCCCGCTGAGTCAATAGTGAGCCCAAGCTCCCTCGACCTCGAAAAGCATCACCAGGTCGACAGCGAGCCCAAGCTTCCTCGACCTCGTGCTCGATCCCTCGACTAAGGTCGGGATGCCACGCTGAGTCGACAGCGAGCCCAAGCTCCCTCGACCTCGGGAAGCGTCACCAAGTCGACAGCGAGCCCAAGCTCCCTCGACCTCGTGCTCAATCCCTCGACTAAGATCGGGATGCCCCGCTGAGTCGACAGCAAGCCCAAGCTTCCTCGACCTTGGAAAGCGTCACCAGGTGGACAGCGAGCCCAAGCTCCCTTGACCTCGTGCTCGATCCTCCGACTAAGGTCGGGATGCCTCGATGAGTCGACAGTGAGCCCAAGCTCCCTCGGCCTCAGAAAGACATTCAATGATGGGGTAGTACCTACGCGGACCTCCGTGGCGCACGACGACGGGGTAGTACCTACGCGGACCCCCGTGGCGCACGACGACGACGACGGGGTAGTACCTATGCGGACCCCCGTGGCGCACGACGACGACAGGGTAGTACCTACGCGGACCCCCGTAGCGTACGACCCAGGGGCAGTACCTACGCGGATCCCCTAGCGTGCAGGCGTGCCCAAAGTAGACAATACCTCGTAGGGGATGCAGTATCCTTCTATGCTCGGCCGGTGCGGGCTATGCTGTTGTGCGAGGCTCCGGCCAAAACGCCATCCCCGCAGCAGATGGCGCCACCCATGGGAGCGGACTACAAGCCAAAGAACGCTACTGAAAGTCGACCTCAGAGCGGAGTCGCTTACCTCAACCTGAGATGCTCGGCTCCGATAGTGCGAGAGGTATATCCTACCCAGCACCTACGTCATTGCACTTACTTGCTTATATTACAGAATGGTCAACAAAGCCCCGACCAAGGTTGGGATTCCCCTCGACCAAGGCCGGGATGCTCTCCTGAATCGACCACGAGCCAAGGTTCTCTCGACCTCGCGCATAATCTTCCTACTAAGCACGGGGAGCTCCTCACCACCAATCTCCAGCTCAATTTTCACTTGCTCCAGACCCCTCTGGAGGAGGGCCCGACCAAGTTTGAACGTCAACTCAAGCCGAGATGGCCTGGAACGACGACTTCGAGCTCCGCCCGATGATATTTTGGCCGAGCTCGGAAGTGCCAAGTCACTCACCATGGGCTCTAATTTCACCTGATGACACTCGAACCAGGTTCGAGATCAAAAAGTATGAAAGCTCCAATAATAGCCCGACCTCGACCTATGTTATCTTCGGAGCCCGAGCTCAAAGCTTCGACAAGCTTATTCTGAAAGCCGAGCCCAAGGACTTGGCGAAATTTTTCTAGAGGATAAACCTAAAGGCCTAGCGGGACTTCTTCGGAGCCCGAGCTTAAAGCTTCGACAAGCTTATTCTGAAAGCCGAGCCCAAGGACTCGGCGAAATTTTTCCAGAGGATAAACCTAAAGGCCTAGCGGGACTTCTTCGGAGCCCGAGCTCAAAGACTTAGCAAGTTCTCCTAAAGTCCAAGCCTAGAGCCTCAGCATGATTCCTCTTAGAGCTGAGCCTAACAACTTAGCAAATTCTACCGGAATCTAGGTCTAAAGACTTAGCCGAGCTTGGAGACTTGAAGAAATTCGCCAAAGAGGAATCCAACTTAAGCAGCCAAAATGAAGGTTCATCAACTACACAAACAGAAGCAAGTGCAGGTCTGAAAAAAGAACATTTCTCATTAATAAAGGCCCGAAGGCTAAGTACAGAATCAAGATTCGGCCGTACAATGACTTCGAAGGCCGACGTTACTTACAAAAAAGGATAAAGAGAAAGAAAGAAAAGATAAGGCTAAGTCATAGGGGGCGGCAGCTACATCGGCACCGACCTCGGAGTCGTCTACGATGATCACTTGGGGGTCCTCGGCAGAAGCTGGCTCGGGACCTTCCGCGGCGACCTCAGATGGGGTTTCGCCAGTGACCTCGGAAGCGCCCCCGGCGGCTTCCCCGGAGGGAGTCTCCCGCGCCGCTTGCTCGGCCGCTTCAGCCTCGGCCTCATCGGCCTCCTGCTCGGCCTCGAGGATCGTGGGAACATCGAGCTCGCTCTCTGCACCGACTCCCATCCTTGGCCGAATACCCCCAAGGCCGAGCTGGGGGCAAAACCGTTGTATTTGCCTCCGAAAGTTCTCGAAGCCGCGGAGGAACCCGTCCACGGCCTCTTCCTCCATTAGATCGCAGAACTCTTCCGACTCCTTGAAGAGTGCCACGCGTCCCGGGCCTGTTCTAGTGCCCTTTTTTCTCGAGCCTCGACCTGCTCGATCTTCAGGCGGAGAACCCCGCCCTCATATTTGTAGCCGGCGGCCTCGGAGCGGGCCTCGGCTAGACGCGCCTCGGAGGCGCGCAGCTCCGACCTTGCCAAGGTGTGCGTGGCTCTCTCCTCTTCGAGCTGGTCGACAGCCGATCGCCGCTCGACCTCGATAGCCTCCATCCGCGCAACAGCCTCCAGCCGCATGACCTCCGAATCGACGAGTTTCTACTTGGCCACCTCCAGCTGCCTTTGGCCCCTCCAGCCTCATTCTGGCACTCCGAGGCTATGAACACCAACGTGTCGATCTCATGAAGATGCTGTAGGAAAAGCAACGATAAGTAAAAATGAAGGAGATGCCAATAACGATAAGTCTGATCGACAATATCGTCGAGATCGACGGTTTCGAACTTGGTCCGGTCGGCCGGGAGCAATGCGCGGCGAAATACCTTGTGTGCGACATAGCTATCGTGGAGAGCCGAACTGCCCTCATGGATTGGAGACTCCGGGTCGCCAGCCCCCCTCTCGGAGCGCTCTCCGACCCCCGACGAGCTCGAGGCATTGACCCCCGACGAACTCGGCCTACCCGAGCTCGGAACCCTAGGGCCCGAGCGTCGTAGACGGACGACTAGCCGACCTGGCCGCTGAGAAATGGGGGCGGGGCAGGCTGGGGGCGCCGAACCCATCGCCCTCCTGAAACCCGAGCTCGCCTGCTCGGTAGCCGGAGTTTCTTCCCGAACGGACCCGGAAGTTCCAGCCCCAGTACCCCTCGCCTCGGCAGGAGCAGAAGTCGAGGCTGACCTGGCTTTCTTCCTGGGCTCTGGATGAGCCCCGCCGGCCTCGGCCGCTCTCCTTTTCAATCGGGCGAAAAGTGCAGTGTTGCTTGTCACCATGTTGGGAACGTCTGAAAAGAAGAAAAAATTTCTAAATGTCAGATTGGCACCAAAAAGAAAAGAAAAGAAACAAATAAGATAAAAGACTGCTCTTACTGATGAGAGCACAAAAGTGCAATCGTCAGACCATCTTAATTAGTATTTTAGCTAATCATTAACAATAAAACTAACTAATTAATGTTTTATTTGTGCAAGTAGCCCAATCAGCTCGTTCCCCGCACTTCAAACGATCAACCCCCACTGTATCACCTAATTAGCGCGGCAGCCCGAGCCCAACTATGTTTCGTCCGTTTTAGCCCGTGCCAGCGTGCCATGCATGGCACGTTCCCCCCATTCCCAGTGTATCAGCCTTGCTTTCGTCTGCATCGCAACGCCCGTGATGCATCCAAGATCCAGTGTCCAGCCCAGCCATCTCGGAGCCGTATCGCGCGCGTACCAGCCGAAAACTTTCCATCCACGCCATCAACGCGATCACTGCCAGCGTCCCAGATTTCCTTTGATCCCAGCATCCGTTTCTTCTCCCAGCTCCTTTCTCCCGTTGATCATGCTCCCAGCTCCTCCGTTGATCCCGCGGCCAGCCCCTCCTCCCAGCAGCCAAGAATCCGTTGGCATGCATCTTCCGCATCCATCCCAAGCGTCCGTTTGCAGCTCCTTCCCCACCTTCTCCGTGATCCCATGCTGTGATCAAGCCGCCCGATTTCAAGCAGTGATCCCGCGATGCATCGTCAAGGAAATGCGTCCAGCCAGCCGTCTCCGAATTCAAGACCCTGTTGCCCAAGGTGACAACCCAAGAGGGGGGGTGAATTGGGTCTTTTAAAAACTTTTCAACTACTTCTAATCTTTTAGAGTTAATTAAGCTAAGTTGTATGGATGCTTAGTGGAATTTAAACTTAGCAAGAGTATGATTCTAATCTAATCAACTATTAAGCAGCGAACTCAATAAAAGATTAGTCTAAGTTTGCCCAAGTATGCAATTCAATACAATGAGTCTTAATGCTGTTATATTGAATGAGACTTGATTAAGTAAATTGAATATGCTTGCAACTAAAGGATGCACGGAGAAGAGTTAAGCAAGCATAGTATCTAAGTAAGTAAGTGAGTGAGGAAGTTAGACAACAAAGAGCATCACAAACACAACAAAAGTATAGTGGTTCGGTGCATCCCAGCACCTACATCCACTCCCCAAGACCTCTTGGGAATTTTACTATAATTCCTCAGATTACAGCCGGTTGTTTTACAAGCTCACAACCCAACTTGTTGTTTTGCGAGATCACAACGAACTCGGTCGGTTTTCACAGGCTCACCGACTAGAACCTACCGATTGTTTTCACGGGCTCACAATCCAACCCAGTTGGTTTTTCCAAAGGCTCACCAACCATAACCTTACAACGATTGTTTTCCGGGTTCACAATCAACCCAGTTGGTTTTCCCCAAAGGCTCACCAACCACAACCTTACAATGTTGGTTTTTCCTTTGGCTCACCAACAAACCTTAACACCGTTGGTTTTTCCTTTGGCTCACCAACAAACCTTAACCTCTTGATTCAATCCCTTGATTGAATCAAGTTACAAGATATTAGACTAAGAATTTAAAGCAAATACAAGCTTCTTAACTAAGCAAATATAGCAAATATAAACAAATGGAGTAAAGAGAAGCTCTCAAACGAATTTTGAAGATGAAGGAACTCGGCTTCTTCTTTACTTGACCCTCTTCTGATTTGGCACGAGGTAGAGGATCATTGAGGCAGCACACGGATGGAGAGGAAGCTTTGGAATTCACTTGGATGCTCTTCTTCTCTCTATTTCGCTTTGGATGGCCCTTTTGTGCTTATGGGAGATTTTCCTTGTAATCTCTTTGAAATCTCTTTCCTAAATATTCTCTCCCACTTCCATCATTTCTTTCCTCGCTCTCCTCTTGATTTTATAGCTTTAGATGGCGTGGAGACAAGAATCTAGCCGTTAGAGACGAAAATAGAGCCGTTGGACACAGTCTGTACCTCCTGACAATATTTCCGTTGGGATCGGAGTCGACTCGCGCGATCTGGAGTCGACTCGCCTGTTGCAGGAGTCGACTCGTGCTTGACTGGAGACGACTCGGCCATTGTTCCAAATTTGAATTAATGTGCATGCCTTGTCCTCGGGTCGACTCGGACCAAACTGGAGTCGACTCGCCAATAGCTGGAGACGACTCGGGCACTTGGGGGTCGGCTCATTCTCAGGAATCCAGAGGACATACTTTCTGATTTTTTTCCTCGAGTCGACTCGGATTCTCTTCGAGTCGACTTGGCTCTCAGAGCTTGAAAACTGATCCTTTGTCTTTGGAGTTGAACTGCCTCGGAGTCGACTCGGACTTTGCGGGAGTCGACTCGGCTCTCAGTGTCCGAAATTTTCTCTCTGACTTTTTGCCTTGCTTTTCTCTGAGAGTCGACTCTTGCACAATTAGGAGTCGACTCGTGGTCCTCTGGAGTCGGCTCGATTGCAGGGTCTAAAATTCTTTGTTCTGTCTTTCCTCTATTACTCTTTTGAGTCGACTCGGAAACGTTGGGAGTCGACTCGGCATGTATCGGAGTCGACTCGAGAACTATTCTTTTGAATTTTTCTTTAGAATTTGTTCCTCCAACTTGAATACTTTAAACTTGAAACTTGGGCCAATAAATTGTAGCTTTCTTCCAACTTGCTATGTTCCTTGCAAAATAAATATCTTTCTCCTTGCAACACAAACATTAGTATTTATACTTCAAGGTTTTGTGATCAGCAAAATCAATCTTTAAATCAATCTTTGGGTCATCAGTCTCCCCCTTTTTGATGATGACAAAACTTGGAGTATATGTAATATAAAATATATTGTGTTCTAGAAGTAATGCATAGCTAAGTTGTTTGAAGTAGAAAATATATATCTTTAATCTTAACATAATCAACACATAAAGCATTATGACATAAAGCATTCTGAGCATATACTCAGATATTTCTCCCCCTTTTTGACAACATCAAAAAGATAGTGAAACATTAAGCACAAAGATAAGAATGCTCATAATAATTTGCATGTCAAATTATTGCAAGAATATGAATCTTTAGGATAAATGAGCATAGATCAGAGCCATTTAGGATAATTTCAGAGCAAATTATGATGAGAGCACATCGAATGTGATTCCAAGGATAGTTTGCAACTCAAGTGTAGATGGAATCTTTCTTAAGTTAATTCAAGAAATACCACAAATGATATTGAAGGAAAGCACGAATGGAAATCTAACCTCTTTTCAATAATAAGTATGAAAGCTTGTTCATTTAAGATCTCTTGCCCAATATATTAAGTATTTTAGCAACATGAGAGCAATTTAACTAATTTTCAGAGTATAAGAGCAGTATATTAAGTATGATTGCAAAGTTCTTTTATGATGTAAAAATATTGTGGCATACATGCCAAAACATGAATTCATGCAATTTATGATATATCTTAGAGCTACTCAAGAGAATTCAACACATTATTCTCCCCCTTTTTAGTAAGTTAGAGGCTCGTAAGATCAACTGTTTGAATTGTAATTTGGTTTATGATTTATGCATAAGATATATTAACCAAATAACAAGCCTCAAGGTGTATCATAAAGATTTTCAGATTTAAATTTCAGATGATACATATTGGAGAGTATTAGGATCACTTTTCATTTAGTATTCTTTCTCTCTCCTTTAGTTATAGATTTATGCGATTAAGTTCCATAAGATCTCTCCTTCTGAGATTTTCTTTCTCCCCCTCAATTGATCATTCCATTTAAGAGTTTAGAATTTGAAGATAATGTTCAATAAAATTGTCAATCTCAAAAAAAAAAATATTTTCTATAAGTTTCAGCTTATTTTCATAAGACTCAAGGTTTGAGATAAGACAGCCTTTATAGAACTCATCTCAAGGTATAAACTTATTATATAATTAAAGCAAGTCTTGCAATATAAGGAGATTCATCAAAATCAATCCATAAAAATCAAGGTATGCATCAAATTAAAGTAACTTTAGGATAAGATACTGAATATCTAAAGCTCTCCCTCAAAAGATGCATTCTTCTTCAATCATTCTTTTCTTTGGTTGAATTTCAGATTTTAATGATAAACGTGAATAAAACTGAAACTTTATGATATCAAGAATGTAGAGTGATCTAGAATTATTCAAAATTTATAGCAATCACTCTTTTTAATCTTTCAAGAACAAGTTATGCTTCCTCTTAATCTATGAGAAAATGTACTGAAATATTAATCAGAAAATGATTCATTTGAAGCTCAATTTCTTTTAAAAGCAGTTACATTTTCTTTTTTTTAAGAGTCATTTGAGTGAGTTAAAATATTTCTAGCTTTTAGGAGCATTCACTTTCTTTTAAAAATAGCTCTTTCTTTTAGTGATGGAAGCAACAATCATGCAGAAAAGGATATAGAAGATCATTCAAGTGAGTGTTTATAGGATTTAATTTCTTACTCATAGATTCACAGCAATGTATACATGAAACATAATAAATCTTTTTAATATCAAAATAAAATCATATATTTAGAAATATTTATTTGCAATCTAGATCATTGAAAGACACATCATTTAGACCAATATTAGTACACTTTAACGATAAGAAAAGATATGTTTCGGATGCGTATCGAGACAATCAACTAAGGCGTCAAAATTAATTCTCTTTTTCTTATGTTAAAATTTTCATTTAGAAATCATATTGAGTTATTCTCCTAAATGACGTGATCATTGAAGCATATAACTAAGGTTACAAAGATGTAACGATATAAGCATTTTTTAAGTTAAGTTTAAGCTTTTATACAAAATCAGATTCTGAAATTTTATAAGAATTTCCAAGAAGGCTTTCAAAATTATAATTTGATATATGTATCTTCTACATTGTAGCTCATCTTAAATCACTAAGATTGAAAACACATATTTCAATAACATTAGAGCACTTTCAGAATCTTTGTATTTAATATTGAGTTTTGGTATAAATTAGAACATTATATACCAAGGTTAGGCAAGTTGAAGGATAAAACAAACTCAATTCATTTTGCCTATATAGAGATATACTTCTCTTCTCCTTTTTACAAATTTATTCAACTTTCAGATTTTAAAGATGATTGTGAACGACAAATCTGAAATTTCTTTTCAATAATACCCCAAAAAAAATTTTATGCAGTATTTCAAACATTCAATCAAATTATCCAAGCATGGAGCATTACAAAATATTGAGAGCCCATAATTCAAAATATCATGCCACATGCATAATATATTATGTGTTAAGTCATGCATTAAAATATTAAGACAAAGCATGTCAAGGATCAAAATCAATTCTTTTCAAATAAACTCCCCCTATTTAAATATAATCTTGCATTGATTTCATCCTTAAAGTGTGTTTTCAAGTGATTAAAAAATTTGACTTGATTCTTCTTATATACTTTCATTTACTTTGTCTTTCATTTTTTTTTTTTTACTTTCTTATGCTCTATACTCTATTTGCTCCCTATCTGGCGGAGTTGGGAAGGGGCACGAGGTACTACCACTAGCCTCCCTCTTGTGCCGTCCCTAATATGCCCTACACCGAATAATTGGGTCAAATAGTGCCGGGTACTACCACTAGCCTCCCCATTGGCACCATCCCTATGATGAGCAATATAGAAAGGTTAAAATGTTCACTTCAAACTCTCCTTGTTTAAGTGTAATTAATTATGGATTTTATCCCTTTCACACGTCTCATAAATGTGCGAAATATATTATGCTTGTTTTGCTTTTCCTTAAGATTGAAGTATTTGCCTTTACTTAGATTTTACTTCTCTTGAATAATATCCATTTTCTTTTCTTTATCTCTCTCTCTTTTTGTTATTCTCAAGTAATTTACATGAAAGAGCAGAATAAAGAAATAATCCTATGTATCATATAGATGTATATCATGCAAACAACATTTTCATTGTGCTCAAGGATTCATAACTTCTCACAAGTTATTTTACATCAAAATTTTAAGCATATACTTGTGTATTTCATGGTTATGATATAGGCGAAGAAATAATTTAATTTGGGCAAACCATGAAACAATTTCTAAAAGTATAAATCAATACATATATAGACATGATATCAAAAATTAATAATTAAAAAATTTAATCATGCCATAATAAGATTTAAGTTATTGACTTTGCTCAATTAATTTATGAGAGAGGTATCTAAAATTACCTATTCATTCTATATTCTTCAAGCCAAACTAAATTTCTTATGTGTGAACTTTTGGCTGAAGAAGGTCCTCTCTCTTGTTTGCATGTGAATGTTTATTGTATCTTATGTGGAGGTGTCCTTCAAGTTGAAATCTCTCATTTTCTTGCTCAAGGATCCTGCTGTTGGAATCCCTCGCACGCCGCAGAAAATTTCAGAAAAATTCTGCGCGCAGCGGAATACATGCGCGAGATTCCGTTCATCGCATGAACATATTTTAAAACCGTCGTTCGCAGATAGATTGGGATTAAATACTTTTACATAATATTAGGAAGATCAGATCTTCACCTTGTGCGGGTAGATATTCACCGCAATCTGATGATCGTGGTATTTGTTGAAAGGTTCACTTGAAGCCGCACACGCGTCCGGCCTCTACGGGTATCCACACGAGGCAGAGAACCAATCCAAACTCTCTAATCTTCCCGGGGTGCTAGCTCCCTTGCAGAGATATGTTTTGATGGCTGAAATCCTCTCTTGATTTATCAACTCTTTGATAGATCTCAAGAGGAAGAAG
The DNA here is from genome assembly GCF_051530095.1 of Phoenix dactylifera. NCBI lineage: Eukaryota > Viridiplantae > Streptophyta > Magnoliopsida > Arecales > Arecaceae > Phoenix > Phoenix dactylifera. The sequence goes on along the minus strand of NC_143199.1, from coordinate 18,536,465 downwards.
AAGGACTTGAAAGGGAGGAAGAAGATCCCATCTTGCTGCCTCCTTTTTCTTTTATTCTTGTGGATGGAAGAAGGGTGAAGAGAGAAAGCCATACACCACCCTATTTTTCTTTGATGCTCATGGCTGAAAACCCCAAGAGGAAGGAGGCTTGCCCATGGCACAAAAACCAAGAGGGGAGGAGGCACTCTCACGGCACAAAAACCAGAGAGAGGGGAGGAGCTCTCACGGGAAGAAAAATCCATGATTTGGGCCCCCCTTTTGTTTCCCCTTTTCTTCCTTTTTTTTTTGTTTGTGTGCAGCTGAAAACCATCATGGGAGAGGGGGGCTGCCGTATCCTCTTTCTTTTATGAGAAGAGGGGGCCACATGCTCCCTTTTTTTTTTTTTGTTTGAACCCTAGGCGTGAGCTCCTACAAATTAGGAGCTCACGTCTATCTTTTGGCAAGAGGAGGGGCGTACGCCCCTCCCTCTAATCCTCTCATGTCCCACGCCCAAGCCTCATCTCATGAGGTGCGTGGGCCCCACTTTCAGCCCCTTTTAATCCCCTCACAATTGAGGTCTAATCTAATTAGATCTCAATCAATTTATGAATCAATTAGGACTTATCCATATGAGTCCTAATCCAATTATGACCCAATTGAATCTTGACTCATTTAAATTCTTCAATCCTAATCCAATTAGGAGTCATCTTAATTTATTAGATCAAAAATAATTAGGACTTTAGGAATCCTAATCCAATTAGGATTTATTTAATTTTAGTCCTAATCCAATTAGGACTCTAGGTATCCTACTCCAAGTAGGACTTTAATTAAATTTGAAGTCCTAATCTAATTAGGACTCTTGGAGTCCTACTCCAAGTAGGACTCTTATTTAATAAGATCAAGCCCAATTAATTAAGTCCAATTGATTCAATTGAATTGCAATCCAATTGCAATTACTCCTTCTTCAACTCACTAACTCTTAGTGGGTTAATTAATTATCAATCAAATTGATAATCATGAACTATTGTGATTCCAAATCACAACTCAACCATCGGATCGGTCAATACCTCTATTGTGTGTGACCCCATAGGTTCTATTCTATCTGGTAGTGAGATATACTGCGATCTCTATCACAATATCATTGAAAACTCCTTTCAATGGGTTGGAACAATTCCAACTCAACTCACCGGGGATCATCAATCATCAAGATAGTCCCTGTGAGTCTCACCATCCACCAGTGACACCTAGCAGCATGTAGTGGCTACCCAGCAGAATGGAATGATGAACCTCTAGGTGCAGTTAGTATATAATATAGTCCTTCTATCGTGGATCCCTACAGGACGGAGGTCATGGATAACTCGTCAAACCCCATCGTCTGTCATATGTCAAGATTTATTCGACTTAAGTTCGAGAATGGAAAACTCCTTTTCCACTGTACATACTACCCCGGCCGAGGATTTACGAACTCAGTCTCATAAATCACATAGGATCTCTCTTAACCTATCAAGATCGATAGATTCCATCTAGATGCACCCCTACTCCTACAATGAACCTACTGCAGCCAATCTGCACCACAAGAACCCAATTGGCTAGGGCTCATGTTTATGTGCTCGTCAAACTACAGCAACCTCACTGTGAATAGCCGAGGCATCGCAGGTCAAAGGACCAGTCATATAACTACAGCATCAAGTAAGTCACTGACGAGTGGATAGACATCCAAGTGACTACTTGCTATGGTCACGCTCAGTACCCTTGTTCTCTAACAAGCACTTGCACAATTGCTCCAGTGTCGCCACACTGTGGACTCAAGACTCGTCCATCAAAGAAAGCGATCTGTGCACTAATCTCAGCGGATCGATCACCGTCCTCGTGATGATCCATCGATCAGGAGCAATTCAGAAATTAATCACCAATGACACATGCCTCAAATTCTCAACTCTTGAGAATATGCGTCATCATCTTATTAATTTCTTGGACGATTCATTGACACATAAGAACATGAATGAAAAGAATGCCCATTCTAATAAATTCATTATTAGGTCAAGTACAAATTTATTTCCCAGAATAAAATAATGCGTCAGCCAAATTGGCTTCTAGGGCATACTTCTAACAATCTCCCACTTGCACTAAAGCCAATCAGCTATAAACCTAAGCCCCATCTTCTCAAGATGCGCTTGAGTTTTCTGCTGACTTATCTGCTTAGTGAATGGGTCCACCACATTTCCTGTGGAGTCTACTCTCTGATCCTTTACTTATTTCTTTTCAAGGTAGTCGCTTATTAGGTTAAACCACCGCTCTATGTGCTTCGGCTTCTGGTGAGACCTTGGCTCTTTAGCTAGTGCTATGGTGCCTTTGTTATCGCAGTAGAGTGTTATGGCATCTGATGACATTACACCTAACTCAGCAATGAACTTATTAAACCAGAAGGTTTCCACTGCACCCTTAGATACGGCTAAACATTCAGCTTCTAAGGTAGAATCTACAATAATCGGTTGTTTGGAACTCTTCCAATTTACTGAACCATCATTGTATATAATCTGATGTAGACTTTCTATCATCAATATGTGTGCATCCTTCTACCTTCAACTCTGATCTTCTTCCAAAGACCAAGAACATGTCCGTAGTTCTTCTCAAGTACTTAAGACTGTTCTTCACAGCTATCCAGTGCTTCTTGCCTGGATTTGACTGATATATGCTCGTGACACTCACAGCATGTACTATATCAAGTCATGTATATAGCATGGTATACATGAGGCTCCCTATAACCGAAGTATAAGGGATCTTGCTCATCCACTGAATCTCTTCAGATGTGTTGGGGCACATCTTCTTGAAGAGATTTACCCCATGCCTAAGGGGTAATAATCTCCTTTTAGAGGTTTCCATGCCGAACCTCTTCAACACTCCCTCTATGTAATATTCTGTGACAGGACAAGCATCCTCTTAAATCTATCTCTATAGACTTTAATTTCCAAAATATAGGATGCTTTTCCAAAGTCTATCATGGAGAATTCCTTAGACAACCAAACCTTGACTTAGGATATCATCCACGTACAATACGAGGAATGCAATAGCCCTCCCACTAACCTTCTTATAAACACATGGTTCCTCCTCGTTCTTGAAGAAATCAAACGATTTGATTATATCGTTGAAACGAGTGTTCCAACTCCGAAATACTTGTTTTTGTCCATAGATGGACCTTTGCAGCTTACAGACCTTGTGATCACCATCACAATATCATGATATGCTACAACAACAAGCAATATTCGAATGGACTTCAGCATGGCTACAGGTGAAAAAGTATCCTGATAATCAGTGCCTTCGCACTGACTATAACCTTTCGCCATTAGCCTTGCCTTATAGGTCTCTACCTAGCCATCCGAACTTAATTTTCTCTTGTAGATCCATTTACACCCAATAGGTACTATACCTTCCGGTGAATCTACTAAGATCCAGACTTGGTTGGAATGCATGGAGTCTATCTCTAACTTCATGGCTTCCAGCCATCTCTCGGAATCGATGTCTAACATCGCCTCGTTGTAGGTATTGGGATCCTTACCTTGATCCCTATCTCCCATGAGGAACACTTCCTCTACATCCTCTATAAGTATACCTAAGTACCTTTCAGGAGGATGGAAGATCCTACTAAATCTACGAGGTGGAGGAGGTACAACATGTACTGGCTCGATATGAATAGGTTCTATAGGCACAATGGCTCGTTGCTCTTTAGAGACTTTCTCTTCGAGCTCAATTTTTCTCCTACTGCCTCTATCAAGGATAAACTATTTTTCATGAAGATAGCATGTCGGCTCACAAACACTTTGTGATTCTCTCGGACATAAAATTGTATCCAAATAACTCTTTAGGATATTCTATAAAACGAGCACTAATTGCCCTATCCTCTAACTTGTCCGCCTGTTGTCATTTGACTTGGGCCGGACATCCCCAAATCTTGAAATAACCTAGACTCAGCTTCTTACCATGTCATATCTCATATAGTGTGGTAGGAACAGACTTAGAGGAAACACTATTCAATATGTAAATAGCTGAAAATAGGGCATCTCTCTAAAGAAACAAGGGTTGATCAGTGAAGCTCATCATGGACCTGACAATAACCAATAGGATATGATTCCTCCTCTCCGACACTCCGTTAAGCTGAGGTGTACCAGGAGGGATCCATTATGAAACTATACCATTCTCCTTGAGATAATCACAGAACTCTCCACTAAGGTATTCACCTCCTCGATCTGATCGAAGAACCTTAATGAGTTTTTCTGTTTGTTTTTCTACTTCATATCTGAACTCTTTGAACCTTTCAAAAATTTCAGATTTGTGTCTCATACACATATCCATACCGTGAGTAATCATCGGTAAATGAAGTAAAAAATTACAACCCCTAGCCTGCGCATCGAATGGGCCACACACATAAGTGTGTACTAGGGTAAGTATCGCAGTGGACCTCTCCCATGTCCTAAAAAGGATAATTTGGTCATCTTTTCTTGAAGGCAGAATTCACAAATCGGATATGACTCGAAAGTCAATGAGCTCAGAAGCCCATATTTCTTCAATTTGTTTATTCTGTCTTCTCCTATATGACCAAGCCTGAGGTGCCACAAATACTTTAGATTTATCTCATCTCTAGATCCTTTTGGATCCTATGGTACTCACTGTTTGCTTAGATACATTCACAGGTACATCCAAATGTAAGTGATAGAGACGGTCAATCATAAAACCATATGCATCCAATTTATTTCTCAAACAAATTGAACAATAGTCTTATAAAAATCTTTCTGTGCTAAACAAGATACAGAAATCAAATTTCTGTTTGCAACAGGTAACAGTCTCTAAGTATCCTTTTAATAATGAGCATATCTGGCATACCTTCTGAAGGTCTGTCACCCTTCTTACTCTTTATGCTTTCCATGTATGTAGGACAGTTCCTCTTCCAATGGCCGTCTTATGATGCAATGGAAACACTTTTCCTTGCAATCGGCCTTTTTCTTGGAACTTCCTTACTTGGCCTTTTCTCGGTCTTCTGCCTTTTCACAGGTTTCTTCTTCTTCCAAGTAGACTCTCTCTTGGAAGTAGAAACCAACTTGACAGCGAGAACGATGCCCCTTGAACTCTTCAAGGTCCCTAAGGTAGTTACCAATTTTATTTAACAATTCTATTTTGGTGCATACAATCTTGTTCATATGGTAATTTACTATAAACTGTTCATATGAAGCTAGAAGGGATTGCGGGATCAAATCCGTTTGTAATTCCTTGTGCATGGTCATGCCGAGCTTCTCAAGCTCCTCTAAGTTCTTTATCATGGTCAAACCATGATTATGGACAGACTGCCCATCACACATCTTGGCCTTGAAGAGCCTCTTGGACACTTCAAAACATGCTGCGTGACTCTGTTCACCATACAACTCTTGTAAGTGATATAATATGTCCCTGGCAATCTTCATGTTCTCATGCTGGCATTAAAATTCATTGGACATGGATGCCTTTGTGCAGCACCTAACTTTATTGTCATTGTTCGTCCACTTAGCATGCGTCTTACGCTGATCAGTGATCGGACGGATTGGTAACACGGGGATTCCATGGTCTAGAACATACCCTAATTTCTCACAATTCAAAACTATTTTGAAATTTGCTGAGCCAGTCTTTATAATTGGGTTTGGTCAAACGGTTGTTCTATAGGATATGAGTTAAGAGTCTAGAAGCTGAATTTCTAATCCTCAGAGAGTAAAGATTCTAATTAGAATTTTGTACTTGATCTCTATTTATTTTAGGGCCTTTTAAAACAAATATACCTCCCACTATTTTCTCGAATCTCTCACACTCCTCTAGTAGAGAAACGGAAACCTTGCGACTCTAGGTTTCAAGTGGGGTGCTACGGTCCCACCAATTTACATACCACCTCACCTAACAGTTATTGGTGACAAATAAACGATGAGTGTACAACTCTTGTACAATGCTTCTCAAGCAAATTGTAGCGCTATCAGGTCTCTAAGTAATGAAGACCTCACCTAACAGTTATTGGCCCCATTCCTTAGTTAAGTCGGACCTACCGTATAACCGCAGAAGTAAAGCCGTCATTGGGTCCCTCACCTAACAGTTATTGGGCCCAACCCTATCTTTACCCCTACAACATCTCATGCCTAATAGAGAGGTCCAGTCCCCCGATGCAACTTGCCCACTGTATCCAGCCGAGACAAATCAACGCCGGAAAGACCTTAGCAGCTCTACTACGGTGGAAGACCGCTAGACTTAATATTTTTGAGAAGATTTAATTTAGGTCTCTTTCATTTAATTATCTACATCTCATGCAAATAATTATCTACCCGCTATGCATAAACATAAACATAAACATCCAGGCATAATAACAAAAATTAAACTGGTGATGATCATGGATCCAGGATGGGGTCATAGTACAAGCACATGCACGTCAATTGGTTAGATCGTCTTCAACTCTTGACTCGATCTTGAGCACCCTTGGTCCAATTGCGATCAACTCCTTGATCCATCTCCAATCAACCCTTGATCTCGATCCGCGCAAATCGTGCTTGTAGAGGCATGCACCGATCAACCATTGACATGCAACACATCACAGATTACATCCCAGATAACTTTAAAAATAAATAAAATTAAATAATAGTTACAACCCTTTTTTATGAGACACGCAGGTCTCTAATACATCAATATAAGATGCACGCAGGCATCTGAAAATCTGATTTACATGCATCACATAACATCACAGAACATTTCAGCACATGTAAAGGGTCCATCCATGATCATCACCATACGCATCTCATGCATTAAATAAAATTTACAGATCTGAATATTTAACAGATTATGTCATCTTAAGAGTTGCTGATCATGCAAGATATGATTCTAAATATTTTTAATCTCATTAACAAATCAATAGAATCATTAATCTAATCGCATAGAAAATCAGCATGCAGAAAAATCAGCAAGCTGAAAATTCTGCATGCAGAAAAATTCAGCAAGCATAATCTTTAAATTTTCAGATCTATTATGCCTTAATCATTTAATCCTAATCTTAATCTACACAACCATGGCTCTGATACCACTGTTGGAATCCCTCGCACGCCGCAGAAAATTTCAGAAAAATTCTGCGCGCAGCGGAATACATGCGCGAGATTCCGTTCATCGCATGAACATATTTTAAAACCGTCGTTCGCAGATAGATTGGGATTAAATACTTTTACATAATATTAGGAAGATCAGATCTTCACCTTGTGCGGGTAGATATTCACCGCAATCTGATGATCGTGGTATTTGTTGAAAGGTTCACTTGAAGCCGCACACGCGTCCGGCCTCTACGGGTATCCACACGAGGCAGAGAACCAATCCAAACTCTCTAATCTTCCCGGGGTGCTAGCTCCCTTGCAGAGATATGTTTTGATGGCTGAAATCCTCTCTTGATTTATCAACTCTTTGATAGATCTCAAGAGGAAGAAGAAGGACTTGAAAGGGAGGAAGAAGATCCCATCTTGCTGCCTCCTTTTTCTTTTATTCTTGTGGATGGAAGAAGGGTGAAGAGAGAAAGCCATACACCACCCTATTTTTCTTTGATGCTCATGGCTGAAAACCCCAAGAGGAAGGAGGCTTGCCCATGGCACAAAAACCAAGAGGGGAGGAGGCACTCTCACGGCACAAAAACCAGAGAGAGGGGAGGAGCTCTCACGGGAAGAAAAATCCATGATTTGGGCCCCCCTTTTGTTTCCCCTTTTCTTCCTTTTTTTTTTGTTTGTGTGCAGCTGAAAACCATCATGGGAGAGGGGGGCTGCCGTATCCTCTTTCTTTTATGAGAAGAGGGGGCCACATGCTCCCTTTTTTTTTTTTTGTTTGAACCCTAGGCGTGAGCTCCTACAAATTAGGAGCTCACGTCTATCTTTTGGCAAGAGGAGGGGCGTACGCCCCTCCCTCTAATCCTCTCATGTCCCACGCCCAAGCCTCATCTCATGAGGTGCGTGGGCCCCACTTTCAGCCCCTTTTAATCCCCTCACAATTGAGGTCTAATCTAATTAGATCTCAATCAATTTATGAATCAATTAGGACTTATCCATATGAGTCCTAATCCAATTATGACCCAATTGAATCTTGACTCATTTAAATTCTTCAATCCTAATCCAATTAGGAGTCATCTTAATTTATTAGATCAAAAATAATTAGGACTTTAGGAATCCTAATCCAATTAGGATTTATTTAATTTTAGTCCTAATCCAATTAGGACTCTAGGTATCCTACTCCAAGTAGGACTTTAATTAAATTTGAAGTCCTAATCTAATTAGGACTCTTGGAGTCCTACTCCAAGTAGGACTCTTATTTAATAAGATCAAGCCCAATTAATTAAGTCCAATTGATTCAATTGAATTGCAATCCAATTGCAATTACTCCTTCTTCAACTCACTAACTCTTAGTGGGTTAATTAATTATCAATCAAATTGATAATCATGAACTATTGTGATTCCAAATCACAACTCAACCATCGGATCGGTCAATACCTCTATTGTGTGTGACCCCATAGGTTCTATTCTATCTGGTAGTGAGATATACTGCGATCTCTATCACAATATCATTGAAAACTCCTTTCAATGGGTTGGAACAATTCCAACTCAACTCACCGGGGATCATCAATCATCAAGATAGTCCCTGTGAGTCTCACCATCCACCAGTGACACCTAGCAGCATGTAGTGGCTACCCAGCAGAATGGAATGATGAACCTCTAGGTGCAGTTAGTATATAATATAGTCCTTCTATCGTGGATCCCTACAGGACGGAGGTCATGGATAACTCGTCAAACCCCATCGTCTGTCATATGTCAAGATTTATTCGACTTAAGTTCGAGAATGGAAAACTCCTTTTCCACTGTACATACTACCCCGGCCGAGGATTTACGAACTCAGTCTCATAAATCACATAGGATCTCTCTTAACCTATCAAGATCGATAGATTCCATCTAGATGCACCCCTACTCCTACAATGAACCTACTGCAGCCAATCTGCACCACAAGAACCCAATTGGCTAGGGCTCATGTTTATGTGCTCGTCAAACTACAGCAACCTCACTGTAAATAGCCGAGGCATCGCAGGTCAAAGGACCAGTCATATAACTACAGCATCAAGTAAGTCACTGACGAGTGGATAGACATCCAAGTGACTACTTGCTATGGTCACGCTCAGTACCCTTGTTCTCTAACAAGCACTTGCACAATTGCTCCAGTGTCGCCACACTGTGGACTCAAGACTCGTCCATCAAAGAAAGCGATCTGTGCACTAATCTCAGCGGATCGATCACCGTCCTCGTGATGATCCATCGATCAGGAGCAATTCAGAAATTAATCACCAATGACACATGCCTCAAATTCTCAACTCTTGAGAATATGCGTCATCATCTTATTAATTTCTTGGACGATTCATGGACACATAAGAACATGAATGAAAAGAATGCCCATTCTAATAAATTCATTATTAGGTCAAGTACAAATTTATTTCCCAGAATAAAATAATGCGTCAGCCAAATTGGCTTCTAGGGCATACTTCTAACACCTGCATTATTAACAAATTCCTTTTCTTTCTTGAAAGAAAGTCATTAGTTTCTTCAAGATACAAACCATTCATCCAACATATTTTTTAACTAGATGACTCAATATAAGATATGACAATAGTTGAATATTGAGTCACTTTACTCAAAAGATTGCCTAAATATAAGCAAGTGTTGGGAATTGTATCCTAAATGTCAATCGTCAGCATATTGATGATTGAATATTGTAAATAAATTGACAAATTAATAAAGTATTATTTGGCATTATTCATCATTTCATCTTCAAATGAACTCTTATATGATGAAGTCCTTAGGACTTATGTTATGATAAAGGAGGATTTATCTTTGAGTCCTTAAACTTGTTCGCGACCAAATGATATGTTGTTACTAGGACGACAACATTATCGAGATTAGGTCGTTGTGTGACATATACGTTGGTTGTCCTCTTAACCAAGGAGTGTGGAGACACTGGTATGCCATACAGGTGAAGTGTAGGAGTACATTTCACTGAACGTGACCAATTCCGGAACGCTCTACTGTCGAGAGATGTTCCGAGTGGATATGGGTATAAGTTTGGCCCTCTGACCTGAGACCGCAACATGTGACTAGCAAGCAACTCACTGTACTTTGGTACCGGACTACCTGAATTTCTAATTCAGTGACGGAAGGTCACTGGGTGCAGTCAAGTACTTGCGTAGTCAGTTGTGAGTCAAGATGGAATTGACCCCTCCTGCAAACAGGAGATAATGTCTTGTGACTAATTTAGCAAAACCTTGGCCAGGGTAATCTCAGTGAGGAGTCACGGGATATCTAAAGTTAATCACATAATGGATGTACTAATTATAGGGTTGACAGTGAGCTCTAAGTCATCCTGGCATTAAGAGTCAAAGAGATTGAATTATACAGTAACCATAGTTCAGGGTTCCAGAATATTTGCTTCGCATATATTCGGCCTATTCGGACGTCGGGTACCATTGCTAGATGGTCACATCGATTAGTGTAGGAAGTCGTTCCTATACTACCGGCTTAGGTTCGAACCTATGAGGTCACACGCATAGAAGATTCCTGATTGATCAAGAAGGCTGATGAATGATTAAGAATCATTCAGGGGTAATTTGGTCAATTCGATTGGCAAATTATCTTATAAAATAATTAAAGTAATTATCGGAGGATTAATTAGTAATTAGATTGCTAGTGAACTCAATTGGATTGAGTAATTAGACTAAGGATGAGCCAAATTGAATTAGATTCAATTCTGGGCTCAATCAGGGTTTTTGACCTGATTGGATTAGGTCTGAATCAAGAGGACTTAGGTTGACCAAATTAAATTAGATTAAATTTGTGCTTAATTAGGGATTGACCTAATTGGATTAGGTTCAACCCATGGTAATTGAATCATTCTAATTGTTAGGATTTAATTAAATTAAATGGGTTTGATCTGAAACTATTCGGATCTTGAAATCCACTTGTCACATATCCATGCATGGCGCCATAAATTGATTTGTAATATGATTAAAAATTAATTTAATTTATTTAATGGTGCCATGGGACACTTGGCAACATCAGGGACCTCTTTCATCATTAGATGGGTCGAAATGGAGAGATAAATTCATGAAAAGAATTGGATAAGATCAAATTCTCTCTCTTCATGACATATGCCATCCTTATCTTTATCTCACTTCTAATTAAGGTTGAATTTCGAATTTAATCACCACAAAATCACCACGTGACCCTCTAATCTGATTAGGGGCATGGGAATTTCGAAATTGAAAGAGGGAAGTGGCAACATGATGAATGGTTTAGATTAGATCAAGCTTCATCATGTAATGGCACATGAACTTGAATTTTGAATTCAAAATTCAAAACCCCACAAAATCCTCCACAAATATGGGATGGTTGGCATGAAGTTAGGTAGGAGAGCAACATTAAAAGGACCTCCATTATCTGGTGGTCGAATTCAAGGAAAAAAGAGAGAAAAAGAAGAAGAAAAAAGGGAAAAGAAAAGAGAGGAACCCTAGTTCATGCATGGAAAAATTCTGCATTCAATCTAGCTGACTTCTTCCTCCTCTAAGTCCATCGCGCCATTAGTGTTAGGGGTCCCTGATAAGAGTCTTTAGATCAGATCTAAGTCCTCTTCAATCCCTTTAAACCTTTCCTCCAAGTTCTTCCAAGAAGGCGGATCAAAAGTTGATAGTGTTTGGAAGATCAAATTTCAGCCTCAAGAAATTCTGCGCAAGCTAGCACTTCCGCAGGATTGGATCTCTTCAGGAACTTCGCGTGGACTTCTCGTAGAGGCCATTCGTGTGCGTGGCTGCAAAGTCGAGGATCAGATCCACAAGTTTCATCCATCATAAAAGGTATTAATCCTACATTAATCTTTTATTATGGTGTCAAGATTTAGGTCTGATTCCCCGAGGTTTTACCCTCTTTTGGGGCTCCTCACGGAGATATCTCCAGAATCCATTCAATGGATATTCGGAGATTAATCGGAATAGAGTTCTTAAGTTTCAGATCTGATAGTTAATCATGCATGAAAGTTTTAGCATAATTGTTTAAACGATTCCGGCATAATCCTATGTGTTCTTAAGGTGCTGATTTCTAGATTTGATCTTGTAAGCATGCATGAATTAAATTGTTTGATTCGATTTTTTCGCTGCGTTTTAAAACTTAAAAAGAACTACGTATGGCTTGATCCCCCTTATGAAGGGGTACGTAGGCAACCCGATCAGGTTCAGCCATGGTTTTAAAAAAAAAAAAAATCCACATGCTTAACACCGAAGAACCTAGGATTCACTAACAGTGGTATCAGAGCCAGGTTCATGTTTAAACTTTTATGTTTTAATTCTTGTAATTAAATCTGAAATCATGAGCATGCTTAGATTAGATCTAAAGTATTTTTTATGATTGATTTAATTGCTGATTATGCATGATTAACTAGATCTGAAATTTTGAATGCATATGATGCATGTTTGTGTTAAGATTTGTAACATAAATAAATCTGAAATCATAATATTGTTTAGATTAGATCTAAATAAAATTTATGATTCATATGATCTCTGATTTTAATGAACAAATCAGATCTGAAAATAAAAGTGAAAAAACAAATACATAAGATGTATGTTGTTTGTATTAATTCATGTTGTTATGTATATGTGATGCATGAACATTAAATATAATGACTTAAACATGAATTTAATCTGATTACATGTGATTAATTACAAAAACTCAGATCTGAAAATATGTTTTAAGAACTGAAAGATTGTAATTAATATGTAATTAAAAAGAAATATGCAATGATCAAAACTTTCATAAGTCTAAACTTAATTGAGAATTAAGTGTTATGAAATAGAATTGTAACTCAATTAATTGACATTGCATAATTCTTTGGGCATATGGATTAGCTTGAATCAAGTTCCTAGGATTGGGTTAGACCTAAGGTTAGAATCATACATGGACAAATAGAATTAATTGATCAAATCTAATTAAGTAGTAACTAGATTAGGTCAAGAAAATTCTAGATCAATTTACAATAGTTGTAGATGGATCAAGTCTATGTCTTTGATTAGACCAAGATGGAACTTGATTTAGGCTCAGAGGTGTAGCCCGAGTCATTTGAGTAATCAAATCGAAATTGATTAACCAGTCGGTGTCTAAGGTAAGTTTGGCAGTTTTGACCGGTGGTTTTTAATTGGGAGCTACTCGCACTGATTCGTCTTTGCCGAGTTAATGGCATATCCCTTCCACCGATCTCACTTACCTGGCCGACATGGTCAATCACATTTTGATTGGATCACTTAATGATTCGAGTTAGCCCATGCCTATAAGGAAAATCAGTTTGACTGATTTAGGTGTCTCCTTAACCGGTTTGAGTCTAATCTGATTTGGTGAAGTCAGTGGGAGAAATTAGACTAACCGGATCTTCTCATCTATCCTAATTATGAAATCCTCTAAAATTATTAGGTCCTTAAAATGAAATGGTTATGGGGATAACTAGGTCATAGCCTTCCATTAAGTTGGGTGATAATGGGTCCAATATTTTGATAATTATTGGAGGCGCGACACGCCTGGTACTTATCAAGCATTGGAATTGTCATTCAATATATGATGAGTTAAGTGTACCTTCAATAGGCGGTCAGGTGAGCCGAGCCACACTCGGGCTTGGTCGTCTATTAGTTGATTAGACTTAACCCTATCATTTAATGGTTGGACCTGACTAGGATATTCGGTGGAGGCGCCACACGCCTGCCGAAGAACCTAGGGCAAAATTATCACTAGAAGTTGCTTGGTGAAGCAACTGGTTTAGAACCTACCAATAGGTGCATATGGGTTAGCCGAGCCACACTCGGGCCTATATGCGATCTATTGGGTTCTAGTGCCCGCTAAAGAATTAGGAGTAATTTTTCGAATTGGAGGTAGAGGCTACCAATTTGTATAAAATAGTGGGAGTATCTTTAGACTAAAGTCCAAGTCTACTGTGTTTAGTCAATTCATATACTAATAGCCAAATTTTCTTTTATGTAGAAATGGCCACAAGTTTGTCACTTCGCTCATTATTGGATAATGACAAGTTGACTAGTCCTAACTTCAATAATTGGTATAGAAAGCTGAAAACTCAGCATAGTCAGACCAAAAGGATTAAGGATGACCAAAGTCAGGCAGAATGCTTCTATTGTAAGAAGCAGGGGCATTGGAAGAGGAATTGTCCTCAGTACCTTACCTCACTTGACCCGAACAGGCTAAGCAAGAGAAAAGGGCAATCAGTTGCTGATCAAGGTATTTATATGATAACACCTTGTAATTTCTCTATATGTGATAATTCAACCTGGGTATTAGATACTGGAAGTCCGTTTAATATATGCAATTCATTGCAAGGACTTCAGGTCAATGAGAGATTTGAAAACAGCGAGAGATTCCTGAATGTTGGAGATGGAAGATCTGTTCCAGTTCTAGCTTTAGGAAATCTCAAACTTGTTTTCAATTCTCATGTAGTTGTCTTGAGTGATTGTCACTATTGTCCTGCATTCTTATTGAATGTAATTTCCGTAGGCATTTTGGCCATGAACGGTTATGAAATTTCAATAAAGAAATATTCTTGTGATATCATTATGAATGGTGTTACTGTAATGAATGGACAATTGAGCAATGGCATCTACTTGTTATCACAACCTGTTAATGTAATGTACACGTCAAGTAAGCGTCCTAGAATAGATAATGTCACGGATGTCTACCTTTGGCATCATAGGCTAGGTCATATTAACAAGAACAGGATGAACAGGTTAAGTAAAGAGGGAATCCTCAATGTTAATGATTGTGAATCATTGACAACCTGTGAGTCATGTCTTCTTGGTAAGATGACCAAATCACCTTTTACCGGAAAAGGTGAACGAGCCAGTGATTTATTGACCCTTGTACATTCTGATGTATGTGGGCCAATAAGCACAGATGCTAGAGGTGGGTATTCATATTTCATTACGTTTACAGACGACCTTTCTAGGTATGGTTATGTCTATTTAATGAGACATAAATCTGAAGCATTTGAAATGTTCAAATTGTATCGTAATGAAGTAGAAAAACAAACTGGAAAGAGTATTAAAACTCTTCGATCAGATCGAGGAGGCGAATACCTTTCCAATGAGTTTTTGACATATTTAGGAGAGAATGGGATTCTCTCCCAATGGACTCCTCCTGGTACACCACAGTATAACGGTGTATCAGAAAGAAGAAATCGAACTCTGTTAGACATGGTTCGATCCATGATAGGGTTTGCAAGTCTGCCCATATCCTTTTGGGGATATGCACTTGAGTCAGCCTGCTACATTCTAAATAAGGTTCCAAGTAAGTCTGTAAATAAAACACCACATGAGATGTGGACTGGACGTAAGCCAATGCTGTCTCACCTTAGGGTTTGGGGGTGTCCAGCATATGTCAAACGTTTGAAGACAGACAAACTTGAACCCAAGTCTGACAAATGTTTCTTTGTTGGTTATTCTAAAGAAACTAAAGGATATTACTTCTACTTTGCTGAAGAACAAAAGTTATTCGTAAGCAATAGAGCTGTTTTCTTAGAGAAAGAATTCCTTAGTGAAGGAACTAAAAGCTCTAATGTTGAGCTTAGGAAAGTTCAACATGTAGAAGATCCGACACCATCTACTGAACTAGTTGAGTCAGATTTGATTAGATCAGATCCAGAACCCATCTTAGATGCACCATTAAGGCGATCAGGTAGAGTACCACGTCAGCCGGACAGATACTACGGTTTCTTGGTCCAGGACGGGGATCCTGTCGAACTTGATGAAAACAATGAGGATCCGATCACCTATATGGATGCTATGCAGAGGCATGACTCTGATGCATGGCTTGGAGCCATGCAATCCGAAATGGAATCCATGAAGGTCAATGATGTATGGACATTAGTTGACCCACCCGAAGGGATTAAACCCATAGGGTGTAAGTGGATTTTCAAAAGAAAACGGGGCGCAGACGGAAAAGTAGAGACCTATAAAGCCCGTCTGGTTGCCAAGGGATATCGTCAATGTTATGGTATTGACTATGACGAGACGTTTTCTCCTGTGGCAATGCTCAAATCCATTCGGATTATGCTTGCGATAGCAGCACACTTAGATTATGAAATCTGGCAGATGGATGTTAAAACCGCTTTTCTAAATGGAGATTTAGAAGAAGAGGTGTATATGATGCAACCTGAAGGTTTTATATCTGCAGATGAGTCTAAGGTGTGCAAGCTTCAAAAATCCATTTATGGATTAAAGCAAGCTTCACGGAGTTGGAACATACGATTTGATAAGGTGATCAAATCATATGGCTTCATTAAGAATGAAGAGGAACCTTGCATTTATAAATGGGCAAATGGTTCAGTTATTATATTTCTTGTTTTGTATGTGGATGACATTCTTTTAATCGGGAATGACATTCCTGCATTACAAGGAATAAAGGTTTGGCTATCATCTCAATTTGCCATGAAGGATTTGGGAGAAGCATCTTACATCCTAGGGATGAAGATCTATAGAGATAGATCTAGAAGATTGCTTGGATTATCCCAATCCACATACATTGATACTATACTGAAAAGGTTCAGTATGATTAATTCCAAGAAAGGCTATCTTCCAATGGGCCATGGAATTAACCTCTCTAAAAGGGATTGTCCGACAACCTCTCAAGAAAGAGAGACTATGGATAGAATTCCATATGCTTCGGCAGTGGGATCTATAATGTATGCCATGACATGTACTAGACCAGATGTGGCATACTCACTAGGAGTAGTGAGTAGATACCAGTCTGATCCAGGTAGCAACCACTGGAAGGTTGTCAAAACCATCCTTAAGTATTTGAGAAATACTAAAGATCAGTGACTTGTCTACGGTGATTCTGACTTAAAACTTGAGGGATATACCGATTCAAGTTTTCAGTCAGATCAAGATGATAGCAAGAGCGTGTCGGGATATATCTTCACTCTTAAGGGTGGGGCCATCTGCTGGAAGAGTTCCAAGCAGCATACAGTGGCAGATTCTACATGTGAAGCAGAATACATTGCAGCATCTGATGCAGCCAAGGAAGCCGTATGGTTGCGCAAGTTCATCACCGAGCTGGGAGTGGCACCTTCCATTGATGGTCCAGTTCCTATATTTTGTGATAACACTGGAGCCATAGCTCAGGCAAAGGAACCTAAAGCACATCAGCGGACCAAGCATATTCTGCGACGTTATCACCTGGTTCGAGAGATTATAGAACGAGGTGATATTGATCTTCAGAAGATTGACACAAAAGAAAATCTGGCTGACCCATTTACCAAAGTCCTCGGCATCAAAGAGTTCAACGAACACAAGTCGAAGATGGGTATTAGATACAGTGCCGATTGGCTTTAGGCTAAGTGGGAGTTGTTGGGAATTGTATCCTAAATGTCAATCGTCAGCATATTGATGATTGAATATTGTAAATAAATTGACAAATTAATAAAGTATTATTTGGCATTATTCATCATTTCATCTTCAAATGAACTCTTATATGATGAAGTCCTTAGGACTTATGTTATGATAAAGGAGGATTTATCTTTGAGTCCTTAAACTTGTTCGCGACCAAATGATATGTTGTTACTAGGACGACAACATTATCGAGATTAGGTCGTTGTGTGACATATACGTTGGTTGTCCTCTTAACCAAGGAGTGTGGAGACACTGGTATGCCATACAGGTGAAGTGTAGGAGTACATTTCACTGAACGTGACCAATTCCAGAACGCTCTACTGTCGAGAGATGTTCCGAGTGGATATGGGTATAAGTTTGGCCCTCTGACCTGAGACCGCAACCTGTGACTAGCAAGCAACTCACTGTACTTTGGTACTGGACTACCTGAATTTCTAATTCAGTGACGGAAGGTCACTGGGTGCAGTCAAGTACTTGCGTAGTCAGTTGTGAGTCAAGATGGAATTGACCCCTCCTGCAAACAGGAGATAATGTCTTGTGACTAATTTAGCAAAACCTTGGCCAGGGTAATCTCAGTGAGGAGTCACGGGATATCTAAAGTTAATCACATAATGGATGTACTAATTATAGGGTTGACAGTGAGCTCTAAGTCATCCTGGCATTAAGAGTCAAAGGGATTGAATTATACAGTAACCATAGTTCAGGGTTCCAGAATATTTGCTTCGCATATATTCGGCCTATTCGGACGTCGGGTACCATTGCTAGATGGTCACATCGATTAGTGTAGGAAGTCGTTCCTATACTACCGGCTTAGGTTCGAACCTATGAGGTCACACGCATAGAAGATTCCTGATTGATCAAGAAGGCTGATGAATGATTAAGAATCATTCAGGGGTAATTTGGTCAATTCGATTGGCAAATTATCTTATAAAATAATTAAAGTAATTATCGGAGGATTAATTAGTAATTAGATTGCTAATGAACTCAATTGGATTGAGTAATTAGACTAAGGATGAGCCAAATTGAATTAGATTCAATTCTGGGCTCAATCAGGGTTTTTGACCTGATTGGATTAGGTCTGAATCAAGAGGACTTAGGTTGACCAAATTAAATTAGATTAAATTTGTGCTTAATTAGGGATTGACCTAATTGGATTAGGTTCAACCCATGGTAATTGAATCATTCTAATTGTTAGGATTTAATTAAATTAAATGGGTTTGATCTGAAACTATTCGGATCTTGAAATCCACTTGTCACATATCCATGCATGGCGCCATAAATTGATTTTTAATATGATTAAAAATTAATTTAATTTATTTAATGGTGCCATGGGACACTTGGCAACATCAGGGACCTCTTTCATCATTAGATGGGTCGAAATGGAGAGATAAATTCATGAAAAGAATTGGATAAGATCAAATTCTCTCTCTTCATGACATATGCCATCCTTATCTTTATCTCACTTCTAATTAAGGTTGAATTTCGAATTTAATCACCACAAAATCACCACGTGACCCTCTAATCTGATTAGGGGCATGGGAATTTCAAAATTGAAAGAGGGAAGTGGCAACATGATGAATGGTTTAGATTAGATCAAGCTTCATCATGTAATGGCACATGAACTTGAATTTTGAATTCAAAATTCAAAACCCCACAAAATCCTCCACAAATATGGGATGGTTGGCATGAAGTTAGGTAGGAGAGCAACATTAAAAGGACCTCCATTATCTGGTGGTCGAATTCAAGGAAAAAAGAGAGAAAAAGAAGAAGAAAAAAGGGAAAAGAAAAGAGAGGAACCCTAGTTCATGCATGGAAAAATTCTGCATTCAATCTAGCTGACTTCTTCCTCCTCTAAGTCCATCGCGCCATTAGTGTTAGGGGTCCCTGATAAGAGTCTTTAGATCAGATCTAAGTCCTCTTCAATCCCTTTAAACCTTTCCTCCAAGTTCTTCCAAGAAGGCGGATCAAAAGTTGATAGTGTTTGGAAGATCAAATTTCAGCCTCAAGAAATTCTGCGCAAGCTAGCACTTCCGCAGGATTGGATCTCTTCAGGAACTTCGCGTGGACTTCTCGTAGAGGCCATTCGTGTGCGTGGCTGCGAAGTCGAGGATCAGATCCACAAGTTTCATCCATCATAAAAGGTATTAATCCTACATTAATCTTTTATTATGGTGTCAAGATCTAGGTCTGATTCCCCGAGGTTTTACCCTCTTTTGGGGCTCCTCACGGAGATATCTCCAGAATCCATTCAATGGATATTCGGAGATTAATCGGAATAGAGTTCTTAAGTTTCAGATCTGATAGTTAATCATGCATGAAAGTTTTAGCATAATTGTTTAAACGATTCCGGCATAATCCTATGTGTTCTTAAGGTGCTGATTTCTAGATTTGATCTTGTAAGCATGCATGAATTAAATTGTTTAATTCGATTTTTCCGCTGCGTTTTAAAACTTAAAAAGAACTACGTATGGCTTGATCCCCCTTATGAAGGGGTACGTAGGCAACCCGATCAGGTTCAGCCATGGTTTTAAAAAAAAAAAAAATCCGCATGCTTAACACCGAAGAACCTAGGATTCACTAACAGCAAGCATATATCACTTGAACTAAAGAGATAGTTTCATTAACGAAGATGGTTCAAGGACAAGCATGTGAGGCAATAGAAAGATTTATCAAGGTTAAATCAATTTCTTATTTTCAAAATCAATTTAGTTTAGATTTTATTTGCTTAAGATAATTATCAATAAGACATGTTAGCTAAGTTTTAATCAATTTATCTTAAACAGTTGTTTCTATCAAAATTCATATTATGAATCATTAGAGTTAGATTGAAGTCTTGCACAAGGGCACATAATGAGCATACAATCTGGTCTACTAGCTGTATGATAAAATAATTATTCTATCATCCTTCAATACAGCTTTAAAATAATAGATCTACTTTGCTCATCCTTTTCAAATTCTACAAGATGGGGTCATAGACATACCTTCTTCATGCCAATCTTCTATAAGAGTTTTCTTGTGGACTAACTTTGGTCAATGAAGATCTCCTTTCTTGTTTGTCTTAATTTGGAGTTTGAGAGAAGATGTTAATTCATTCATCATACATATTTCAAACTCACCTTGCATGAGCTTAGTAAAATCTTCATATAACTCTTCATTAGTAGAACCAAAAATGAAGTCATCAATGCATACCTCGAGCAAATAAGATATCATAAATTCTTCTTTTTGATGCATAGATTTATCACTATTACTTTCTATCAAAAAAAAAAGGTTACTTAAGCTTTTATATCATGCTTTTGATGCTTGTTCCAAATTATATATTGCTTTATCATATTTGTAATGAGTGTTTTCAAATATGGTGGTTATTTAACATATATCTTCTTTAATAAGCACCTAGGAGTGCATTCTACACATTCATTTGATAGAATATAAAGCTCATAAAGCAAGCAAATGATAATGGTGATCTTTACTTCTAATCATGCAAGAATTTCATCAAGATCTACTTCATCTTTTCTTGATTTAGTCTTTTAGTAGTCATCAATTTTTCTTCATTAAGTGCATTTCTGAAAAACTCAATTTGGTTCTAATTATTAACAAGTTTTCAGATTGTTATATGTAAAAGATTAACCATATACATATATAATTTGATTTTAGTATTTTGATAATAAATCATTAGTCTCATAAAGAATAAAATGAATTGATATTTCTACAACTAGAATCTTTTCATGAATGTTCTATATGCATTGCTTGATGAATGATATCCAAAGATAGAAATATCTTTATCAGATTTGGCATTGTTTTCATAAGAACATATCAAGCATAACATTTACGACTGAAAAATATAAAAGATATGCAATAGTTCATTTTCTATTTTTCAGAAGATCAAAAGGAGTTTTCATCAAAAATAGATATAATAGAAATCATATGTATGACAAGCAGTGATGATAGCTTTTAACAAAAATCATTTAAGTAGATGACTATCATACACCATTGTCTTTTTCATTTCTTCAAGAGTTTCATTAACACTATTTTACTTAAGGTGTCCTTGGTGCTGAAATAATTGGATTTAATATTATTTTCTGTATAAACTTTATCAGGATTTTGGTTTTCAACACTGTGTCATGATACTCTTTATCTTCACAGTTTGGAAACCTTTTTCATTTGAAACACTTTTACAAGATCTAGCAAATACAGAAAATACTCAATTTTATTTGCCAAGAATAAATCCAATGTAAGCTTTTGAAAACTTAGTGATGGAAACAACATCCTTAGATTTAGAAATTGATTCTTATTTGTTTCCTTAGTTAACATGCATAACAAACTTTGACCTTGCAGAAGATAACCTAAGTAAACCAATGACAAGATCTTTTGAAATTAGGTCCATACTAGCATAAGGTAAGTTTATATGCCAAAAAGGATTCTTTGATCTTAGTATTTAAATGCATATATTCAAAGGTATACCAAGTACACATTCTCATGTTTATGATCAATTAACATAATGCCATGGATAAAAATTCTTAATCAAGCATATAGAGAATTCATAGAGTTATTTTTAATAAATCAATTAATCATTTAGCAACTTATCCAATAGTGAGTAGAGCATACTATAAAATGAAGTGATTTGAATATATTTTATTTTCATACCCAAAAATATCACTTATATCACAAAAAAAGGTTAATACTTGCAAGTTATGTTTTAATCAACTAATAAAGTGATTTCAATACGAGAGGATGCAAGAATTACTTATTTCATTATTTCTTTCATTTAAATCATTTTTCTTAATTACATTTTAAATTCAATTCTTTAACACATGTCTAGAGCACCCATTGTTTAGATAACATCTTTCATTAGAACCTTGGATAGCTAGACATACTTGCTGAAAAATAATCATATTTTCAACTTAGAAACCCAAGCTCTTTTGGGTCCTTGTAGGTTAGCTATAATTGTTCCTTTTGGAACCCATATTTTCTTAATAGCTATTTTGTCCATAAATTTACAGATTTTAGGATTACAAGGGATGTATTTCTATATCCTCTTGTTGAATTTAACAAACATAGATCTAACATAAGTAGTAGATAAACTTTCAGTTTTCTGTTTTTGCCTTTTAGGTTCATCAAATTTGTAATGTATAGATTTAGGAACAATAGAAGAGATTTTACTTAGTTTTTGTTCCTGTTTATCAGTATTATAAGAATCTGTTTTAGAATAATTAAAAATTGTTTTAACAAACATATTCTTGAAAGATTTTTGGGTGTACCAAGGTTGATATCCTAATCCAACTTTATCAAATTCAGCTCTTTGATTATTTATCATTAGGTTCAATTTTTCAGAGCTGAAGGTAAATCTTTCAACAACAGGTTTTAATTTGTCAACTTCTTTAGTTAATCTTCTGTTATCTTCTGAAAGTAATTCATTGTTTTTCTTAAGTTTATCATAGCTTTCAGTGAGAAGTTGATTTCTTTGATTTAGTTCTTGATTTTCTTTAATTAAGATTTCAGTTTTATTACTTAGTTTCAGTTTTTCATCTATTAGAATTTGATTTTCCTTCTTCAAGTTCTTGTTCTTATAAATAAGTTTCTTATATTCTAAATACAAATCAGAAAAGGCATCGTGAAGTTCATCAAATGTAAAATTGCTTTCAGTTTCAGCATGTACCTCATGTGCCATGAAGCATAGATTTGCAATATGATACTGCTCTTCTTCTACACATGATGTTTCAGATTTGTTAGTGCATTCATATTTGTCTTCAAGCATATTCCATATTTTTTTAGTAGTCATGCAAGAAGATATGCAATTAAACTCATTCCTATCTAATGCACAATATAATAGGTTCATGGCTTTTGAATTTTGTTGAACCATTTTCTCATTATGACTAGTGTTTGTGTGTGTTCCATTGACTATAATGCTCCATAAATTATAATCAAGTGATTGTATGAAAATGCGCATGCGTGTTTTCCAATGTGTATAGTTTATGCCATTAAATAGTGGAGGTGTATCAATTAATTGTCCTTCTCCTAGAAAACTATCTATTTGAGTTGTCATGATCTTTGGCTCTTGATCGTGAGATCAATAATTAATCTTAGAGCACCTGCTCTGACACCACTTGTTGCCCAAGGTGACAACCCAAGAGGGGGGGTGAATTGGGTCTTTTAAAAACTTTTCAACTACTTCTAATCTTTTAGAGTTAATTAAGCTAAGTTGTATGGATGCTTAGTGGAATTTAAACTTAGCAAGAGTATGATTCTAATCTAATCAACTATTAAGCAGCGGACTCAATAAAAGATTAGTCTAAGTTTGCCCAAGTATGCAATTCAATACAATGAGTCTTAATGCTGTTATATTGAATGAGACTTGATTAAGTAAATTGAATATGCTTGCAACTAAAGGATGCACGGAGAAGAGTTAAGCAAGCATAGTATCTAAGTAAGTAAGTGAGTGAGGAAGTTAGACAACAAAGAGCATCACAAACACAACAAAAGTATAGTGGTTCGGTGCATCCCAGCACCTACATCCACTCCCCAAGACCTCTTGGGAATTTCACTATAATTCCTCAGATTACAGCCGGTTGTTTTACAAGCTCACAACCCAACTTGTTGTTTTGCGAGATCACAACGAACTCGGTCGGTTTTCACAGGCTCACCGACTAGAACCTACCGATTGTTTTCACGGGCTCACAATCCAACCCAGTTGGTTTTCCCAAAGGCTCACCAACCACAACCTTACAACGATTGTTTTCCGGGTTCACAATCAACCCAGTTGGTTTTCCCCAAAGGCTCACCAACCACAACCTTACAACATTGGTTTTCCCTTTGGCTCACCAACAAACCTTAACACCGTTGGTTTTTCCTTTGGCTCACCAACAAACCTTAACCTCTTGATTCAATCCCTTGATTGAATCAAGTTACAAGATATTAGACTAAGAATTTAAAGCAAATACAAGCTTCTTAACTAAGCAAATATAGCAAATATAAACAAATGGAGTAAAGAGAAGCTCTCAAACGAATTTTGAAGATGAAGGAACTCGGCTTCTTCTTTACTTGACCCTCTTCTGATTTGGCACGAGGTAGAGGATCATTGAGGCAGCACACGGATGGAGAGAAAGCTTTGGGATTCACTTGGATGCTCTTCTTCTCTCTATTTCGCTTTGGATGGCCCTTTTGTGCTTATGGGAGATTTCCCTTGTAGTCTCTTTGAAATCTCTTCCCTAAATGTTCTCTCCCACTTCCATCATTTCTTCCCTCGCTCTCCCCTTGATTTTATAGCTTTAGATGGCGTGGAGACAAGAATCTAGCCGTTAGAGACGAAAATAGAGCCGTTGGACACAGTCTGTACCTCCTGACAATATTTTCGTTGGGATCGGAGTCGACTCGCGCGATCTGGAGTCGACTCGCCTGTTGCAGGAGTCGACTCATGCTTGACTGGAGACGACTCGGCCACTGTTCCAAATTTGAATTAATGTGCATGCCTTGTCCTCGGGTCGACTCGGACCAAACTGGAGTCGACTCGCCAATAGCTAGAGACGACTCGGGCACTTGGGGGTCGGCTCATTCTCAGGAATCCAGAGGACATACTTTCTGATTTTCTTCCTCGAGTCGACTCGGATTCTCTTCGAGTCGACTCGGCTCTCAGAGCTTGAAAACTGATCCTCTGTCTTTAGAGTTGAACTGCCTCGGAGTCGACTCGGACTTTGCGGGAGTCGACTCGGCTCTCAGTGTCCGAAATTGTCTCTCTAACTTTTTGCCTTGCTTTTCTCTGAGAGTCGACTCTTGCACAATTAGGAGTCGACTCGCCTGACTTCGGAGTCGACTCGTGGTTCTCTGGAGTCGGCTCGATTGCAGGGTCTAAAATTCTTTGTTCTGTCTTTCCTCTATTACTCTTTTGAGTCGACTCGAAAACGTTGGGAGTCGACTCGGCATGTATCGGAGTCGACTCGAGAACTATTCTTTTGAATTTTTCTTTAGAATTTGTTCCTCCAACTTGAATACTTTAAACTTGAAACTTGGGCCAATAAAAGCTTTCTTCCAACTTGCTATGTTCCTTGCAAAATAAATATCTTTCTCCTTGCAACACAAACATTAGTATTTATACTTCAAGGTTTTGTGATCATCAAAATCAATCTTTAAATCAATCTTTGGGTCATCAGACCCCCTCCTCCGCCTCTGCTTCCGCCCATGATGCATCCAAGGATCGAGCCATTCGAGACGTCCCCCCTTCCCGAATCCGTGCCCCAACACACATCGCAGTATCCGTGAAGGAAGTCCCAGATCCCTTCCAGATTTGAGATCCCAGGCATTCACAATGCATCTGGATTCTGCGCCCATCCTCCCTCTCCTTCATGGCATCTTCCATCGCAGCATCCCGCGTCCGCCCTCTCCTTCCTCCCATCGATCCCGCAGCGCAGCCCGGACAATCCTCTCAACGTAATCAGGGGGGGTGGATGACCTATTTAGGAGGGGAGGAGGTCGGCTGGTTGAGGAGGAGAGAGGAGGAAGGAGAGGTTTTGTGCTCGGTGGAGGGGGAAGAAGGTAGAGGAGCTCACGCCAAAGAACAGAGGAGGAAAGGGAGGCCATCGGTTTGGGAGAGAAGAGAGAAAGAAAAAAACAGAGGAAGCTCTATTTTGGGGAAGAAAAGAAAAAGAAAAAAATAGTATTTTATGTTCCAGGGAGAAGTTTTCTTTGATTTTTGTTATTTCTTTCTTTTCTTTATTTTATTTGCAGAAGAAAGGCAGCATCAAGCTACCAATCTTCATTTCTACCTTTGTAATCAATTTATTTTTATAAAATCTATCATTTCTCTTTCATGCAATCCTTGTTCTATGTTCAGTTTAATTTTCATTTTCTTTATGCAATCGTTTAATTTTTCTTTTTATGCAATATATTAAATCTTCCTTTATGCAATTTGTGTTCGCTTCAATCTTCTTATTTTCATCCATTTTAATTTATGCCAAAGCTTTTCTTTGATTAGTTAAATATATAAATGCTTTTCAAATTTAAATACGTGTCTTTTTGTCAATTTCAAGTAGAAAACATTCTCTGGTAGCCTAGAGAATCATTCAAACATCCTCGAAGTAATGTTTTTTTTTGTTATTCAAGAATCGAGTTCGAATTCGAGTGAACGTTTTAATTTTTATGCAACTCCAATCATCTCTCTGTGGATCGACCTCTTACGACCACTATTCTTCGAGTAGAACGGGTAAGAGTAAAATTAATTTAAACTTTGTTTGTCGGTTCTAACAACGATCTGTTCAGCGTATTTTTAGTTAAACAGTAATCGGACAACCAAATTTTGGCGCCGTTGCCGGGGAGGCAAATCGAGAAGCAAGAATGATCACGAAGATCAAATCGAATTTTGGATGCCCAGAGTGAACGCACTCCGGTAGTAAGTTTTTGTTTATTTCTATTAATTTTTCTTGTTTTGATTATTTTTAGTTAATAATTTCGTAGTTATTAAATTCTGAAATTTGAAATTCGAAATTTAAAATTTTGAAAAAAAATTAAATTCAAAAAAAAATTAAAAAAAATCCAAAAATATTAAAATTCAAAAATTTAGATTCAAAATTTGAATTCTAAAATTCGAAATTTGAAATATATAAAAAAAGGTAAAAAAATTAATTAAATTAAAAATAAAAAAATAAAAAAAAATATTATTATTGCTAGTAATTGATAGGGTGCAATCCTCCGGGGTTATCATACCTCTATTGGGGCTCGTCACGGAGTAATCTCCAGAACTTATTCAACGGGCATTCGGAGATTGACTGATGCATAAGGATTAGTTTTAGTTTATATTCAAGTTATTCCTATATAAAAATTTAAAAAAATATATATAAAAATTAAAAAATTTAAAAAAAATGCTTGCTCATTTAATCAGTACAACCTAATGACATTGCATAAACTTTAAAAAAATCGTTGATTATTTGCTGCATTTAGTATTAAGCATTTGCATAAAATAATTTAAGGGCAAAACCCATTAAAAAGATAAGGTCAGAAAGTCATTACCTGTCCTTAGCCCAAAAATCACCACCTTACATACATATCCTAAGCCAAATTAAATTAAAATTTAATTAGACGTTGGTCTTAGGATTTTCGAGCTCAATTAGGCTCTTGAAAGAAGCGGCTGAAAGCCACTCCAGTGAGAATTTAGTAATTGGTGATGTCTAGGAAAGTTTTACAACAGTGAGAACTGTTACGGGTATTGTGGTATCGGTGTATCCCTTCTGGTACCACCATACACCCCGGGACTTTTCTGGTCACTGGTTACTGGATCACTTAACTGGTAAGCTCAAGCTTAATCTGAAAGGGAGATAGGAGAGGTCTAATCTAGAGAGAATTTCAGAAACTTTTTAACTGATAAATCTCTGTGCAACTAGATTTATGAAGCTACTAAACCTCACTTAATTCTAAGACTAATAAGGTCAAATTGTTGTGTGGTGTTGGTTGTGGTCATCTGTGTCTAGCCCTTCTCTTCTTTTAGGATTTCGTTCATTGTAGGAGTCAAATCTAATGAATTGTCGATAATGTATGCATGGTAGAAGGTCATTAAGGGATAAGTTAACCCCATTTGATCCTGAGATTAACAGAACTTTTCATTACAACCTGCGAACTGTAAACCAACCGTCAATCTCTACAATGGGTGAACATATTAAAACTTTGAATGAGTTGTTCGCACCCGCATCCGCTAGTCCCCCTACTTGCATAGTATTGCCAATTAATAATGCAGCCCAATTCGAGATTCGGGCTGCAACAATAAACATGTTACCCAAATTTCATGGGTTTGAGAGTGAACAACCGTATATTCATTTAAACAAATTTTTGACAACCTGTCAAACGTTTAGAAATCAAACTTAGATGAAGAGAGTATTAAATTAAGATTGTTTCCCATGACTTTAGAGGATCGTGCCGCTGCATGGTTGTATTCTCTTGCTTCTAATTCCATCACATCATGGGAACAACTATCTAGAAAGTTCATGGCTAAGTTCTATCCCATGGTAAAGACTGAAAAAAATTAAAGATACCATTAGAACTTTTAGAGGAAAATCTGAGGAGAAATTTTTCCAACTTTGGAAAAGATTCCATGATCTTTTGGTCAAGTGCCCGCACCATGGGCTTGACAAGGCTGATCTAGTACATTTCTTTTACAAAGGATTACCTCCAGCACATAGGAACATGATTGAATCCATGCATAAGGGTAGGTTCATGAACCAAACCCCTGATCAAGCCTATGAGTTCCTTGTGGACTTAGCTGAAAATGCTCAAAATTGGAGTAGCTACGGTCAGGAGGTAGATAGAGATGATTATGGGTCTAGAGAACCAAGTGCCTATGGAATAAAAACAGACCCAGAACTCAAGAATGTTATGTCCAATCTGGTGAATGGGGTGAACAATCCGAGCAAAAAGTTGGATGCTTTTACTGTTTCCACTAACTCGAACTCACACAAAAGTCAAATCCCATCATGAAAATGGAACACGAGCCACAGGGCTTATGTATCTTGTGTAACAGTTCTGAGCATCTAGTGGAGTATTGTCCTAGTTTACCCAACATTAAGGCTGAGCTGACAAATGCTCTTAATTCATATAATGCCTTTAAGAAACCCACTCCCAATTCACTCAGCCCAGTCTACCACCCTGATAATAGGTTCCATCCAAATTTCTCATACAAGCAAAATGAACCTATTAAGCATCAAGGTGGTCCACCAAGTTTTTAGAAGAATTTTTCCAGAATAGGTCCATCACAAATAAACCAATCATTTTCTCCACCTATTCCTACTTATAGTGCCCCTATCCCTCAGCAAACTACATCATTGGAAGCCATGATGGCTAACATGATTAAGCAGCAACAAGACTTCATCCAACAGCAACAACAGACCAACATGGCTCAAACCCAGACTAACCAATTCCATACGCAAGCGATTGCAAAATTTAAGGTTAGTCTGAGCCAAATAGCTAACTCTCTAGGGGATAGGAAGAGAGGTGAATTGCCCAGTCAGCTAGTGTCTAACCCTAGTAGGCAACAGAATCAAGGGCCGAGAGGCCAGTTTCAGATTGATTCTAATGGAAACCCTACCCATGAAGTCCAGGCAATTACCACTTTACGGTCTGGAAAGCAAGTGGACAACAAAGTCCAACTTTCTGTACAAGAAAAAGAAGAAAACCAGGAACCGAACCCCACTCAGAAAAAGGCACAAGAACAGGAAATACAAGGAATAGAGGGGAAACCAATAGAGACGTACACACCCAAGGCTCCCTTTCCTAGTAGACTACAAGACTCAAAGAAAAAATCTCAGTACGATGAAATCATGGAAGTCTTTAAAAATGTCCAAATAAATTTACCCTTTCTAGATGCCATCAGACAGATCCCCTCCTATACAAAATTCTTAAAAGACCTAACCACGGTGAAAAGGAAAATCAGTATTCCTAGGCAAGCTGTGATGGCGGCACAAGCCTCATCTCTTATTCAACAACAGATTGCCCCAAAATACAAGGACCCTGGTTGCCCCACTGTTGAAATTAAAATAGGAGAAACCATCATTCGGAGAGCTCTCCTAGATTTAGGAGCTAGTGTGAACCTGTTACCCTATTCTGTTTACACAGAGTTGGGTTTGGAGGAATTAAAACCCACAAACATCACTCTTTCATTAGCAGATAGGACTATAAAGTACCCCAAAGAAATTGTGGAGGATGTGATTGTAAAAGTTAATGAGTTCTACTACCCTGTGGATTTTGTAATCCTTGAAACTGAACCAGTAAAAAATCCAGAAAGTCACATCCCGGTAATCCTAGATAGACCATTTTTGGTCACTTCAAATGACTCTAGCCTTTGGAAACATGATTGTCCAGCTCAATATTTTTCACAGTAGTAGTCAGTCAACTGAGATGGACGATTTGGAAGAAATTCACATAATTGAGAACATAATTAGCAGTTCTTTGAAGAGTCGAGTTATTCTGATCCATTAGAAAGATGTTTGGCTAATTTCGGTCAATATTGTGAATCAAGTCAGGAGGTTAATGCATTGTTAGATTCCATTTCTGTGATGGATACTAGCAGATGGGCCACCAAGTTTGAATCATTGCCTATTTCGGAATCTCAGCTAGTGCCATCTAATGTCAAACCTCCCCAGCTAGAACTTAAAGACCTTCCCGAAAACTTAAAGTATGCATTTCTTGGAGACAACAAGACCTTACCTGTTATAATTGCATCGAATCTGACTAAAGAACAGGAAGAGAACTTGTTAAGTATCCTTCGGAAGAATCAGGAAGCTATCAGTTGGTCTATAGCTGATATTAAGGGGATTAGTCCTTCTGTGGTCCAACATAAAATCCATCTAGAAGAAGATGCAAAAATCTCTAGAGAACTACAAAGGCGACTTAATCCAATCATGAAAGACATAGTTCGAGCCGAGGTCATCAAGCTTTTAGATGCAGGGATTATATATCCTATTTCTGATAGTCAGTGGGTAAGCCCAGTTCAAGTCGTACCCAAAAAGTCTGGCATCACTATGGTAAAAAATGATCACAATGAGTTAGTCCCTACTCGAGTCCAAATAGGATGGCGAGTATGCATCGACTATAGGAAGCTTAATGCCATGACTAGGAAAGACCATTTTCCTCTACCCTTCATCAATCAAATGCTAGAACGTCTAGCTGGCCACTCTCATTACTATTTCCTCGATGGTTATTCTGGATATAACCAAGTCCCAATCGCACGTGAGGATCAAGAGAAAACCACGTTCACTTATCCTTATGGCACTTTTGCCTATCGTCGCATGCCTTTTGGGCTATGCAATACACCGGCTACATTTCAACGGTGTATGATGAGTATTTTCTCCGACATGGTGGAAAATTTTTTAGAAGTTTTCATGAATGACTTTTCTGTATTTGGATCCAATTTTGATGAATGTCTACACCACTTGACACTTGTTGTAGAACGCTGTAAAGAAAAAAACTTAGTTCTTAACTGGGAGAAGTGTCATTTCATGGTAGAATCAGGTATTGTTTTAGGACACATTGTGTCACAAAAGAAAATTGAGGTGGATAAGGCCAAAGTAGAATTAATTGCTAAATTTCCACCTCCCAAGTCTATTAGGAAAATTCGATCATTTTTAGGGCATGCGGGTTTTTACCGCCGCTTTATTAATGATTTCAGTAAAATATCAAAATCCTTATGTGATTTGTTGGCCAAAGATGCTATTTTTAATTTTTTGCCAACTTGTATAATTGCTTTCGAAAGACTGAAATCTGAACTAACTTCAGCACCCATCATAAGATCCCCTGATTGGAATCTACCATTTGAAATTATGTGTGATGCATCTGATTATGCAATAGGTGCCGTCCTAGGTCAGCGAGTAGGGAAGCTTCCCCATGTGATTCATTATGCAAGCAAAACTATGAATGATGCCCAACTGAACTATTCTACCACTGAAAAAGAGTTGTTGGCTGTTGTCTTTGCTCTTGACAAATTTCGTCCCTATTTGATAGGATCCAAGGTCCTTGTTTATTCTGATCATGCCGCCCTTAAGTACCTTCTCACTAAGAAGGATGCTAAGGCAAGGCTCATTCATTGGATCCTATTGCTCCAGAAATTTGATCTCGAAATTCGAGATAAAAAGGGATCTGAAAATGTAGTAGCTGACCACTTGTCCAGACTGATTGTTGAGTCATCTGCAGAATCATTACCTATATCCGAAACTTTTCCGGATGAACAACTAATGATGATTTCCCATACCAATGTTCCATGGTATGCTGACATAGTCAACTACCTCGTTACTGAACAAATGCCCAGCTCTTGGACCAAACAGGAGCAATTTCGCTTCTTAGCTCGTGTGAAGTGGTATTTTTGGGATGAACCATACCTATTTAAATATTGCCCTGATCAAATCATCCGACGGTGTATCCCTGAATACGAACAAAGGAATGTCCTTTTCTTTTGTCATCACCACGCTTGTGGTGGTCATTTCAGTGGTAAAAAGATGGCTGCAAAGGTTTTGCAGTGCGGATTCTATTGGCCCACACTATTTCATGACTCACACGAGTATTGTAAAGCATGTGACCGATGTCAAAGACTAGAAAAATTTTTTAAAAAAAATGAGATGTCCCTGAGCTCGATCTTAACTGTAGAAATCTTTGATGTTTGGGGTATTGATTTTATGGGTCCTTTTCCTATGTCGTTTGGGCATCAGTACATTCTTGTGGCAGTTGATTATGCATCAAAATGGATTGAGGCTATTGCGTGTAAGACCAATGATCACAAAGTGGTGATCAAGTTCCTTAAAGAATCTATCTTTGCTCGTTTTGGCACCCCTCGTGCTATCATTAGTGATGGGGGGAAACATTTTTGTAATAAAATTTTTAAAACCCTTATGAGAAAGTACAACATTAATCACAAGGTCAGTACACCATATCATCCACAAACAAGTGGACAAGTCAAAATTTCCAATCGAAAAATCAAGACCATCCTTGAAAAAATTGTTAATCCATCTCGAAAGGATTGGTCTCCTAGGCTAACAGATGCACTATGGGCATATCGGATGGCTTACAAAACACCAATTGGAATGTCTCCATATAGAACTGTCTATGGCAAGGCCTGCCATTTACCTGTCGAGTTAGAGCACAAGGCCTATTGGGCGATTAAAAATTTAAATTTCGATCTTGACAAAGCAGGAGAACATAGGAAGCTTCAACTTGATGAGCTTGAAGAGATTAGAAACGATGCTTACGAGTGTGCCAAGAAGTACAAAGATCGCATGAAGATCATGCATGATAAAATGATCATTCGTAAGGAACTTCACCAAGGACAAAAAGTCATTCTATATGATTCTCAATTACATCTATTCCCTAAAAAACTTAAATCTCGCTGGACTGGCCCATACACGGTAGAGGAAGTGCATTCGCATGGTGCAGTAGTAATATGCAATACCAAGGATGGTAGGTCCTTTCAAGTCAATGGATATCGTTTAAAACCATACCTTGAGTATCTGAGTCCAGAAGTTAAGGAGACACTTCTGACCGACCCTGTCTATCATGAATGAATTAGAATTGTCTGGCTGAAGACATAAAACTTAGCGCTCTTGGGAGGCAACCCAACATGTAAATATATACAAAAAAAAAAATTAAATTTTTAACTCAAATTCTAATCTTTTTGGCTGTACAAACTAGGAATTACTTTGACAATAGCTTTGAGTTAAGGAATATGATAGTAGTTCTAGCTTGAGTTTTCGTCCCACCTATCTTCTGCTAACATGATAAAAGACGATTTAGCACCTACACGTAAGCACATGAATAGTGGGGTATGTAAACTTGCGACTAATATGAATACTTTTAATCTTCTGGATAATTTAAAGTTATATGTGTGATGAACACCCTATTAAAAATATATATATATAAATAAATAAAAAAAGAAGAAAATAAAATGAGTTTATCATAAATCTTCTCACTAAGTAACCGGGCCTCTTGCCCGGCAAGCAGCGAGTGTTCGCGTAAAAAGGTGAGGATGACTAATATTAAACTCTGAGTGACTCATTCGGCCTTGGAGCTTAGTTAACTTGAGTTATTAAGCCTGTTAGGGTGTCTTTACACCTAGTGCCCTGAGCCATCTGGATCGGGAGTCATTGGCCTAACACTCGCTACATGGGTTAGCTAGAAAGCTTAATAAGGCTAGATATTGCACAAGTCAATCTTCTTAGCATTCAGTCTGATTAAAAAAATAAATAAATAAATAAATAAATAAATAAATAAATCTAGGGTGTTCATTACCATTTAACTCTAGAAAGTCTTGAAAATTGGAGTGATCATGTTGGAAGTAAGTGAAAGCCACTCATTTATATGATACTATCTTGCACCTCACTATATTCTTAACTTGTTAGCAGATAGATGGGGTGTAATGAAACTTGAGTTAGAGTCCGCTTAAATATGATAGCAACAAGTCTCTATTGTTCTTGCAATTCTAGTTTCATACAGTAATACTTGTTCAAATTTCAAGTAAAAAATTTGAAATCCCTGACTGATGAAGTTTGTGAGTAACTTCACTGCAAACCCTTACGAGACAACACTCGTCCACTAGGGTAACCTAGGGGTTTAACGACTTGTTGCACGTGCTAAGTGCAATCGTGATGCTCTACGAAAGTGAGTATTTATCTTAGTTCATACATATTTATATATATATAATAATAATAATTAATACTTTTGCACTCTCATTTCCGCACTAAATTGCTAGAGACTAGCAATAAGCTGGTCGGGGGGTGTGATGAGAGCACAAAAGTGCAATCGTCAGACCATCTTAATTAGTATTTTAGCTAATCATTAACAATAAAATTAACTAATTAATGTTTTATTTGTGCAAGTAGCCCAATCAGCTCATTCCCCGCACTTCAAACGATCAGCCCCCATCATATCACCTA
The DNA here is from genome assembly GCF_051530095.1 of Phoenix dactylifera. Lineage (NCBI taxonomy): Eukaryota > Viridiplantae > Streptophyta > Magnoliopsida > Arecales > Arecaceae > Phoenix > Phoenix dactylifera. Next base: position 18,501,602 of record NC_143199.1, on the reverse strand, counting down.
ATCAGCGCGGTAGCTCGAGCCCAACTATGTTTCGTCCGTTTCAGCCTGTCCCAGCGTGCCATGCATGGCACGTTCCCCCCATTCCTAGCATATCAGCCTTGCTTTCGTCCGCATCGCAACGCCCGTGATGCATCCAAGATCCAGTGTCCAGCCCAGCCATCTCGGAGCCGTATCGCGCGCATACTAGCCGAAAACTTTCCATCCATGCCATCAACGCGATCGCTACCAGCGTCCCAGATTTCCTTTGATACCAGCATCCGTTTCTTCCCCCAGCTCCTTCCTCCCGTCGATCACGCTCCCGGCTCCTCCGTTGATCCCGCGGCCAGCCCCTCCTCCCAGCAGCCAAGAATCCGTCGGCATTCATCTTTCGCATCCATCCCAGGCGTCCGTCTGCAGCTCCTTCCCCACCTTCTCCATGATCCATGCTGTGATCAAGCCGCCCGATTTCAAGCAGTGATCCCGCGATGCATCGTTAAGGAAATGCGTCCAGCCAGAAGTCTCCGGATTCGAGAGCCCCTCCTCCGCCTCTGCTTCCACCCATGATGCATCCAAGGATCGAGCCATTCGAGACGTCCTCCCTTCCCAAATCCGCGCCCCAACACACATCGCAGTTATCCATGAAGGAAGTCCCAGATCCCTTCCGGATTTGAGATCCCAGGCATTCACAATGCATCCGGATTCTGCGCCCGTCCTCCCTCTCCTTCGTGGCATCTTCCATCGCAGCATCCCGCGTCCGCCCTCTCCTTCCTCCCATCGATCCCGCAGCGCAGCTCGGACGATCCTCTCAACATAATCAGGGGGGGTGGACGACCTATTTAGGAGGGGAGGAGGTCGGCTGGTTGAGGAGGAGAGAGGAGGGATGAGAGGTTTTGTGCTCGGTGGAGGGGGAAGAAGGTAGAGGAGCTCATGCCAAAGAATAGAGGAGGAAAGGGAGGCCATCGGTTTGGGAGAGAAGAGAGAAAGAAAAAAACAGAGGAAGCTCTTTTTTGGGAAAGAAAAGAAAAAGAAAAAAAATAGTATTTTATGTTCCAGGGAGAAGTTTTCTTTGATTTTTGTTATTTCTTTCTTTTCTTTATTTTATTTGCAGAAGAAAGGCAGCATCAAGCTACCAATCTTCATTTCTACCTTTGTAATCAATTTATAAAATCTATCATTTCTCTTTCATGCACTCCTTGTTCTAGGTTTAGTTTAATTATTGTTTTCTTTATGCAATCGTTTAATTTTTCTTTTTATGCAATATATTAAATCTTCCTTTATGCAATTTGTGTTCGCTTCAATCTTTTTGTTTTCATCCATTTTAATTTATGCCAAAGCTTTTCTTTGATTAGTTAAATATATAAATGCTTTTCGAATTTAAATACCTGTCTTTTTGTCAATTTCAAGTAGAAAACATTCTCTGGTAGCCCAGAGAATCATTCAAACATCCTCGAAGTAATGTTTTTCTTTTGTTATTCAAGAATCGAGTTCGAATTTGAGTGAACGTTTTAATTTTTATGCAACTCCAATTGTCTCCCTATGGATCGACCTCTTACGACCACTATTCTTCGAGTAGAACAAGTAAGAGTAAAATTAATTTAAACTTTGTTTGTCGGTTCTAACAACGATCTGTTCAGCATATTTTTAGTTAAACAGGAATCGGACAACACTTACTCTCGGGGCGTGCCGAGCTCAAGCCGACGTTCTCCAGGGCCTCCTCGCTCAGAAGGTCGGTCAGAAGGATATCCCCCCGAGGCCATGCAGAGCGTCGAGAACCCTCTGCTCGTCCGCCGAAAGCTGGGGGAGCTTATGGAGGGCCTTCAAGCGGGGATGCCCCCACCTCGGGTTGAATCCCCACATGAATTCGGAGGAAAGGAATAAAAATTTCCCCTTCCACTCATGAATGGAGGAAGGGGCACCTCGGAAGAGTGGCCTACCGCCCCGAAAGGCGAAATAGAGCCACTCCCCGTCCGCCGGGTTTGACTTCAACATGAAACACCGGTGGAAGACGTTCACCGAGGTCGGTATCCTGTGTGCAAGGTAAAGGGATAGGAGCCTGATGATAGTCCTCCATGAGTTGCGAGTTGTGCTGGGACGAGCTTGTACGCCACCAGCAACTCGTTCACGAACTCGTGAAAAGAAAACCGCAGGCCGGCCCAGAGTGTCTCAATGTACACCCCGATCCGACCTGAAGGAGGTCTCGTCACCCGACCTCCGACCTCGCAGGCTCAAGACAAAACCCGGGCCGAAAGAAAAATCGGGAACGGACCAGCTCTAGTTCCTCCTCAGTCAGGCTAGATCCGACCTCACCAGGACCATGACCCATCCCAGAAAAGGAAAGACGAAGAAGAAAACAAGGAATGAAGGAAAAAAGAAGAAGAAGAAGAAGGATCCCCCCGAGCCAACGTGGGAAAATAACCTACTGTGGAGTCGCCAGAAATCGCCTTAGGGCGCCGCCGGGAAGACTCGGTCGCGACTGTGAAAGAAGAAAAGAGACGAAGGAAGAAGGGGGAGCAACGAATGCGGCGGCCAAATAAGAACTTTTAGGGCCAGGTCTGAGGTTTATATAGGACCTCCCGACGGCTCAGATCGGCAGGTCTGGATCACGTCTTCTGTCCAGATCGTGCCACGTGTCGGCCCCAAAGACCGAAGCGGCATATTTAATCTGGATCGACGCTTTGAAAACAGAATCAAGGCAGCGTCCCATCGAATCCCAGAGCCCCATCATGAGCCCACGACGCGAGGCAACCTCGAAAGGCGAAATGGCGTCGCCCCGTCTCCTCTCATTAAGAATGCCCCAAAGCACGCAGAACGCCGGAATAATTTAAGACTTTCTGGCCCCCACTAATACAGTAAAGGCAACTACTTCCTTCGCCCGAGCTCGTAAGTGGCTCAGACTCGAAAGTCGGGAGGTAGTGTTGGAAAAAAAACGGATTACCCCAAAACGCATGAATGCATCACCGGCACGCGACCTGGAGGCTCCTGACCTGGAGGCGCCCGACTTCAAGACGCCCCACCGGAAGCCAGACCACAGGGCTCCCAACCTGGCGCCCGGCCAGGCGCTCGACTTCGAGACGCCCGACCAGGGCACCCGACCTCAGCATCCTTGACCTCGGAAATCCGACCTCACTATCCACCCGTTGCGGTCACATCCTTCTACAGCTCGACCGGGGACCATGCCATGTAACAATTAAGGCGCATGGCCTCCGTAAATCTCCGGCTCGCTCAACAATTAATGCGCATGGCCTCCACAGATCTCCGGCTCACTCAACAATTAAGGCGCATGGCCTCCGCAGATCTCCGGCTCACTCAACAATTAATGCGCATGGCCTCCGCTGATCTCCGGCTCACTCAACAATCAATGCGCATGCTATCTACGGATCTCAAGCCCTCCATGGCAAGCAATTGGCCCACTCAGCCATGTCCGATCAGCCACGACGGCTTACTAGCTCCGGCCTGATCTTCCACGGCAATGCATTAATTCACACGATCGTACATTAATTCACACGATCATGCTCAATCATAACGGTAACCCGTTCGCCCCATCACATCGCAGGTAATCCAGTACCCCTTTATAAAAGGGAAACCCCTCCCTCTTAGAGCGGGTCCGGGCTCAAAAACTGGAGAAAATACTTTCTCTCCCTCTACACATTAGCCCCCTCTAACTTAAGCATCGGAGGGCCGGCACTGAAAATCCCGGCCACCGGCTTTTTGCAGGTCACCCGGAGGACGCCGCCCGTCGACAGACCGCCACTCGCCATCTCACGCAGGAGCTCCACCTTCTCAGCCACTGGTCGCCCCCGGGTCCAATTTCCAGCAACAAGACCTATTTAAAATTTGACCTTTTTTGTGCTCAAGTCCGGCTCATGACCGGTTACTCTATTGCCAACCTTGGAAAAGCATATCTAAATCAAAATGCTGCGAGCGCAGTCAGTTGATTGTTTTGTATTCTCTGTTTTGTATTCTTTTTTATGCGGATTAAACAAAGACGTAAATATCTACCCTTTCTTCATAGCAAACTTTAGAAAGTTAAGCAGTTGATACATATAGTGTCTTTATATGGGACAAAGTAATTTAATCAGCATTAAGTAATTCAAACAGAGTTGAAATTGGAAATATACTTAAAAAAACCATCGGACACGTCAAAAAATTGGACGTTGCACATCTTTTGGGAATTTGCCAAATGTGAAAAATTTGTTGTCCACATCTGTCTCTGAATACCCAAACATGTGTTGGATAATTAGAATATAGCATATCCGATACACACATTCTTATCGAAAAAAAGTTGAATCAATCAAATTAGAAGATGATTTGGATATCTGTTTTTGTGATTAATGATGTAGACTTTCATTACAAAAGGACCACATTATTTCTATATTTGATGACATTTAATATCTAGGTAATCATGGAATTTTATATGTAAGAAAAAGCCTTATGCTCTATTCCTCATTTTAATTCATAGTTCTCAACCCTTGGGGAGGAGGGAAAGAGGTGTGCAACATCACGATTACATGCATAGGAGGATTGAGCTGGTCCAGAAATTTTCATATACAAGCAACAAACATAGAATTTGCATTGTTGAAAACCACAACCATTACTACCAAAAAAAAAAATCATGTGTTGAAGACAGGGAGGGGAGGGAGTGAGGGAAGAAAAACAAGATAATGCAACATAAGTAACTATTGTTTAAATAAAGTTATCGTAAAAATAACTTTATTTTAAATAAAAGCATTGTCTCTCCCCTCTCTCCAAACCATTTGGTCAGCAATGGCCAAAAATTTATGGTAATAGAAATTCAAAGTTCTCTTCTAAGGACTCTAGATATGACACCATGTGCTACCTTGAACTTTTATTCTTGTTCAAACTTGTTGCAGGAAATTGGACCCGGGGGCGACCACTGGCTAAGAGGGAGGAGCTCCGGCAGGAGATTGCGGGTGGCGATACATCGGCGGGCTATGTCCTACGGGGGAACTGCAAGAAACCGGTGGCTGGGGTTTTCGGCGCCGGCCCTTCGAAGCTTAAGTCAGAGGGGGCTTTTGTGGGGAAGGAGAGAGAGGTTGCATGCCAAAGTTCTCAAAGTCAAGATCCCCGTTTAAGGGGGAGAGGTTCTCCTTTTATAGGGGATACAGGATTATCTGTGATGTGACTGGGCGAATTGAATGAGTTACTGCTATGATGGAGCATGATCGTGTGAGTTAATGCGCTGCCGTGGAGAGCCAGACTGGAGCTGACAGCCGTTCAGGCGGAGATCACAGGATGGGGCCCTAGAAGGCTCGGTTCCTGGCGGAGTGGAGGAGTTTGCCTTGTTCTCTGACTGGGTCTCCTTCAGGGTCAAAGTCGATCGGGGTCGACTTGGCCGAGATTAGGGTTGCAGGGCCGCGAGGCCCGGAGTCGGGTGTCCTGAGGTCGGGCGCCTTCAGGTCGGGCGCCTCCAGGTCGGGCGCCTTCAGGTCGGGCGCCTCCTGCTCGAGCGCCTCCTGGTCGGGCGCCTTCAGGTCGGGTGCTTTCACCACGAGCCGGTGATGCGCCCACATGTTTTGGGGTAATCCATTTTTTCCCCAACACTACCCCCTGACTTCCGAGTTCGAGCCGCTTACGGGCTCGGACGAAGGAAGTAGTTGCCTTTATTGTACTAGTGGGGGCCAGATAGCTTTAAATCGTTCCGCCGTTCCACGCGCTTCGGGGCGTCTTTAATGGGAGACGACGGGGCGACGCCCTTCAGTTTTTTGAGGTTGCTCCGGGCTGTGGGCTCATGATGAGGTCCCAGGATCCGATGGGACGCCGCTTCGATTCTGTATTTAAGGCATCGATCTAGGTCGATATGCCGCTTCAGTTTTCGGGGCCGACATGTGGCGGGATCCGGACGAAGGGCAGGGATCAGACCTGCCGATCTGGGCCGTCGGAAAGGTCTATATATATCCCTGACTTAGCCCAAAAAGTTCTTATTTGGCCGCTGCAGCTATCGTCTTCCTCACTCAGAGTCTTCCCCTTCTTTTCTCCCAATAGCTGCTTAGTTCCTTCCGGAGGTGCTTCAAGGTGATTTCTGATGACCGTCTTGCTTCTTCTCCTTCAGCCGTCAGCGTCCCCAGTAAAATTCATAGTAGGTCTTCTGCCCGCGTCCGCTTGGAGGTTTTTGCTTTTCTGTTTTTTCCCCCTTTTTCTTTTATCTTTCTCTCGGGGATGGGTCACGGTCCGGACGAACTCGGGTCTAGCTTGACCGAGGAGGAGTTGGAATTGATCCGCTCCTGATTCTTCCCCCAAAGTGGATTTTGTCTTGAGCCCGCAGGGCCGGGGGACCGGGTTATGAGACCTCCCCCAGGTCGGATCGGGGTGTACATAGAGACACTCTAGGCCGGCCTGCGGTTCCCTCTACACGAGTCCGTGATCAGCTCGTCCCAGCACAGCTTGCTCCGAACTCGTGGAGAACCATCATCGGGTTCCTGTCCTTTTGCCTCGCGCACGGGATACCGGCCTAGGTGAACATCTTCCGCCGGTGCTTCATGCTGAAGTACAGTCCGATGCATATGGAATGGCTCTACTTCGCCCTTCGGGGCGGTAGGCCGTTCTTCCGAGGTGCCCCTTCCTCCATTTGTGGGTGGAAGAAAAATTTTTCTCTCTTTTCTCTGAGCGTTCGTGGGGATTTGACCCGAGATGGGGGCATCCCCGGCTCAAGGCCATTAACAAGCCCCCCACACTTTTGACGGATGAGCAAAGGATTGTCGATGCTCTTCACGGTCTCGGGGGAGATATTCTTCTGAATGACCTCCTGAGCGAGGAGGCCTTGGTGAATGTCGGCCTGAGCTCGGCACGCCCCGAGGGTAAGGGCAGCTGCACTGCTCCTCGTCTGTCTTGTCATTCTTTGCCTTACTTATTCCTTCTCTCTCTCTCTCTCTTTTTTATCACTTTTGGTGCCAATCTGACACTTAGGATTTCTTCTTTTCAGACATTGTCAACATGGTGACCGGTAACACGGCCCTCTTCGCCCGGCTCAAAAAGAGGGTGGCCAAGGCCGGCGGGGCTCATCCCGAGCCTAGGAAGAAGCCAGGTCGGCCTCTACTTCTGCTCCCGCCGAGGTGGCGGTTCCCAGGGTCGCGGCCACCGGGGTCACTCAGAGGGAAGCTCCTTCCGCCGAGCGTGTGAGCTCGGACTCTAGGGGGGCAAGAGCCTCGGCGGCCCCAGCTTGCCCGGCCCCTATTACTCAGCGGTTGAGTCGCCCTGTCATCCGCCTGCGGCGTTCGGGTCCCGAACCGGGCAGCGGTCGCGAGATCCCGAGCTCATCTTGTCCTGCAGCCCCGAGCTCGGGCGGGCCGAGCTCGTCGAGGGCCAATGTTCCGAGCTCATCCGTGGTCGGAGGCCACTCTGAGAGGGAGCCTGGCGGCTCGGAGTCCTCGGAAGTCGAGGGCGAGGTATTTTGCCGCGCGTTGCTTCCAGCAGATCGGGCCGAATTCGAGGCCATCGATCTCGGGAGCCTCGTCGATCAGACCTATTGCACTGCAATCCGAGTAAGCCACACTTTTTGTTTTTGCTTTCTTATCTTGATCGTTGACTGCTCTCTGACCTTCGCTTACTTTTGTTTTCTTTTTTCACAGCACCTTCATGAAATCGACATGCTGGTGCTTATTGCGTCGGAGTGTCAGAATAAGGCTCGAAGGAGCCAAAGGCAGCTAGAGGAAGCCGAGAAAAGGCATGCCGACTCCGAGGCTGCGCGGAAGGAGGCCGTCGCGAGGATGGAGGCCGCCGAGGCCGAACGGCGATCGACGGTCGACCAGCTAGAGGAGGAGAAGGGCTCGCATGCCTTGGCGAGATCGGAGCTGCGCGCCTCCGAGGCGCGTCTAGCCGAGGCCCACTCCGAGATTGCTGGCCGTAAATATGAGGAGGGGGTCCTCCACCTGAAGATCGAGCAGCTTGAGGCTCAAGAACAAAGGGCACTGGAGCAGGCCCGAGACGCGGTGCAACTCTTCCAGGAGTCGGAAGAGTTCTGCAATTTGATGGAGGAGGAGGCCGTGGACGGATTCATCCGCGGCTTCAAGAACTTTCGAAGGCAAATGCAGCAGTTTTGCCCCCCGCTCGACCTCAAGGGCATCCGGCCAAGGATGGGAATCGGCGAGGATGAGGGCGAGCACGAAAACTCTGACGACGGGACTGGCAACATTCCCATAATTCTCGAGGCCGAGCAGGAGTCTGTTGAGGCCGAGGCTGATGCGGCCGAGCAGACAGCGCAGGAGGTTCCCTCCAGGGAAGCCACCGGGGGTGCTCCCGAGGTCATCGGTGAAGCCCCGTTCGAGGCTGTTGCGGATGGTCCTGAGTCAGTTTCCGTCGAGGGCCCCCACGTGATTGTTGTGGATGACCCCGAGGTTAGTGCCGATGCGGCCGATCCGCGAATTCTTTTTTGAACATTAAGGTGTGCTAAAAAAAGAAAATTCTATACAGCTCCTGATTATTCTATCTTATAGTCCTGATTATGCTGCCCCTTAGGACTTAGCCTCCTTTTTCCTTTTTTTTTTCTTTTTCTTTTGTGAACGAGGTTGTGGAGTGATTGAATATTCCCCTAGTTGATTTTGATTAGTTCAAAGCACTTGAGTATGTTTTATGTTGTTCTAATAAATTCAATCTAGTGTTTCAGAAAAATCTTTATTCTGTCTAAGTGCCTTGAGCTTTGGTTCAGAGTCTTTTGGTTAAGTATTGAACTCTGTCTGAACCAAAGTCTGCATCACGAGTCGACTCCTGAACTCTGCGAGTCGACTCCGGGATACTTGAAGTTTCTGGCACAAGCTCGAGTCGACTCCGGAACTCTGTGAGTCGACTCCGATTGAGAACAGACAGAAAGACAGAACGATGGATTTTCGATCCTGAGAGCGAGTCGACTCCAAAAGGTTGCGAGTCGACTCCGGTGCTTGGCGAGTCAACTCCAGATAGTTCCGAGTCGACTCCACTGAGAACAGACAGAAAGACAGAACGTTGGATTTTCGACCCTGAGAGCGAGTTGACTCCAAAAGGTTGCGAGTCGACTCCAGTGCTTGTAGAGTGGACTCCAGATGGTCCCGAGTCGACTCCCAGAAAAAAACAGTGAAAACGGCAGAGAATTGATTTTTGAAGACCTGATATCGAGTCGTCTCAAATGGATCTAGAGTCGACTCCCAAATTAGCCGAGTCGACTCCAACAAGGCCCGAGTCGACTCCAAGACAGATTAGTTCAAAAAGACAGAGAATCAATTTTTCGGTCTCTGAGAGCGAAACGTCTTCCGAAGATCTCGAGTTGCCTCTCAAGTCAGCCAAGTTGACTCCAAGTTAACCCAAGTCAACTCGAGGAAGAAAAACAGAAAATAGGTTCTCTGGATTCCTGAGCATGAGTCGATCCCTAAGTGCCCTAGTCGTCTCCAGCTGTTGGCGAGTCGACTGCAGTATGGTCCGAGTCGACTCCAGGACAAGGTATGCACTTTAATTCAAATTTGAAACAGTGGCCGAGTCATCTTCAGTATAGCGTGAGTCGACTCTAGATCAAGCGAGTCGAGTTCGATCCCAACGGATACATTGTCAGATTGTGCAGATGGGTCAGAATGGCTCCAAATCAGTCTCTAACGGCTATTTTTCAAAGGGGATCACTTGAATAGCCAGAGTGAACAGTAGTAGACAATAAGAGAGTTATTTCACTTGAGCATTAAAGTTTTTCAACCACCAAAAGCATCTCAAGAGTGAATCCAAGCAAAAAAAGAGAGAAGTATATTCAACTAAAATAAAAAAAGGCTTCCTTTGCCTTAAAAGCTCTACCGACTGTTTTCCATCCTCCGGTTCAATCAAGAGGAGACTCAGAAATCGAGAAGCTCCTCTTCCTCATCTCAAATCTGTTTGAGGGCTTCTAACTTAATTTTGTTTATATTATTTCATATTTGCTTTTCAGAAGCTCTACTTGTGAACTTTAAACTCTTGCTTTTTGTACTTGACTCAATCAGAAAATTGAATCAAGGGTTGTAAGGTTTGTTGGTAAGCTAAAGATAAAACCAACGGTGTAAGGTTGTGGTTGGTGAATTGGGAAAAACCAACTGGATTTGATTGTAATTCCGGAAAAACAATCGTGTTGGTTCTAGTCGGTGAGCCTGTCAAAACCGACCGAGTTCGTTGTGATCTCGTGAAAACAATAAGTTTGGTTGTGAACTTGCAAAACAACCGGTTGTAATCCTAAGGATTATAGTGAACTCCCAAGTGCGGCTTGGAAAGTGGACGTAGGAGCAAGTGTTGGTTCCGAACCACTATAAACCTCTCTGTGTTTGTATTGGTCTTTGTCTCTTTGTCTCTCTTTGTTCATTGCATCTAGTGATATAACTAATCCACTTGCAATAGATTTAGTTAATCACTCACTTTATTTTTGATTGGTCAATAATTAATTAAAACCCAATTCACCCCCTCCTCTTGGGTTGTCTCTTTGGGCAACAAGTGGTATCAGAGCGGGTGCTCTCATATCAATTGGTGTTCCAATCTTTAAAGAGAGTAAAAGATTAAGATGACAACCCTATTTGGATCTTCTCTTAATGAAGGACAATCCACCAATAGGACCATTATTCAATGGTACAAATTATACCTATTGGAAGGCTAGGATGAGAATCTTTATCCAAGCCCAAGACTATGATGTATGGAGCATCATAGTAAATGGACCACACATTCCAACACACACGGTAGATAATGTGTCCATTCCCAAGCTTGAGAAAGATTGGGATGAATTTGATAGAAGAAAAGCACAACATAATGCTAAGGCAATGAACGTACTATATTGTGCCTTAGACCCAAATGAATTCAATAGAATCTCTACTTGTATTTCTGCAAAAGAGATATGTGATAGATTTGAAGTGACCCACGAGGGCACAAATCAAGTCAAAGAATCTAAAATCAACATACTAGTTCACAAATATGAACTATTTAAAATGGAATCTAATAAAACCATCTCTTGCATGCTCACCAGATTTACTGATATTGTCAACGATTTAAAAAGTCTTAGCAAAAGCTACACTAACAGTGATCTTGTCCGAAAGATTCTTCGCTCTTTACCAAGGTCATGGGAAGCCAAAGTCACGACAATCCAAGAAGCAAAAGACTTGAACACGCTGCCACTCGAGGAGCTTCTTGGATCTCTAATGACGCATGAGCTCGCGATGAAACAACACAGCGAAGAAGAATCCTCCCATAAGAAAAAGGTAATTGCCCTCAAGTCTACTTCTTCTAACAAAGATCTTTCTTGCAGTAGCAATAGTAAACAAGAAGACAATAAGGAAGATGAAGAAGAGGCTCTCTTTGTGCGAAAATTCAGAAGATTCATCAATAGGAAGAAGCCCTTCCACAAGAAGAGATTTCCTTCGAGTTCCTTCCATAAGGATAAAGGTAAGAAAAAGGAAAGTGAGGAAATTGGATGCTATGAATGCAAGAAGCCGGATCATTTTAGAGCCGACTGCCCCTTGCTGAAGAAGGTCAACAAGCACAAGAAGAAGAAAGCTCTTCTCACCACCTGGACTGACTCCAATAAGTCATCATCATCATCGGAAGAGAAACAAGAGGAGAAGGCCAATTTCTGGTTTATGGCCAACGAAAATGAGGTAATGTCTGAAACTCATTTGGATTTCATGTTTGAAGAATTGTATGATGCTTTTAATGAGCTAATGGATGAATATAGGACAATAACTTTTAAAAACAAAGAACTGAAACTATCTAATCAATATTATATTTATAAAACTGATAAATTGATTAAGGATAAGGACACTATTATCAAAGAAAATTTAGAACTTAAAACAAGCAACCAACTACTAACTCAAAAAATTGAAATCTTAATTAAAGATAAAAAAAATTAACTAAAGAAGTTGAAAAATACAAACCTATAGTTGAAAAATTTATCTATAGTTTAGAAAAACTACAAATGATACTAAATAATCAAAGAGCTGTGTTTAACAAATCCGGTTTATGGTACAAATCAAAGAATAAGCAAAAATTACTCAAAAACATCTTTGTGAAAGCCGGAGAAAGCAAACCCAAAAATATAACTTGTTTTTGCTGTGGTAGAGTAGGACATAAAGCTAATGTATATAACTACAGAAAAATAGAAACTAAAATGAAATTAACAAGAGTTTGGGTTCCAAAAGGAACCATATGAACTAATCATAAAGGACCCAAGAGAACTTGGGTACCTAAGGTTGATTGATTTCCTTATGAATAGGAGTGTCTTGCGGCCAAGCTCAATAAACACTGTTGGTACTTGGATAGTGGCTGCTCAAGACACATGACGGGTGATAAGGAGCAATTCTTCACCCTGGAATCTAAGTAAGGAGGTGTGGTGACTTTTGGAGACAATAACCAAGGTCACATCATTGGTATCGATAAAATACAAATCACACCTTCAACCCTTATTGATAATGTTCATTTTGTAGATGGTCTCAAGCATAATTTACTTAGCGTTAGTCAATTATGTGATAGAGGTTTTGATGTTTTGTTTAAGTCATGTTTATGCATCATAACCAATTCAATTGACAATAGCTTAGTTTTCAAAGAACTAAGACGTGGCAATGTTTATGTAGTAGATCTTGATGATCTTGCTAAAAACAGCCACTGCTTAGTAGCTAATGATACTAAGCTCAATGAGGCAAGTTGGTTATGGCATCGTAAATTAGGTCACGCAAGCATGGATATACTGTCTAAATTAATTAAAAGAGATTCTGTGATTGGTTTGCCAAAACTGAAATTTGAGAAAAATAAAATTTGTAGAGCGTGTCAATTTGGCAAACAATCTAGAAGTTCTTTTAAGTCTATAAATAGTGTTTCTACTACTAGACCTCTTGAGCTACTTCACATGGACCTCTTTGGACCAACTAGGACCACAAGCCTTGGCGGAAAGAAGTATGGTCTTGTCATAGTAGATAATTTTTCTAGATACACATGGGTTATGTTTTTAGCTCATAAAGATGAAGCATTTTCAGTGTTTAAGAAATTTCATAAGGAAGTAACTAATGTAAAAAATACTTCAGTTATAGCTATTAGGAGTGATCATGGAATAGAATTTGAAAATCATCTCTTTGAAAAAATTTGTAGTAAAAAGGGGATAACTCATAATTTTTCTGTACTTAGGACTCCACAACAAAATGGAGTGGTAGAAAGAAAAAATAGAATCCTAGAAGAAATGGCTAGGACCATGTTGTGTGAAAATAATCTTCCAAAGTACTTTTGGGCTGAAGCTATTAACACATCATGTTATATTCTAAATAGAGTTTTGTTGAGAGCAATTATAAAGAAAACACCTTATGAACTTTGGAGAGATAGAAAATCCAAAGTAAACTACTTTCATATTTTTAGTTGTAGGTATTTCATTCATAATAATGATAAATATAACTTAGGCAAGACATATAGAGTCTTCAACAAAAGAACTCTTGTTGTTAAAGAATCTATTCATATTATTTTTGATGAGACTAATGATGCTTCCTCTAGCAAGGGAGTAGCTTTTGATGATGATGTAGGAATACTTGAAGAAAAGATGGATGGCATGATCTTACAAGAGGAAGAACCGAAGCAAATTGAAGAGACTTCAACAAGCCAAAAGGTAATTGCTAATCATGAGCTTACAAGGGCTTGGAGGTATGCTTACAGTCACCCTAAAGAGTTAATCTTAGATGATCCATCTTAACCTGTTAAAACTAGAGCTTCTCTTAGAAACTTAAATAATCATCTTGCATTTGTATCACATTTAGAATCCAAAAACATCGAAGAAGCTGAAGATGATGTAAATTGAATAAATGCTATGCAAGAGGAACTTAACCAATTTACAAAAAATAATGTATGGAACTTAGTTGAAAGACCCTCTGAATACTCAATAATTGGAACTAAGTGGTGTTACGGGGAAACTCAGCCACCATGCCCCACGTGACCGGCACGCGCGCCCTAGAAGATTACAGCTGCCCCTTGATCCAGTAACCCGACCCCGAGTCGGATATCTTCGGCCTCGCAGCCCGACCCCGAGTCGGCTGCCCCTTGATCCAGTAACCCGACCCCGAGTCGGATATCTTCGGCCTCGCAGCCCGACCCCGAGTCGGCTGCCCCTTGATCCAGTAACCCGACCCCGAGTCGGATATCTTCGGCCTCGCAGCCCGACCCCGAGTCGGCTGCCCCTTGATCCAGTAACCCGACCCCGAGTCGGATATCTTCGGCCTCGCAGCCCGACCCCGAGTCGGCTGCCCCCTGGATCCAGCAATCCGACCCCGAGTCGGCAATCTCTCGACAACGACAGGCTGTTCTCCTGAAGCATGCCGCGACCCTCTGCTCCACTACTCCCTACAACGGTCGTATCCGGCGCTGCTCCACGATCTCCTGTAACAGCCGTACAAAGCGGAGCTCCACTACGCCCTGTCATGGCCGTACCCAGCGCTACCCCACGACGCCCAATAACGGCCATGTCAGTGGCAACTCCATCGTGCCACACGATGATCAACCCCCCAGAAGGACCCCCCAGCCTGGTATATATGCGGCTGGGGGGAGAAGGGGGGAGGTAAGCAAGGACTTCCAGTGCATTCTCCTACTACCTGCAATTATCTCTCCTTCTCCTCCAATCTCCTCTGACTTGATCGTCGGAGGGCCCCCACTACCCCAGTGGTGGTGCGAGGCTTGCTTGCAGGTTTTCTGGTGGAAAGTGGAGCGTAATCAACACCAACCAAGGCGACTCAGACGGAACCCCGTTCACACCGCTGTGCCAATCGTTCTCGGTTTGGACCACCAGCAACAGTTGGCGCTAGAGGAAGGGCCCGAATCTTAGAGCGATCGTAATGGCACGGCGAGGTGGTCGTGGAGCTTCCAATGCCTCCGGTCGCGGGGCCTCTCGCGCCTCCGGCCGGGAGGCCGCTGCGTCTCCAACACATTCTCAGCAACACTCCACCGTTCCACCCCCCATTCAGATGGTCGAAGCCGCTCAGTTCGACCAGTTAGCCCAGCAGGTTCGCACCCTCGCGGAGACAGTGCAGAACCTGCAGGGTGTGATGTCTCGGGCGCCGCAGCGGGCCCAGGAGCCGCTGCTCCCTGAGCGCTCACCTGTCCTCCTCAACCCGCGCTCCTTCCTCTCCCATGGGGAGGAGCGCCGGCACGAAGAAGACTCTCGAGCACGGTCCATTCTGCCGGGACCTTCCCATCGGAGCTGCGCGGGGTACGAGAGGCGGGCCCGGGCGCGTTCCCAGACCCCCCAGTCCTCAAGGAACCCGCGCTCCAGTCGGTCCCCCTCTCGGTGCTCCTTGTCTCCCACCCATCGGTCGCGCTCTCTGGACCGGCGGGTGGACGATCTCCACCGACAACTCCAGGTCCTGAAGGGCCACTCCAAAGATCCCTTCGCCGACTTGGAGATCTCCTCCCAGCCGGCGCTTGCCTCGAGGATCCTACGGACCCCGAATCCGCCGGGGTTTAAAATGCCGGCGATCGAGCCCTATGACGGGGCGGCGAACCCGCGAGATCACGTCGAGAGTTTCAGGACTCTTATGCTCCTCCACGGAGCATCAGATCCTCTCCTCTGCAAGGCCTTCCCAGCGACCCTCCGTGGCCCGGCAAGGGCGTGGTTCGCCGGCTTGGAGGCTAACTCGATCCAGTCCTTCGACCAGTTTACTCGCCTCTTCATCACCCATTTCGCCGTCAGTAGCCGGCGGCGACTGGTCTCCGACTCCCTCTTTGATGTCCGGCAAAACGAGGGAGAAAGCTTGCGGGATTATCTTACCCGCTTCAACAAGGCTACGCTGGAAGTCCGGAACCTGAGCCAGGAGGTGGCTCTTTCAGCCCTGAAGCGTGGCTTCCGAAAGGGCAGACTCACCTTCTCCCTGGACAAACGCCTGCCGCGGAGCTTCCCGGAGCTGTTGTCCCGGGCGAACCAGTATGCGGACGCCGAGAAGGCGGCCGCCCACCGGAGCAAGGAGGCCGCCGAGATCCCTCCAAAGCTCGGGAAGAAAAGGCGAAAAGAGGCACGCCAGGGGAGGAGCCCGACGCCTCAACGTCGGCGCAGAAGCCTGTCGCCGGCGAGGAACCACGGCGCCCCACGCCCTCGTTCTCCGCCCCGACGTTTCAACCGGTACACTCCTCTCCTGACTCCCCGGGCCCAGATCCTCATGGAAATCAAGGGGCGGGAGGACCTCCCGGTCCCGAGACAGATGAAGAAGATCCCTGGGAGGAGGCCCTCTCGGGCGTACTGTGAGTACCACCGGGACCACGGCCACGACACCGAAGACTGCTTCCAGCTTCGGGACGAGATCGAGGCTCTCATCCGCCGAGGGCGTCTCGGTCGATATGTGAACGACCGACGTCCCCCCGCAGACTCGCGTCCGGCCGACCCGGCCCCTCCGGAGCCTCGGGAGCAGAATCGACCCGTCGCGGGCGTGATCCATACTATCACTGGGGGCTGCCCCCGGCCCGAGAGGAACGCGGGGGGCTCGACTGAAGCATCAGGGGCAGCCGTCGCAAAGAGGCAGAAGGTCGGTAATGTAATCACTTTTTGTGATGAAGATGTAAAGGGGGTTCAGACCCCCCACGATGACGCCATGGTGATCTCCCTCACTATGGCAAACTATGATGTAAGGCGTGTTCTTGTGGATAGTGGAAGCTCAGCTGATATTTTGTTTTACGAGGCCTTCCAAAAGATAAGCTTGTCCAGACAATTGTTGCACAAAACATCCACCCCCCTCATAGGATTCACTGGTGACGCTATCTCGGCCGAAGGTGTCGTTGAGCTGCCTGTGACTGCGGGCGTTGCACCCGCAGAAGCCACGGTGCGGCTCGAGTTATTGGTCGTCCGTGTTCCCTCGGCCTACAACGCTATCCTCGGACGACCCGAACTGAACGCCCTTCGCGCGGTGGTCTCTACGTACCACTTGCTCATGCGGTTCCCCACGGCGGCCGGGATTGGAGAGGTCCGAGGTGACCAACCGACCGCAAGGCAATGTTTCCTAGCAACTCTCAAAGGGAAGAAGCCCGTAGAAGCCTTAAGCGTCGAGTCCCTCGACGCCAGAGACGAGGTGGCCTTGCGGCACGGGGAGCCGGCCGAAGGTGTGATCGAAGTTCCCCTCGAGGAAGGTCGCCCGGACCGGACGGTCCGGGTCGGCACCAATCTCGACCCGGGAGCTCGGGCTCGGTTGGTGGAATTCCTCCGAGCCAACGCCGATGTATTTGCCTGGTCGGTGGCCGATGTACCTGGGATCGACCCGGAGGTCATTTCTCACGCCCTCAACGTCGACCCAACCCACCGACCAGTAAAGCAGAAGAAGAGACACTGTGCCCTGGATCGGATCCGAGTGGTCGACCAGGAGGTAGACAAGCTCTTGGAGGCAGGATTCATAAGGGAGGTCAGCTACCCCGAATGGCTGGCAAATGTCGTACTTGTCCGGAAGGCGAGCGAAAAGTGGAGGATGTGCGTCGACTACACCGACCTGAACAAGGCATGCCCCAAGGATAGCTTTCCGCTTCCGCGGATAGACCAACTGGTCGACGCGACTTCCGGATATCAGCTGCTGTCTTTCATGGACGCCTTCTCCGGCTACAACCAGATAATGATGGCTCCACAGGACGAGAAGAAAACTGCCTTTATAACAGACCGGGGGCTGTACTGTTACAAGGTAATGCCCTTCGGTCTGAAGAATGCTGGCGCCACTTACCAGCGCCTCGTCAACAAAATCTTCAAAGAGCAAATTGGCCGGAACATGGAGGTGTACGTGGACGATATGCTGGTGAAGAGCCGCCATGCAGACCAGCACATCGTGGATCTGGAGGAGACTTTCGCCACCCTGCGGAAGTTTCGCATGAAGCTGAACCCAGCGAAGTGCGCCTTTGGCGCTTCGGCCGGGAGGTTCCTCGGTTTCATTGTCAACCAGCGGGGGATCGAAGCCAACCCTGACAAAATCAAGGCCATCCAAGATATGTCCCCTCCGACCAAAGTGAAGAAGGTTCAGGAGCTCGCTGGGAGGGTCGCCGCGCTCGGACGATTTGTGGCAAAGTCGGCCGAACGCTGCCAACCTTTCTTCAAGGTGTTGAAACGCCCGAAAGACTTCCTCTGGACGGCCGAATGTCAAGCAGCATTCGACAAGCTCAAGGAATACTTGGCGTCTCCTCACCTGCTGTCCAAGCCGCAAGAAGGGGAGATGCTCTACCTTTATCTGGCAGTCTCCCCAACCGCAGTCAGTGCGGTACTGGTTCGGGAAGAGGCAAAGTTCCAGAAGCCTGTGGACTACATCAGCCGGGTCTTACGGGATGCCGAGACGCGGTATACGAAGGCTGAAAAGATCGCCTTCGCGCTGCTGACCGCGACCAGGAGGCTTCGCCCCTATTTCCAGGCCCATTCTGTCACCCTCTTGACCGATCAACCGCTGCGGCAGATCCTCAGCAATCCTGAGAATGCAGGACGGCTGGTGAAGTGGGCAGTAGAACTTGGTGAGTTCGACATCCGCTACCAGCCCCGACCCGCTATCAAGGCCCAGGCGCTCGCGGATTTCCTCGCTGAGTGCACGGTGCAGGAGGCGGAACCTAAGTTGCCGGAAACACCCAGCCTCGACCTCCCGATTTGGACGCTTCACATCGATGGGTCGTCGAACCCCGAAGGTGGAGGGGCCGGGTTGGTCCTCACCAGCCCTGATGGAGTGATAGCCGAGTATGCCTTGAGGTTCGGATTTTCAGTGACCAACAACGAGGCGGAGTACGAGGCCCTAGTCACGGGACTCAAACTCACCAAGGAGCTCGGCATCCGGCGCCTGAAGGTCTTCACCGACTCTCAGCTGGTGGTCGGGCAGGTCCGTGGGGAGTTCGAAGCCCGGAACCCGACCATGCAGAATTACGTCCGGAAGGTGCAAGCACTCATTCCCGACCTCGGCAGTGTCGACATCCAGCAGGTCCCAAGAAGTGAAAATGCCAGGGCCGACAGGCTGTCCCGCTTAGTGAGCGCAGACGCGCACAACTTGTCGAGGGCGATCTACCTGGAGACCCTGGATGCCCCGAGCATCGGCGAGGCTGGAGCGGTGATGGCGATTGACCCGGAGCCGTCTTGGATGGACCCGCTTGTCGCCTACCTCGCCGAAGGGATCCTCCCTGAAGACGAAGATCAAGCTCGGCGACTTGTTATGAAGTCCGCCCACTACGTACTCAATGAAGGGAGGCTGTATCGGACCTCGTTCACCGCCCCCCTCTTAAAGTGCCTCCGCCCCTCGGAAGCGGCCTACGTCCTCGGCGAAGTCCACGAAGGCGTTTGCGGATCCCACTTGGGGGCTAGGTCCTTGGCGCACAAGATCATGAGGCAAGGCTATTATTGGCCTACCTTGTTGGAGGACTCAAAGGATCATGTACGGAAATGCGACGCCTGCCAGTGCCACGCCAACGTCCAGAGAGTCCCTTCTGTCCCCTTGGCACCAATCACTGCACCCTGGCCCTTCGCCCAGTGGGGAATGGATATCCTCGGACCATTCCCCGTCGCTTCAGCTCAGCGGAAATTTTTGATTGTTGCAATCGACTACTTCACCAAGTGGGTGGAGGCAGAGCCGCTGGCCACTATCACGGAGGTGCAAGTCCGGAAGTTCGTGAAGAAGAACATCATTGTCCGATTTGGGGTACCTCGGGTCCTCATCTCGGATAATGGCCGACAGTTCGACAACAAGCATTTCCGTGACTTCTGCGAGGAGTTCGGGATCGAGCATCGGTTCACATCTGTGTCGCATCCCCAAACCAACGGCGAGGCCGAGGTCACAAATCGGACAATCCTCCAAGGAATCAAAGCGCGAATCAGTCGGACGGGGCAAGCTTGGGTCGAAGAACTCGAGAATGTCCTTTGGGCGTATCGGACCACGCATCGGACCCCTACCGGGGAGACGCCTTTCAGCCTAACCTATGGCACGGAAGCCGTTGTCCCCGTGGAGCTCGGACTCCCCTCACCCCGGGTGGCCGCGCACCGACCCGAGGCCAATTCGGAGCAACTCCGAGGGAACCTGGATCTCTTGGAAGAAGCGAGGGAAATGGCGCAGGTTCGGATGGCGATGTATCAGCGGAGGGTGGCCCGATATTACAACTCCAAGGTCCGACCGAAGCTTTTCAGAATCGGAGATCTGGTGCTAAGGCGAGCTAAAGCATCTCAACCTGCGGAAGGTGGGAAGCTAGCGCCAAATTGGGAAGGCCCGTATAAGGTTCGCTGGGTAAACCGACCTGGCTCCTACCAGTTGGAGGCCCTAGATGGTCGAGAAATTCTAAGGAGCTGGAATTCCGCTAACCTGCGGATGTATTACCAGTAGAACGACGATGCCAGAAAGACAGTTCAAAAATGTATAACACTTTGCATTTCAATAATTTCTGGTTACAACGGCGTGCTCGTGTGATTACAAGGAATTTCCAGAGGGGAATTAGGGTGTAAAGAAAGTAAAGAAGAGGTGGAGACTCCGAGGAGCTGAAGATCTGGGATCCCGAAACCTCCATCTGAAGCGGTTGCAATCCCGCCGGAAGTGGGTGCTTCCAACCGGAGGCGCCATCGGCGTCTCACGAAAGAGACGAAGAGCCGGCGCGGATGAAGAAGAAGTGGACGAAGGAGAAGTCCACACTGCCTCCAACCGGAGGCGCCATCCACGCCCCACGAAGAGGACGAGGAGCCGCCGCAGACGAAGCTCCCGCTGCCTCCAGGGGAACGCCACCTCCAAGGGATATTCCGGTCCTCCCCAGTGTTAGGGGAGAGAAGGAATACAAGGGGGAAGAGCATATGGAGGCGCGGTCCCGGATCAAGCACCTGGTGCGGAGCTCAATCGGGAGGCCGAACTTCAAGGAGGGGAGACGTGATCCCGGATGAAACGCCTAGAGCGGAGTTCCGCCGGGGAGAACCTCCTTGTTGATCCCAGATGAAACGACTAGTTGGCAGAAGTCGCGAAGGGCGCGCCTCCCGTTCCTTCGGCAGGGGTCTCTCAACCATGCGCCGGAGAGGAGGCCCACGATCCATGGCAACCTGAACAGCTCCGGCTTGGCAGGCTCCGTCGCACCTGCACCTATATTTATAGCCAAACTGCGGCCCCCCGGTCGTTCCGATACGGGTGGCTCCAATAAATGCGGGCGCATTGAATCCGGAGCCGATCCGGCTCTCAAGGCGTATCTTCCCGCGATTTCCTAAGCGTCATTCTCCTTAATCGCATTTTTTGTGCAGGACACTTCGGGTGGCCTGTACCCCTAGGTCCACGTGTCTCCGCTCGTGCCCCAGGCCGCATCCGCCTCGAAGAACGCGCGTATCACAGCCGCTTAACTGACACTCCTCGCAAGCAGCAACTGGCGATCCGATTTCCCAGGTAACCCCTTAATTAGCACTTAATGCCCATCTGGTGTTCCCCAGGCGACGCTTGGAGAGGAGGAGAAATACAATCGCAGCTGGCCATGGAGAAATCCCGTCGGGCGGCAAGCGACAGGCGCACGACCAGCGAGCGGAATTTTCCGAGGCTCGGCCCTCGGATGCCAGGCTAACCCGATGATCATCCCGGGAGCAGACTAGCCTGAAGCCCCGACCGGTCGCCTCGGCTTGCGCCAGCCTTGGCCGACCAACGAGCGGAATTTCCCGAGACTCGGCCCTTGGATGCCAGGCTAACCCGATGATCATCTCGGGAGCAGACTAGCCTGAAGCCCCGACCGGTCGCCTCGGCTTGCGCCAGCCTTGGCCGACCAACGAGCGGAATTTTCCGAGGCTCGGCCCTCGGATGCCAGGCTAACCCGATGATCATCCCGGGAGCAGACTAGCCTGAAGCCCCGACCGGTCGCCTCGGCTTGCGCCAGCCTTGGCCGACCAACGAGCGGAATTTCCCGAGGCTGGGCCCTTGGATGCCAGGCTAACCCGATGATCATCCCGGGAGCAGACTAGCCTGAAGCCCCGACCGGTCGCCTCGGCTTGCGCCAGCCTTGGCCGACCAACGAGCGGAATTTTCCGAGGCTCGGCCCTTGGATGCCAGGCTAACCCGATGATCATCCCGGGAGCAGACTAGCCTGAAGCCCCGACCGGTCGCCTCGGCTTGCGCCAGCCTTGGCCGACCAACGAGCGGAATTTTTCGAGGCTCGGCCCTTGGATGCCAGGCTAACCCGATGATCATCCCGGGAGCAGACTAGCCTGAAGCCCCGACCGGTCACCTCGGCTTGCGCCAGCCTTGGCCGACCAACGAGCGGAATTTTCCGAGGCTCGGCCCTTGGATGCCAGGCTAACCCGATGATCATCCCGGGAGCAGACTAGCCTGAAGCCCCGACCGGTCGCCTCGGCTTGCGCCAGCCTTGGCCGACCAACGAGCGGAATTTCCCGAGGCTCGGCCCTTGGATGCCAGGCTAACCCGATGATCATCCCGGGAGCAGACTAGCCTGAAGCCCCGACCGGTCGCCTCGGCTTGCGCCAGCCTTGGCCGACCAACGAGCGGAATTTTCCGAGGCTCGGCCCTTGGATGCCAGGCTAACCCGATGATCATCCCGGGAGCAGACTAGCCTGAAGCCCCGACCGGTCGCCTCGGCTTGCGCCAGCCTTGGCCGACCAACGAGCGGAATCTCCCGAGGCTCGACCCTCGGATGCCAGGCTAACCCGATGATCATCCCGGGAGCAGACTAGCCTGAAGCCCCGACCGGTCGCCTCGGCTTGCGCCAGCCTTGGCCGACCAACGAGCGAAATTTCCTGAGGCCTAACCCTCGGATGCCTGGCTTAGCGCCGGAAGAATTTCCTGAGGCCTAACCCTCGGATGCCTGGCTTAGCGCCGGAAGAATTTCCTGAGGCCTGACCCTCGGATGCCTGGCTTAGCGCCGGAAGAATTTCCTGAGGCCTGACCCTCGGATGCCTGGCTTAGCGCCGGAAGAATTTCCTGAGGCCTGACCCTCGGATGCCTGGCTTAGCGCCGGAAGAATTTCCTGAGGCCTGACCCTCGGATGCCTGGCTTAGCGCCGGAAGAATTTCCTGAGGCCTGACTCTCGGATGCCTGGCTTAGCGCCGGAAGAATTTCCTGAGGCCTAACCCTCGGATGCCTGGCTTAGCACCGGAAGAATTTCCTGAGGCCTGACCCTCGGATGCCTGGCTTAGCGCCGGAAGAATTTTCTGAGGCCTGACCCTCGGATGCCTGGCTTAGCGCCGGAAGAATTTCCTGAGGCCTGACCCTCGGATGCCTGGCTTAGCGCCGGAGGAATTTCCTGAGGCCTGACCCTCGGATGCCTGGCTTAGCGCCGGAGGAATTTCCTGAGGCCTGACCCTCGGATGCCTGGCTTAGCGCCGGAGGAATTTCCTGAGGCCTAACCCTCGGATGCCTGGCTTAGCGCCGGAAGAATTTCCTGAGGCCTAACCCTCGGATGCCTGGCCTAGCGCCAGAAGAATTTCAAGAGTCGGGAGTCAGCGAGACGCTACCAAGAGTTAAAAAGAAGAAGGACGAAAGTGAAATGAAGAAACTCTAGTTGCATTAACTTTCATTGTTTCAGGGCTGAGACCCATACAACTTGGCAAAACGCCAACACACAAAGAAAAGAACAAAATACAGAAGGTCAGCTTGGAGGAACCCCCGGGTCGAGAACGTCGGGCACGTCCGTAGGGGGTAGGGAGACGGTTGGAGAAGCAGCAGGCAATGGCGCCGGAGGGGAGTCGAGAAGGGAGATCCCACTCAGGTCAATTTCGGGGTACTTAGCCGACACCCTTGCCAGGCCTTCCTCGAAGCCTAAGACAAAGGAGTCGGACCCCGCGTCCGACATATCACGGACGAACTCGTCGGACTGACGATAGGCCTGTACCGCCTCTGACATATCACGGGTGAACTCGGCGGACTGACGATAAGCCTGTACCGCCTGACGCCCGATCTCCGCACTCTTCTCGGCCAGCGTCGCCTCTGCCCGCTCCATAATCTGAGCCTTCGCCTCCAAGACCTTCGCCACAATCCGGTCATCCGCCTCGGAGGAGACCCTCAGCAGATCAGCCTGAGCCTCCTTGTGCTTCGCCTCGGCAGCAATGCGAGCAGCCTCAGCCTCCTCCAGGCGCGAATGAAGCTCCTGGTCGCTCGCGCGGAACTTCTCCAAGGCCGACTCCAATTCGCCCAGCTTGGCTTCAAGAGACCGGGTTCGGTTGCGGGCGTTGTCGGCTGACCGCTGGGCCTTCTCCCACCTCTCCCGGTAGTCGGCAGCCTTCCGGGACTGCTTCTCGGCCCGCTCCTCCGCCTTCTTGATCTCGCCCTCGAGACCTAAGGCAACCTTGAGTTGCTCCCGAGCCTCCAACAGTTGCTTCTCGAGGGTGGCGAAGCCGAGTGCCCGCTCTTCGGCCACTTGGAGCCTCGTCTCGAGGTCCCTGGTCGTCCTCCCCGCCGCAGCCTGACCTCCCTCTTCTATTGCCTTCAGTTGGCTCTCGGCCCTCGCCAGAAGCCTCGCCTGTTCCTCGTAGCACTCCTCCAGGCGGATCATGTACTGGGCGAGCTAAGAGATAGAAAAAATGAGGGCGTCAGGCGGGGATCAACAGAGCCTATAAATGATGAAAGCGACCGAAAGAACACTCACCGACATGAGACAGACGCAGCTGGCAGCCCCAACGTCAGGGACCCTCATCTCCCGGACCTGCCTGCGGTCCTTCTCCAGCAGTACCGTCTCGATGAGGTTTCGGGCGCCGGCGAAAGTGAAGGCCGACCCCGACTTCTCCCCGGAGTCGGACGGTGGTTCCGCAGCCTTACCCTTACCCATCGCTTGGGGAAGAGTCATGCTGACCACGCTCGGGGCGGGGACCGCCCCTGGAATTGACAGGGTCCCGCTCGGCCGGGGCCTCGGCGCGTCCCTCCTCGTATCATCCGGAGCCGACCGAGTCGAAGGCTGGGCTGGGGACCGATCACGTCCGACCCGTCCATCTTGGGCGCGCCCGGGTGATGCCTCCGGAGAAACGGTAGTCTCGGCATCGGAGGGCTGATACAGCGTCAACTCCCGGTCCGCGCCCGCGGCGTCCCCCTGATCGGTGGGTCCGGACCCGTCTGTCGGCGTCGGAGTCGCCTGCCGGCGGGACTTCTTCGCCGGCGGAGCCCCGCTCGGAGGAGCTCGTTTCTTCCTCCGGACTGCTTCCAGTAGGGACGTCCTACCAACAGCCGTTGCCTTGTCCGACCGCATGACGTCGTCGATCTCTGCAAAAAGGACGAGGTGGTCGGAGGTTGAGAAACTGAAGGAAAGAACGAAACGAAAGAGGAGAAAAGAGCTAAAAAAGAAATGGTGGCGGGCTCACGGTCAGTGGGGACCGAGCTCAGACCGACGTTCACCAAGGTATCCTCGGAAATAAGGCGACACACCGGGGGGAGCCGACCCTCGGCAACCAACTCCTTCAAGACGGCGACGCCGTCGGATTCCTCCCTCGACAACCTCGATAGGCCAATCGGGGACTTCATCGGCGTCTCCCAGGTTGCCCTGATTCCCCAAGAGGGATCTGCGTCAACGAAAAAGAAGCGCTCCTTCCAGCCGTGAATGGAGGTGGGAGCCTCCTTGACGAGGCCGCACCCTCGCCGCGCCGCAAAGCACCACCACCCTTTATCCTGGGGGTGGCCACTCAGGCCGTAGCATTCCCAAAAGACATTCAGGGTGGCGGGAACCTCGTGCATGCGGCAGAGAACCTGAAAGGCTGTCAGGGCGCGCCATGAGTTCGGCACCAGCTGCGTCGGCGCCACTCTTAAACCCCGAAGCACCTGAACGACTAAGTCCGAGGGGGGAAAGCGGAACCCGGCCTGAAGAATGCCCTCATTGATGGCAACCTTCCCCGGAGGAGAGTGGGACATCCTCTCCTCAGGCCCCGGGAGCGTAACATTGCAGGCCTCGGGAAGATGGTATCGAGCCACGAACCTATCTAGGTCTTCGGCGGCCAACTCCGACTTAATGCGGTCTGCTCTCACTTCGCCCATCCCTAATAGCCAGTGAATCTACGGTCAGGACAGGGTCGAGAAGGGGGAAAAGACCGGAACGACTGGAGTACACTAATACAAAAGGAGAGTATGGAGAGCCCTAAATTAAAGAATGGAGCAACTCACCGGAAGAGAAGGAAGAACGGCTCCGAGAGCGTCAAAGGAGGAGCAAGCGAACAGTCCGACGGCAATGACGGCAGCGCCAAGGAGAAACTCGAAGATGTCTGTAAAGAGAAAGGCGGACGGAGGAGGACCCCCGGTTAAATAGGCGGAAAGGTGGGTGACGCCTCGGTGACGCCAGAGGACGCCTGGCTGCCGAAGGATCGCTCGCGCCCCAAAGGCGAATCGACGCCATTAAGGAAGGATGTCCGCCGAAATCCTCAGACTGCCAGGTCAGCAACAACCGCCATACGCCATAAAGAAGGCGGGGAGCTCGAAGCGCGCGCGCCTCTCCGAGGGATGGCGACAATCTCGAAGCATCACTTCCTTCACCCGTTCCCCTTCTGGCTCCAGGCTCGGAAGTGGGGGGCTACTATTACGGGGGAACTCAGCCACCATGCCCCACGTGACCGGCACGCGCGCCCTAGAAGATTACAGCTGCCCCTTGATCCAGTAACCCGACCCCGAGTCGGATATCTTCGGCCTCGCAGCCCGACCCCGAGTCGGCTGCCCCTTGATCCAGTAACCCGACCCCGAGTCGGATATCTTCGGCCTCGCAGCCCGACCCCGAGTCGGCTGCCCCCTGGATCCAGCAATCCGACCCCGAGTCGGCAATCTCTCGACAACGACAGGCTGTTCCCCTGAAGCACGCCGCGACCCTCTGCTCCACTACTCCCTACAACGGTCGTATCCGGCGCTGCTCCACGATCTCCTGTAACAGCCGTACAAAGCGGAGCTCCACTACGCCCTGTCATGGCCGTACCCAGCGCTACCCCACGACGCCCAGTAACGGCCATGTCAGTGGCAACTCCATCGTGCCACACGATGATCAACCCCCCAGAAGGACCCCCCAGCCTGGTATATATGCGGCTGGGGGGAGAAGGGGGGAGGTAAGCAAGGACTTCCAGTGCATTCTCCTACTACCTGCAATTATCTCTCCTTCTCCTCCAATCTCCTCTGACTTGATCGTCGGAGGGCCCCCACTACCCCAGTGGTGGTGCGAGGCTTGCTTGCAGGTTTTCTGGTGGAAAGTGGAGCGTAATCAACACCAACCAAGGCGACTCAGACGGAACCCCGTTCACACCGCTGTGCCAATCGTTCTCGGTTTGGACCACCAGCAACAAGTGGGTGTACAAAAATAAGCTTGATGAAAATGGAGTTGTGATTAGGAACAAGGCTAGATTAGTAGCAAAGGGATATAATCAAGAAGCAGGTATAGACTTTGATGAGACCTTTGCTCCTGCGGCTGGACTTGAGGCAATTAGATTGCTACTAGCATTTGCATGTTATAAATATTTCAAATTATTTCAAATTGATGTAAAGAGTGCTTTCTTAAATGGGTATATTAATGAGGAGGTTTATGTAGAACAACCTTCTGGTTTTGAAAATCACCAATATCCTAACCATGTTTACAAATTAAATAAAATACTTTATGGTCTAAAACAAGCCCCTAGAGCATGGTATGAAAGACTTAGTAAATTTTTATTAGATCATAAATTCTCTAGAGGGAATGTTGATACAACCTTGTTTTTGAAAAAGAAGAGCAAAGATATGTTAATAGTACAGATTTATGTAGATGATATTATCTTTGGTGCTACTAACAATTGCCTTTGGAAAGAGTTTGCTGAATTAATGCAAAGTGAATTTGAGATGAGCATGATGGGAGAGCTGAACTACTTTCTCGGACTTCAAATCAAACAATCTAAGAAGAAATTTTGATCAATCAAGCTAAGTACATCAAGGAGATGCTAAAGAAATTTGATATGGATGGAAACAAGTCAATCGACACCCCCATGAGCTTATCATGCAAACTAGACAAAGATGAATCAGGTAAGACAGTAGATCAAAAGCTGTATAGAGGTATGATCGGTTCATTATTATATCTTACAGCAAGTAGACCTGATATCATGTTTAGTGTATGCATGTGTGCTAGGTATCAATCTAATCCTAAGAAATCATACCTAATTGCAGTTAAAAGAATTTTTAAGTATCTAATAGGAACAAAAGATATAGGGTTATGGTACTCTAAAGAATCAAGCATAGACTTAATAGGGTACACTGATTCTGACTTTGCTGGTTATAAACTTGATAGGACAAGCACCAGCGGGTCATGTTAATTCTTAGGAGAAAACATAATTTAATGGTTTAGCAAGAAATAAAACTCGGTTGCATTATCTACGGCAGAAGCCGAATATGTTGTTGCCGGGAGTTGTTGTGCACAAATTTTATAGATCAAACAACAATTGGAAGATTATGGTATTAAGCAAACAAATATTCTCATAAACTGTGATAATACAAATGTCATAAATCTAACTAAAAATCCAATTCAGCACTTAAGAACCAAACACATTGAGATAAGACATCACTTCATAAGAGATCATGTGTTAAATGGTGATGTGATGCTTAAGTTTGTTTGTACTGATGATCAACTTGCTGATATCTTCACAAAACCCTTGAGTGAAGATCGATTTTGTATTCTAAGAAGATGCTTATGAGTGATTAATCCATTTTTTTGATTCTTTTCTCTCATTCATTGATTTTGATCATTAATTTATATTTTATATAGTATCCCACGCCAATGATCATCAAATCATTCCTTAAGCTCTAAAGATTACCTTCTCTCTCTCTTTTGGCGCGATTCTGACTGAGACTTTGGTTTGTGCCAGTGTTCGAGTCGACTCGGATAATTCTGAGAGTCGACTCGTTCGCGAGTCGACTCACGAATTTTCAAGAGTCGACTCGAGGTCGAGAATCCGTCTTTTAACCCTAACCAAATCGACATTTTCCCAAATGATCTCTTTGGCTGTCACTGTCCCAAAACCCCTCGAGTCGTCCCCCACTGTCGTCTCGGCCTCCTTCCTTCGTTCTTCCTCCTATTTTCTTCCTGTTTCAAGTCATTCCCTCCTTGGGTAGCTTGGGATGTGTCCTAGGAAAGCCACTGTGTCTCGCCGGAAGAGACCTCTCATTGCGAGCGGCACCGAGAGACGATCCAAGGTGAGGAACGAACTGGTAAGATCATCTCCTCCGGTTCCCTCTCCGCCTCGGTCGGTTTCCTCGCTCTCGTGTGCTGGGAGAGTCGTCTCAACCGGCAGGAAAGTCGATTTTGACTTCCTCTCCCGAGAAGGATTTACCATAGGGCATCATCTTAGGGGTCAAGGTCTAGATTTCTTTTGTTCTCTTGATCTTCCCACATACCCTGGGTTAGTCCAGAAATTTTATGGCACCGTCACACGAGATGGCGGCGGTCTTCAAGGGAGGGTAGCCAATGTCTCCATTTGCATCTCGGAGGACCTCATTGCCCGAGTCCTCCACCTCTCTCGTGAGGGTATCGCTCCCACTCACCCCTCTGATAGATCTGAGGCCCTTACGGCCATTCTAGGGAGAGTACCCTAGTTCCCTATTGAAGAGGTCTTCGCAAATCAGCTCTTCGCTGAGATACGCCTTCTACTTAGCATTATTTCTCGCACCCTCTTTCTAAAAACAGGATGGTTTGATTTTATTTCTGAGAGAGACCTTGCTATTATGTTCCACATCCTACATGACGTCCCTCTCAATTTTTCTAAACTTATTTACAGTCATATTTGTGATCCCTTAGAAAAATAAGATTGAGTCTTCCATATGGTATGCTCTTCACTCTAATCTTTAGGAAGTTTGAGGTCCCTATCCCTGAGGGGGAACCCTCCCGTTCACTTCGTTACACTGACTATATGGACGAGGGGACTCTCCACCGAATGGGATTCCACAAAGTTGAGGGTACATGGGTTAGAAAGAATTCTTCGACATTTTATCTGACCCCGTTGCTCCTCACTCTCCCACTTCTGACCGTGATTCGGATACCTCCGCTGATCCTGCCACCTTCCCATCCACTGCTGGCCCTTGATCCACTGCGCCACTATCTGCTCCCTCTGATCATCACTCCTCCACCTCTGGTCCTTCCGTACCACAGCTGAGTACTGAGCTGATCGATTCCTCGGTAGGGAGGATTGCTGGTGAGGTGACTGCCCAGTGTGAGTCTGCTTTTGAGAGGATGCATCACAGGATTGACGCTCTTGAGGAGAGTGTCAAGTCAGTTGAGAGGAGCCAGCTCAGTCATCAGGAGAGCATCACTGAGCGGTTCGAGAGCATCCTTGCCCTGTGTCAGGACTGGGGCAGCCTGAGCAACTCGACATCTCTGAGTTTGCAAAGGAGGCCGCAATCCTGAAGGGGAGGATGGAGGCTTCCACAGCTGAATTTGCTCTCAGCTGGCGACTTTTTATGAGCCGCAGTGGTCAAAATTCGATACTTTGACCGATGCAATGGAGAGGCTCCTACTTGTCTTGGAGGTCCATTTTGTTGTGGGCGCGCCAACGCCTCAGCCTTCTCCTACCATGCCTTCTACTCCTCCGGCCAGAGCCTCCTCACCTGATCCGTCACAGCCTTCATGTGGAGTGATTGATTAAAACCCCATTTGATTTTGATGAGCTCAAAGCATTTGAGTATATCTTGTGATTACTAATGAATTCAATTGAGTGTTTCAGTGAAAATCCTGTCCAAGTGTCTCTAGATTTGGTTCATAGTATTTTGGATAAGTTAAGAAGTCTGCTGAACCAAAGTCTGAGACTCGAGTCGACTCCCGAGTATCACGAGTCGACTCCAAGCGTATCAAGTTCACTGGCACGAGCTCGAGTCGACTCCAGACTAGTATGAGTCGACTCCGACTGAGAACAGAAAGAAGAACAGAAAGCCTCATCTCAGAACCTGTCAACGAGTCGACTCCAATGTTCAACGAGTCGACTCCAGGGTAGTAAGAGTCGACTCCAAGAGGTACACAAAGAAAAGTCAGAGAGCAGTTTTCGAGTCTGAGATTCGAGTCGACTCCCAGACAGCTCGAGTCGACTCCAAGACAAGCTTCACGTCAAAAGGCAGAAGACCAACATTCGGAAACTGAGAGCCGAGTCGACTCCAAGGAAGTTCGAGTCGACTCCAAGACTGGATGAGCCAAAAGACAGAGAATCGGGAGTTCGGGCTCTGAGATTCGAGTCGACTCCAAGGACAGTCGAGTCGACTCGAGTAGACAAAATTCAAAATTGGATCTACGGACTTCAGTGGATGAGCCGACTCCAAAATTGCCAGGTCAGCTCCAGAAGTTGGCGAGTCGACTCCGGGTCAAGACGAGTCGACTCCCAGTCGTGACGGCAACTTTAATTCAAATTTAGAACAGTTGCCGAGTCGACTCCGGAAAAGCTTGAGTCGACTCCCGCTACAGCCGAGTCGACTCCTGATCGCGCGAGTCGACTCCAACCCACCAACGGTCATATTGTCAGGCTGCGCAGAGTGTGCAGAACGGGCAGAAAAAGCAGTGTAACGGCTAGTTTCCATGGAGGTTGGCTTAAATAGCCACAGAAGACTGTAGCAAGGTAGAGAACAGTTATTCCACTCCAACTAATCAAGGATTCAAGCTCTGCAACGTGCTCTTCAACGAAAAAGGGAAGATCTGCATTTACAGCTCCACCTACATCTTCCCAGCAATTAAAGCCTTCTCCTCCAGCATTCAAGTCGACTACACATTCGAGAGGAGACCGGAGTTCAAGAAGCCATTCCTCTACTTCAGCTTAAAAGCGTTTGAGGGCTTCTAAACTCCTCTTTTGATTATATTGTTTTACATCGGCTTTTGAGAAGCTTATTTTCCTTTCTTTCTATAACTTGTATTTACTTGGTTCAATCGGGGGATTGAATCAAGGGGACTAAGGTTGGTTGGTGAGCCAAGTTAAAAACCAACGCGTGTAAGGGTTTGATTGTGAGCCCGGGAAAACAATCGGGGTTGGTTCTAGTCGGTGAGCCTGAGAAAACCGACCGAGTTCGTTGTGAGCTCGTAAAACAACAAGTTTGGTTGTGAGCTTGCAAAACAACCGGCTGTAATCCAAGGGGGTTATAGTGAATTCCCAAGAGAGACTTGGGGAGTGGACGTAGGAGCAAGGGGTAGCTCCGAACCACTATAAAACTATGTGTTTGCATTGGATTGTCTCTCTTCTTCTTCCCCTCACATCACTCACAGTACTTAGCATTAATTAAATAACTTGCAATAGTTTTTAATTAATCAACCACATCGTTTTAATTATCTAAATTATTTTAAAACCCAATTCACCCCCCCCCCTCTTGGGTTGTCTATCTGGGCAACAAGTGGTATCAGAGCCAACAACTCTTCCACTCAAGAGTTAAAAGATCAAAATGACAATCCCATTTGGATCTTCTCACATTGAGGGTCAGTCCACCCAAAGACCCCCTTTCTTCAATGGATCCGACTACTCATACTGGAAGGCTAGGATGAGAATATTCGTCCAAGCCCAAGACTATGAGATGTAGACCATTGTAGTGAATGGCCCATACATCCCATCCACATATGTAGAGGGTGTTAAGGTACCCAAATTAGAAAAGGATTGGGATGAACATGACATGAGGAAGGCACAATTAAACTCTAAAGCTATGAATGTGTTTTATTGTGCCTTAGATAGAAATGAATTCAATAGGGTCTCTACTTGCAACTCTGCAAAAGAGATCTGGGATAGACTTGAAGTGACCCATGAGGGCACGAATCAAGTTAAAGAATCCAAAATTAATATATTGGTTCATAAGTATGAACTATTTAAAATGGATTCTAATGAGACAATCACTAGCATGTTCACTAGGTTTACTGACATTGTCAATGGCCTAAAAAGCCTTGGCAAGAGCTATACTAACAGTGATCTTGTCAGGAAAATACTTCGCTGTCTACCAAGGTCATGGGAAGCCAAGGTGACGGCAATCCAAGAAGCTAAAGACTTGAACAAGCTTCTACTCGAAGAGCTCCTTGGATCCCTAATGACTCACGAGCTAACCATGAAGCAACACAGCGAAGAAGAGTCCTCCCATAAGAAAAAGGTAATAGCACTTAAATCTACTTCATCTAACAAGGACTTGTCCTGCAGTAGCAGCAGTGAAGAAGAAGAATATGAGGAAAATGATGGTGAGGCTCTTCTTGTGCGCAAGTTCAAGAGATTCATCAACCACAAGAAGTCCTATCATCAAAGGAGAGGCCCCTCAAATTTCTACCGCAAGGACAAAGGTAAGGAAAGGGAAAACGAGGGGATTGGGTGTTACGAGTGCAAGAAGCCGGGTCACATAAGAGCAGAGTGCCCCTTACTGAAGAAGGGGAGTAAGTACAAGAAGAAGAAGGCTCTTGTCACTACACTATCCAACTCCGACTCATCATCCTCCTCATCAGATGATGAACAAGAAGAGAAGGCCAATTTCTGCTTCATGGCCAACGAAAACGAGGTAACTTTCGATACGCATCTTGATTTTTCTTTTGATGAACTTTATGATGCATTTATTGAGTTAATGGTAGAATATAAGGCTATAAATCTTAAGAATAAAGAACTGAAAATAGCTAATCAATCATACCTACATAAATACGATAAATTAGTTAAGGATAAGGACTTAATCACCAAAGAAAATATTGAACTTAAAACAAACAACCAACTTTTAACTCAAAAGACTAACACCTTAACTAAAGATAATGAAAAACTAACTAAGGAATTTTCAGAACTTAAAAAATATAAGCAAACCTTAGATAAGGATCTTACAAAAGAACTTAATGATCTAAAAGCAGAAAATCAAACACTAACTAAAGAACTTAACAAATACAAACCCTTAGTTGAAAAATTTACATATAGTTCTGAAAAATTAAACATGATACTAAATAGTCAACGAGCAATATTTAATAAAGCGGATTTAGGGTATAAACCAAGAAATAAACAAAAACTTCTTAGTAACTTCTTTGTTAAAGCTGGAGAAACTAAAACTAAGAAAATAACCTGCTTTTGTTGTGGAACTATAGGACATAAGGCAAATGCATGTGACTATAGGAAAAGTAAAACAAAAAGGAAAATTAAAAGGGTATGGGTTCCAAAAGGAACCAACTTGACTAACCATGAAGGACCCAAGAAAACTTGGGTACCTAAGATGACATGATTTGCTTGTGTAGGAGTGTCTTGCAGCCAAGGTCAACAAAAACCGCTGGTATTTGGATAGTGGCTGCTCAAGGCACATGACGGGTGATAAAGATCAATTTTTCACCCTTGAAGCTAAGAAGGGAGGTGCTGTGACTTTTGGAGACAACAACCAAGGTCATATCATTGGTATTGGTAAAGTTCAAATCACCCCTTCTACTTTTATAGATAATGTTAGATATGTTGATGGTCTTAAGCATAACTTGTTAAGCATTAGTCAATTATGTGATATAGGATATGATGTTATGTTTAAACCATCACTATGCATTATAACAAATCCTAATGATAATAGTTTAGTTTTTAAAGGAATTAGACGTGGAAATGTATATGTTGTAGACCTAGAAGATCTTGCAAAACATAACCAATGTCTAGTTGTAAATGAAACTAAAGATAATGATGCTAGTTGGTTATGGCACCGTAAGTTAGGTCATGCAAGCATGGACACAATAACTAAACTAGTTAAAAGAGACTCCGTGATAGGTTTGCCAAAATTAAAATTTGAAAAGAACAAAATATGTGAAGCATGTCAATTTGGCAAACAATCTAGGAACTCTTTTAAATCCATAAAATGTGTCTCTACTTCTAGGCCTCTAGAATTACTACACATGGACCTATTTGGTCCAACTAGAACAACAAGCCTAGGTGGAAATAAATATGGTCTAGTTATAGTAGATGATTACTCTAGGTACACATGGGTCATGTTTCTAGCACATAAGGATCAAGCATTTTCTGTTTTTAAGAAGTTCCATAAGGAAGTAACAAATGCTAGAGAGTCTTCAGTCATAGCCATTAGAAGTGACCATGGTACCGAATTCGAAAATCAATCATTTGATGAATTTTGCAGTAAAAAGGGGATAACCCATAATTTCTCAGCACCTAGGACACCACAACAAAATGGAGTTGTGGAAAGGAAGAATAGAACACTAGAGGAAATGGCTAGAACTATGTTATGTGAAAGTAACCTCCCTAAGTACTTTTGGGGAGAAGCCATTAATACCTCTTGTCACATATTAAATAGAGTTCTATTGAGACCCATTATAAAGAAAACACCTTATGAACTGTGGAAAAATAGAAAACCAAAGGTTAATTATTTTCATGTTTTTGGATGTAGGTGTTTTGTGCATAATAATGGGAAAGATAATCTAGAGAAATTTGACCCTAAATCTGATGAAGGAATATTCTTAGGTTATTCTACAACTAGTAAAGCCTATAGAGTATTTAATAAAAGAACCTTAGTCATAGAAGAATCTATACATGTAGTATTTGATAACTCTAGTGACATCTCCTCTAGTAAGAAAGTTAATTTTGATGATGATGTTGAAATACTTGAGGAAAAGATAGATGAGATGGGATTACAAGATGATAATCAAAAGTTGATTGACGGAGAATCATCAAGCCAAGAGGCTATTGTAGATCATGGGCTAACAAAAGCTTGGAGGTATGCTCACGGGCATCCTAAGGAACTCATTCTAGATGATCCATCTCAACCGGTTAGGACTAGAGCTTCACTTAGAAATCTAAATAACCATCTAGCTTTTGTTTCACACTTTGAGCCCAAACATATAGAAGAAGCCGAAAATGATGTAAATTGGATAAATGCAATGCAAGAAGAACTAAACCAATTTACTAGAAACAAAGTGTGGGATCTAGTAGAGAGACCTTCTAGATATCCAATTATAGGTACAAAATGGATATATAAAAATAAGCTAGATGAAAATGGAATTGTTATAAGGAATAAGGCTAGACTAGTGGCAAAGGGTTTATAATCAAGAAGAAGGCATAGATTTTGATGAAACCTTTGCTCCCGTAGCTAGACTTGAGGCTATTAGACTATTATTAGCATATGCATGCTCTAAGGATTTCAAACTATTTCAAATGGATGTAAAAAGTGCATTTTTAAATGGGTATATTAATGAGGAAGTGTATGTAGAACAACCTCCTGGTTTTGAAAATCATCAATACCCTAATCATGTGTATAAACTGAACAAAGCACTTTATGGATTAAAACAAGCACCTAGAGCATGGTATGAGAGACTTAGTAAATTCCTATTAGAACATGAATTCTCTAGGAGAAATGTAGACACAACATTATTTCTGAAAAAGCAAAATAAGGAGATGCTATTAGTACAGATTTATGTTGATGATATCATTTTCGGTGCTACTAACAATCGCCTCTGCGAAGAGTTTGCTGATTTGATGCAGAGTGAGTTTGAGATGAGCATGATGGGAGAGCTGAACTACTTTCTCGGGCTTCAAATCAAACAATCCGAAGGAGGCATCTTCATCAATCAAGCAAAATATGTCAAGGAGATGCTCAAGAAGTTTGATATGGAAGGAAACAAATCAATCAACACCCCCATGAGCTCATCATGCAAATTAGATCAAGATGAATCAGGTAAATCTGTAGATCAAAAACTTTATAGAGGTATGATAGGATCTTTACTATATCTTACTGCAAGTAGACCTGATATTATGTTTAGTGTTTGCATGTGTGCTAGATATCAGGCTAATCCTAAAGAATCACACCTAGCTGCAGTTAAGAGAATTTTTAAATACTTAATAGGAACTAAGAACATAGGGCTATGGTACTCTAAAGAATCTAGCCTAAACTTAATAGGGTACACAGATTCAGACTTCGCTGGATGTAAGCTTGATAGAAAAAGTACCAGCGGGTCGTGTCAGTTTCTAGGAGAAAATCTAATCTCATGGTTTAGCAAGAAACAAAACTCGGTTGCATTATCCACTGCAGAAGCTGAATATGTGGCAGCCGGGAGTTGTTGTGCTCAAATCTTGTGGATTAAACAACAATTAGAAGATTATGGCATTAAACAAGACAAAATCCCCATTAATTGTGATAATACAAGTGCCATAAATCTAACTAAAAATCCAATTCAACATTCAAGAACTAAACACATTGAGATAAGACATCACTTCATAAGAGATCATGTATTGAATGGTGATGTGTCACTCCAATTTGTTTGTATTGATAATCAATTAGCAGATATTTTTACAAAACCCCTAAGTGAAGAGAGGTTTAGCGTGCTTAGGAGGGGATTAGGAGTGATTGATCCATCCTAGTGGGAGTTTCCACTAGATTAATTGATTTTGATGATTAGAATGCGGTTAAAATAGAGTTTACATTCAATGATCATCAAATCAGATCCCAATTAGGTGATTTTCCCTCATTTGGCACGGTTATAGCATGACTTTTAGGTGCGTGCCAAGGTTAGAGACGACTCGAGTAAGTTTCAGAGCCGGCTCCTAAGGGGGAGTCGACTCGCGTATTTGCGGGAGTCGACTCGCAAAGATGGCAGCTGAGGGGGAGTCGACTCGCACATTGTCGGGAGTCGACTCGAAGTCTACCGGCGCATAAGGAGAGTCGACTCGCGCATATTCTGGAGTCGACTCGAGGTCGAGTCGACTCGCGACTCAGGGGAGTCGACTTGCAGTCGGGATCCGACTTTTTAACCCTAGGTTTGTCGTTTCGCAAACACTTTTCTTTCAAGCCGCCACTGTTCAAAAAGCCCTAGAGCCGACTCCTAGGTCTTCCCCGATCGTCTCCAACCTCTGTTCGGTCGATTTTTCACCGGTTCTTAGGGTTTTCGTCCGTTCCTAGGTCGTCTCCGGTCCGTCCCGAGTCTCCTCCGTCGACCTTTCTCCGTCCTTTAGGTGTTTCTTCCCGTTTAGGTCAAGATGCCTCGTAAGACCGTGGTTAGGAAGAGGTCCCGTCCCGAGGCCGGTCCCGAGCGGCGCTCCAAGGCGCGGCACGATCCCGCGAGGCAACCACCTCCGGCTCGTTCCCCGCCTAGGGCGGTTCCCGCAAGGCCATTGGCCGGGAAGGTCGTCTCCACCGGGAGGTATGTCGATTTCGACTTCCTCTCCCGGAAAGGGTTCACCATAGGTGATAGGCTTAGAGCCCAGGGCTTAGAGTTCTTCCTTACATTAGACCTCCCCACATATCCAGGGCTCGTTAGAGAGTTTTACGGTACCGTCCATCGGGGAGATGGGGGTATCGAGGGCACAGTAGCCGGTGTCCCTGTGTTTGTCACGGAGGATCTTATTGGCCACATCCTCCACCTTCCACTAGTAGGGGTGGCTCCCGCACACCCTGAGGATAGAGTTGAGGCCCTTACGGTCGTCTTAGGGCATCCACCTCAGTCCCCCCTAGACGAGGTATCTGCTAGCTCACTTCCTGTTGAAGTGAGAATCCTTTTGAGTATTCTGTCCAGGTCTGTCTTCCCTAAGACAGGAAGATTTGATTTTGTAAATGAGAGGGACCTAGCTATTATGTCTTACATTCTTCAGGACACCCCGGTCAACTTCCCCAAACTCATATATAGGTATATGTGTGAGCCCCTAGATAGACCTAGGCTCACCCTCCCATACGGCATGATTTTTACTCTTCTCTTTAGGGAGTACGAGATTCCCATTCCTGAGAGGGAACCCTCTCGTGCATTGCGATGGACAGATCGCTTGTGTACGGGGACCATACACAGGATGGGGTTTCGGAAGAGAGAGGGGGTATAGGTTAGGAAGTCTACCCTCACCGCTCAGACCACCAGACCTTCACCTAGTCCTGAGCCCGATTCAGACTACCCAGACCTTCCAGACCATCCAGACCTTCCATCCACTCCTCCTGCTCCTACCACCTCCGCCGGACCTTCCTCCTCGGCACCACCCTCTATGGCGGTCCGGATTGATCCTGAGCAGCTCCGGGAGCTGCGACAGGAGATAGTCAGAGAGGTGAGGGATGAGCTACTTCGGGAGCTCCGAGGTGCGGTGCCTGCTCCCACTCCTGCACCCGTCTCTTCTCAGTTGGTCCCTTCCTTGACAGCCGTGACTGACATGACGGCTCATGTACGGGAAGAGATCTACAATGTCCGGAGTTTGGTCCAGGCCCAGTTCCACAGCATGAGTGAGGTCACGAGCTCCACTCGACAGATGCGAGAGGAGATAGGTCGTGACATGCACACCACCA
Source organism: Phoenix dactylifera (assembly GCF_051530095.1). Lineage (NCBI taxonomy): Eukaryota > Viridiplantae > Streptophyta > Magnoliopsida > Arecales > Arecaceae > Phoenix > Phoenix dactylifera. The sequence goes on along the minus strand of NC_143199.1, from coordinate 18,462,603 downwards.
CCGAGGGGGCCGAGCGCTTGGCGAATGTACTCATCGACAAGCTGGACGCACTTCAGACATCGGTGACTGGGCTTCAGGCGTCGGTGACAGAGCTCTCCACTACACATAGCAGAGCCACCACGTCAATCATCACACAGCTTGGCCATGTCACAGATGCAGTCACCCTCCTCATGGAGCAGAGCCGATTGAGAGGAGGAGCACCATCCTCGAGAGGAGGAGCCACATCCTCGAGAGGAGGAGCCACATCCTCCAGAGGAGGAGATGCATCATCGAGAGGGGGAGATACATCCTCGAGGGGGGGATCTTCATCCTCGAGGAGACCATAGATGTTCTTTTTGCTTTGTTTTGTATTGCTTTGCTTTACGTATTGTATGCTCAAATGTATTCACATTCATATCAATACAATGAGTAGACATCTTATCTTCATTTCTGTGCCATTTGATGATTGGTTGTGCCATTGATTGTGTGTGATTACCTCCTTTTTCGTATGATGACAAAAAGGGGGAGAAATATGTATACAATATGTAAAAGGGGAGAAATATGGATGAAATATGTAAAAGAAATCAATGAAAATCAATAAAAAGACACACGAATTTGTTCTAAGTGGATTCGGTACCTCGAGGCTCATTATCTCTCTTTTGGGGCTCCTAATGGAGTAATCTCCAGAATCTATTCAAGGGATATTCGGAGATTAGCTGAATCCTACTCAAGAACAAATTGACAGATTTTCCCTCTAAAAACAAAAAATTCAGTTCAAAAACTTCATAGCATTAAAAGGAAATTCAGAGAATCAAAACATAGTTGAATGCATATGTTGAGGGGGAGAATCTGAATTTTAATCAAGCTAAATCATTAATGACATATAAGCCAAACAATTGATTGCATAATATGAAGGCTTATATAATTCCAAATGAAAGGGGGAGCTTTAACTCCGAAATTTGCTGTTTCACTCCTTTCAAACTTGGATAAATTAAATTATCAGACATTTGAATTCATTTATGGATTTTATTTCATTATTTATTGAGCAAGTCATTTTACATATACTCAAAGTTTTGTCATCATCAAAAAGGGGGAGATTGTGGAGTGATTGATTAAAACTCCATTTGATTTTGATGAGCTCAAAGCATTTGAGTATATCTTGTGATTACTAATGAATTCAATTGAGTGTTTCAGTGAAAATCCTGTCCAAGTGTCTCTAGATTTGGTTCATAGTATTTTGGATAAGTTAAGAAGTCTGCTGAACCAAAGTCTGAGACTCGAGTCGACTTCCGAGTATCACGAGTCGACTCCAAGCGTATCAAGTTCACTGGCACGAGCTCGAGTCGACTCCAGACTAGTACGAGTCGACTCCGACTGAGAACAGAAAGAAGAACAGAAAGCCTCATCTCAGAACCTGTCAACGAGTCGACTCCTGAAGTGCGCGAGTCGACTCCAATGTTCAACGAGTCGACTCCAGGGTAGTAAGAGTCGACTCCAAGAGGTACACAAAGAAAAGTCAGAGAGCAGTTTTCGAGTCTGAGATTCGAGTCGACTCCCAGACAGCTCGAGTCGACTCCAAGACAAGCTTCACGTCAAAAGGCAGAAGACCAACTTTCGGAAACTGAGAGCCGAGTCGACTCCAAGGAAGTTCGAGTCGACTCCAAGACTGGATGAGCCAAAAGACAGAGAATCGGGAGTTCGGGCTCTGAGATTCGAGTCGACTCCAAGGACAGTCGAGTCGACTCGAGTAGACAAAATTCAAAATTGGATCCACGGACTTCAGTGGATGAGCCGACTCCAAAATTGCCAGGTCAGCTCCAGAAGTTGGCGAGTCGACTCCGGGTCAAGACGAGTCGACTCCCAGTCGTGACGGCAACTTTAATTCAAATTTGGAACAGTTGCCGAGTCGACTCCGGAAAAGCTTGAGTCGACTCCCGCTACAGCCGAGTCGACTCCTGATCGCGCGAGTCGACTCCAACCCACCAACGGTCATATTGTCAGGCTGCGCAGAGTGTGCAGAACGGGCAGAAAAAGCAGTGTAACGGCTAGTTTCCGTGGAGGTTGGCTTAAATAGCCACAGAAGACTGTAGCAAGGCAGAGAACAGTTATTCCACTCCAACTAATCAAGGATTCAAGCTCTGCAACGTGCTCTTCATCGAAAAAGGGAAGATCTGCATTTACAGCTCCACCTACATCTTCCCAGCAATTAAAGCCTTCTCCTCCAGCATTCAAGTCGACTACACATTCGAGAGGAGACCGGAGTTCAAGAAGCCATTCCTCTACTTCAGCTTAAAAGCGTTTGAGGGCTTCTAAACTCCTCTTTTGATTATATTGTTTTACATCTGCTTTTGAGAAGCTTATTTTCCTTTCTTTCTATAACTTGTATTTACTTGGTTCAATCGGGGGATTGAATCAAGGGGACTAAGGTTGGTTGGTGAGCCAAGTTAAAAACCAACGCGTGTAAGGGTTTGATTGTGAGCCCGGAAAAACAATCGGGGTTGGTTCTAGTCGGTGAGCCTGGGAAAACCGACCGAGTTCGTTGTGAGCTCGTAAAACAACAAGTTTGGTTGTGAGCTTGCAAAACAACCGGCTGTAATCCAAGGAGGTTATAGTGAATTCCCAAGAGAGACTTGGGGAGTGGACGTAGGAGCAAGGGGTAGCTCCGAACTACTATAAAACTCTGTGTTTGCATTGGATTGTCTCTCTTCTTCTTCCCCTCACATCACTCACAGCACTTAGCATTAATTAAATAACTTGCAATAGTTTTTAATTAATCAACCACATCGTTTTAATTATCTAAATTATTTTAAAACCCAATTCACCCCCCCCCTCTTGGGTTGTCTATCTGGGCAACACTTCATCATCGAGGCCGAGCTTGACTTCATTTGCCACTCAGGCACGACCATCATCATCTCGGCTGTCATTTTCTACCCCGTCGATCAGCGTGGACGATGTTCTGCGCAGAGGAGTGCTCATCCTCGTCCACCCTCCTCTAGAGGATGATTTTGTATTTACTACATTGTGTATCTTTTGTTGTTTGTATGCTTTTTGTATTTTTAGTACTATGTATCTCTTTATTGTAGATGTATTTTCTGAACATCTCTTATATATTCAAATTTACAGTGAATGAAAAAGCATATCCTTTTGTCTCATTTACTATCCTTCTTGTATGTTTTGACTCTCTGATACTTCACTTTTTGTTACGATGACAAAAAGGGGGAGAACATATGATATATTGTATATAAAGGGAATCACTAAACAAGAAAACATTTAAGCAAAATGTGATTTGTTCATAGTGGATTCGATACCTCGAGGTTCGTTATTCCTCCATTGGGGCTCCTCAAGGAGTAATCTTCAGAGTCTTTTTAAGAAATATTCGAAGATTAGTTGAATCATATTCAAGAACAAATCGTCAGATTTTTTCTTCTATAATTAAGAACTTAAGTTCAAGTTTAGAACACTAAAAGAACATCCAGAAAACTTGAACAAAGTTTAAACAAAATTGAATGCACATGTTAAAGGGGAGAATTTGAAATTCTAAGAAAGCAAACTCATTAAAGACATATAAGCCAAACAATTGATTGAATGATTTGAAGGCTTATATAATTTCAAATGAAAGGGGAAGCTTTAATTTCAGAGTTTATTGACTCATAACTTTCAATTTTGGATATACTAAATGACTAGACATTTGAATTCATTTCAAAACTTTACCATGATTCATTCCTTAAATAAGTAATTTACTTTACAAATACTCAATGTTTTGTCATCATAAAAAAGGGGGAGATCGTGGAGTGATTGAATATTTCCCTAGTTGATTTTGATGAGTTCAAAGCATTTGAGTATGTTTTATGTTGTTCTAATGAATTCAATCTAGTGTTTTAGGGAAATCTTTATTAAATTCTGTCTAAGTGCCTTGAGCTTTGGTTCAGAGTCTTTTGGTTAAGTATTAAACTATGTCTGAACCAAAGTCTGCATCACGAGTCGACTCCTGGACTCTGCGAGTCGACTCCGGGACACTTGAAGTTTCTGGCACAAACTCAAGTCGACTCCGGGACTCTGTGAGTCGACTCCGACTGAGAACAGACAGAAAGATAGAACGATGGATTTTCGACCCTGAGAGCGAGTCGACTCCAAAAGGTTGCGAGTCGACTCCGGTGCTTGGCAAGTCGACTCCAGATAGTCCCGAGTCGACTCCACTGAGAATAAACAGAAAGACAGAACATTGGATTTTCGACCCTAAGAGCAAGTCGACTCCAAAAAGTTGCGAGTCGACTCCGGTGCTTGGAGAGTCGACTCCAGATGGTCCCGAGTCGACTTCCAGAAGAAGACAATGAAAACGGCAAAGAATTGATTTTTGAAGAGACCTAATATCAAGTCGTCTCCAATGGATCCAGAGTCGACTCCCAAATTAGCCGAGTCGACTCCAACAAGGCCCGAGTCGACTCCGAGGCAGCTTAGTTCAAAAAGACAGAGAATCAATTTTTCGGTCTCTGAGAGAGAGACGTCTTCCGAAGATCTCGAATCGCCTCTCAAGTCAGCCAAGTCAACTCCAAGTTAACCCGAGTCGACTTGAGGAAGAAAAATAGAAAATGGGTTCTCTGGATTCCTGAGCACAAGCCGACCCCTAAATGCCCTAGTCGTCTCCAACTGTTGGCGAGTCGACTCCAGTTTGGTCCGAGTCGACTCCAGGACAAGGCATGCACTTTAATTCAAATTAGAAACAGTAGCCGAATCGTCTCCAATATAGCGCGAGTCGATTCCAGTAACAACCGAGTCGACTCCAGATCGCGCGAGTCGACTCCGATCCCAACGGATACATTGTCAGATTGTGCAGATGGGTCAGAACGGCTCCAAATCAGTCTCTAACGGCTATTTTTCAAAGAGGATCACTTAAATAGCCAGAGTGAACAGTAGTAGACAACAAGAGAGTTATTCCACTTGAGCATTAAAATTTTTCAACCACCAAAAGCATCTCAAGAGTGAATCCAAGCAAAATAAGGAAGAAGTGCATTCAACTAAAACCAAAAAGGCTTCCTTTGCATTAAAAGCTCTACCGATTGTTTTCCATCCTCCGATTCATTCAAGAGGTGACTTAGAAATCGAGAAGCCCCTCTTCCTCATCTTAAATCTGTTTGAGGGCTTCTAACTCAATCTTGTTTATATTGTTTCATATTTGCTTTTCAGAAGTTCTACTTGTGAACTTTAAACTCTTGCCTTTTGTACTTGACTCAATCAGGAGATTGAATCAAGGGTTGTAAGATTTGTTGGTAAGCTAAAGATAAAATCAACGGTGTAAGGTTGTGGTTGGTGAACCGGGAAAAACCAACTGGGTTTGATTGTAATCTCGAAAAAACAATCGTATTGGTTCTAGTCGGTGAGCCTGTCAAAACCGACCGAGTTCGTTGTAATCTCATGAAAACAACAAGTTTGGTTGTAAGCTTGCAAAACAACTGGCTGTAATCCTAGAGATTATAGTGAACTCTCAAGTGCATCTTGGGGAGTGGACGTAGGAGCAAGTGTTGGCTCCGAACCATTATAAATCTCTCTGTGTTTGTATTGGTCTTTGTCTCTTTGTCTCTCTTCGTTCATTGCATCTAGTGATATAACTAATCCACTTGCAATAGATTTAGTTAATCACTCATTTTATTTTTGATTGGTCAATAATTAATTAAAACCCAATTCACCCCCCCCCCCATCCTCTTGGGTTGTCTCCTTGGGCAATAGAGGTCGGCCCCTGCGGCCACTCTCTGGCTGGGTGAGTCGACCCCAATGTCAAGTTTTGTACTCAACCCTCAGGCTTTTATCAATGGAAAAATTTTCTTTTTCATCCTCTATTGTGGGCTTCCACTTGCGCAGTCAATAAGCTATTATCTTTGATTGTCCGTGTTGGGTTCCTGTTCAGCGAATTTCTCCAAGTCTTCAAGCTCGGCTAAGTCTTTAGGCTCAGCTCTTAGAGAGATTATATTAAGGCTCTAGGCCTAGACTTAGAAGAACTCGCTAAGTCCTCGAGCTCGGGCTTCGAAGAAGCCTCGTTAAGCCTTTAGGCTCAACTTCCAGGAGAAATTTCGCCAAGTCCTCGGGCTCGGCTTCCGAAAGAATCTTGTTAAAACTTTGAGCTCAGGCTCAATGGCAGCACAAGCCGAGGTCGAGTCGCCATTGGAGCTTGCATGCTCCTTGACCTCGAACTTTGTCGAGGTGTGGTTAGAAGGAACCTGAGGTTGAATTCATGATCAGTACGACTAGTTATCCCCGGGCTTGGCCGGGGCATCCTCAGGTCGAGTTCGGGGCCATCGTCGTAGGCCGATGTCCGAGTCGGGACAGGTCTCCGAGCTGAGTCGGAGGTTTATGTGTGAGGCCGAGGGCGCTCGAGGCGATGGTTAACTCAGACGATGCATCCCGACCTTGATCGGGGGATCACGCACGAGGTAAAGGGAGCCTGGGCTCGCTGTCGATCCCTTGATGCCTCCTGAGATCGATCGAGGCTCGGCTTGCAGTCGATTCAGTAGCGCTCAATAGTACTTCCCGAGGTCGAGGGGGCTTGGACCCGCGGTCGACTCAACGGGGCATCCCAACCTTAGTCGAGGGACCATGCGCGAGGTCGAGGGAGCTCGGGCTCGCTGTCGACCCCACGAGGCTTTCTGAGGTCGAGGAAGCTTGGGCTCACTATCGACTCAGCGGGGCATCCCGACCTTAGTCGAGGAACCATGCGCGAGGTCGAGGGAGCTCGGGCTCGCTGTTGAACCCGCGAGGCTTTCCGAGGTCGAGGAAGCTTGGGCTCGCTATTAACTCAGCGGGCATCCCGACCTTAGTCGAGGGATCATACGCGAGGTCGAGGGAGCTCGGGCTCGCTGTCGACCCCGCGAGGCTTTCCGAGGTCGAGGGAGCTCGGGCTCGCTGTCAACTCAGCGAGGCATCCCGACCTTATTCGGGGTCTTCGATGGAGATCGAGATCGAGCTCGATATTAACACGGCGAGGCATCCCAAACCTGGTTGGGGCATCCGAGCCTGGTCGGGCATCCTGAAGTTCACAAGCGTCCCAATATCAGGAAGAGTATTGAACAGTTAAGGGAGAGCTGTAAGTAGATTGAAAAAGAAAAAGGGAGTTGTAGTGTCGATTGTGTTTCCAAACGTCGAAGACCCCTGAGGGTTTTACTGATAATACATCCGAAGATTTTTAAAGTTCCAACTTCGGGGGATGAGGATCCTTTCGAAAGACTCCAACTTGTACACTTCGGGTCGTTGGACTCAAGCAATCCGGTATGGCCCTTTCCAGTTTGGGGCAAGCTTCTCCTGCTCGCTAGGCTGAGAAGCTTCAGCTCTCTTGAGGACAAGATCTCCCACCTTGAAAAGCTTGGCCTTTACTCTGGAGTTGTAGTACTGTGCTGTTTTCTGTTGGTACCTCGCCATGCGGACTCGGGCAGCCTCTCTTGTCTCCTCAACAAGGTCCAAGTTCCTCCTGAGCTGAGAGGAGTTTGAGGCTGCATTGTAGTGCTCTACTCTTGGTGAAGGAAGTTCGATTTTTAGGAGGATGACAGCTTCTGTTCCGTACGCCAGGTTGAAGGGGGTCTCGTCGGTGGAAAGTCAAAATGTAGTCCTGTAAGCCCAGAGAACATTGTAGAGGTCTTCGACCCATTGCCCTTTAGATCGGTCGAGCCTAGCCTTAAGCCTTTGAAGGATGGTGCGGTTTGTCACCTCGGTTTCTCCGTTCGTCTGTGGATGGGCGACCGAGGTGAAGCGATGGTCGATGCCGAGCTCGAAGCAGAATTTTCTGAAATGGACGTTGTCAAACTGAAGGCCGTTGTCAGATATAAGGATGCGGGGGAGTCCAAATCTACAGATTATTAACTTCGAGACAAAGTCCTGCATCTTCGACTCGGAGATCCGGGCCACTGGTTCGGCTTCGACCCATTTGGTGAGGTAGTCGATGGAGACAACCAAAAATCTATACCCGGTGGCCAGGAAAAATGGTCCCAGGATATCAATTTCCCATTGGGCGAATGGCCAGGAGGCATTGATCGAGGTCAGCGGGGCTGAGGGCCGACGCTGAATGTTGGCGTTCCGCTGACATCGATCGCACCTTTGGATGAAGTCTAATGCGTCCTTTCGAAGTGTGGGCCAGTAGTATTCTTGGCGCAGGATTTTATGGGCCAGTGCTCGTCCTCCCAAGTGGTTCTCGCAGATTCCTTCGTGAACCTCTCGCATAGCATAGTCTGCCTCTGACGGGCGGAGGCATCTGAGGAGGGAAGAGGTGAACGATCTGCGATAGAGCTTGCCATCATATAAGATATATCTGGAAGCTCGACGCCTAATTTGGCGAGCTTCGAGCTCGTCATCGGGGAGGACTTCGTTCTGCAGATAGCTGGCGAACGCGTCCATCCAACTTGGCTTGGTCTCGATGCAGAGGGTTGGCTCGGGCTCCTCTGTGCTAGGCACTTGGAGGTATTCGAGCGTTGTTATTTTGGGGAGCTCGCTCATGCGAGAAATCGCTAGCTTTGACAATTGGTTTGCCCTTATGTTTTCTGTTCTGGGAATGTGCTGGATGTTGAAGGAGCCCAAGATGGACATGAGGTCTCGCACCTTTTGGAGATATCTCTGCATCAATGGCTCTCTTGCTTCAAAGTCTCCCAAAATCTAGCTCATGACCAATTGGGAGTCGCTAAAGACCTTTAGGTTCTCCACTTTCAATTTCTTTGCCAATTTGAGCCCGGTAATGAGTGCCTCGTACTCCGCTTCATTGTTTGAGGCGGAAAACTCGAAGCGTAGAGCCTGATCTGCGACTACCCCATCCGAGCTAGTGATAATGAGGCCCGCTTCGCTACCCCCCGAGGTTGAAGAGCCATCCACATGCAGAACCCATGGTTGCCTGGGGTCTCTTCCACTAGTGCGAGCTCGGGCTCGAGATCGTCCAGCAGGGTACACTCCACAATAAAATCAGCGAGCACTTGAGCCTTGACTGCTGGCCTTGGGCGATATTCAAGGTCGAATTCTCCGAGCTCGACTGCCCACTTTGAGATCCTCCCCGCACGATCCGACTATTGTAGAATTTGCTTCATAGGTTGGTCGGTCAGTATGGCCACAGTGTGGGCCTGAAAGTAGGGTCGGAGCCTTCGGGCCGAGGTGACTAGTGCGTAGATTGTTTTTTCTAGTTTGGAATATCGGGTCTCAGCATCCCTCAGGATCCGGCTGGTATAATATATCGGTCTTTGAAGCTTATTTTCTTCTCGGACCAGGACCGAGCTTACCGTGACCGGGGAGACGGCCAGAAACAAATAGAGGAGCTCGCCTTGCTGGGGCTTTGTAAGTAATGGAGGGGAAGCAAGAAGGCGCTTGAGCTCTTCAAAGGCTCGTTGACACTTCTCTGACCACAGAAAGTTCTTTGGCCACTTGAGGATCTTGAAGAACGGGAGGCACCACTCGGCCGACCTGAAAACAAATCTTCCCAGAGCCGCGACTCGTCCAGTGAGCCGTTGTACCTCCTTGACTATCTTCGGCGGCACCATCTCTTGCAGTGCTTGGATCTTCTTGGGGTTTGCTTCGATTCCACATTGGGTTACCACGAAGCTAAGGAACTTGCCTGAGGTGACTCTGAAGGCACACTTGGCAGGGTTGAGCTTCATTCGGTACTTCCTAAGGGTGAAGAATGCCTCACTAAGGTCAGATACATGGTGCTCTACCGTTCGGCTCTTCACTAGCATGTCGTCCACATTGACCTCCATGTTTCGGTCTATTTGATTTTTAAAGATCTGGCTGACCAGCCTTTGATATGTTTCTCCGGCATTCTTCAACCCGAACGGCATCACTTTGTAGCAATAAAGGCCCTTGTCGATGATGAAGGCTGTCTTCTTCTCGTCTTCTGGTGCCATTCGAATTTGATTATATTCCGAGAAGGCGTTCATGAAGGTCAGCAACTGATGTCCCGAGGTGGAGTCAACGAGCTGGTCAATGCTGGAGAGAGGAAAGCTGTCCTTCGGATAGGCTTTGTTCAAGTCGGTGTAGTCCACGCACATGCGCCACTTTCCGTTAGCTTTCTTCACGAGGACTATGTTGGCGAGCCAAACTGGATAGGAAACCTCCCGATAAAGTCGGCCTTGAGAAGTTTGTCCACTTCCTCGACCGCTGCTCGTTGTCGTTCCGGTGCGGAGCTCGGTTTCTTTTGCCTTACAGGTTTGCAGGTCGGTTTCACCTGGAGTCGATGAACCATGACCTCGGGGTCTATCCCCGGCATGTCCGCGGGCGACCAGGCGAAGATGTCCATGTTGGACCGGAGGAACTCGATCAGGTGGTCTCTTTCGTGAGGGCTCAGGCCGAAGCCGACCTGCACGGTTAGCTCTGAGCAGTTTTCTTTTAAGGGGATTTGGATAAGAAGCTCACCAGGTTCTACCCGTTCTTTCTGGGGGGCATCCCACACTTTCAGGATTTCGATGGGCAGCATCTGATTTGACGTTTGGGTTGGCGCCTCGGCTGATTGTTCCGCTTGGTTCGGTGCTTCAGCCGGTTGCCATATAGCATTGCTTAGCTATCGACTGGTCCCCGCAAGCCTCGCCTATTCCTCGGTCGGTGGAGAACCACACGAGGAGGTGGTAGGTCGAGACCATAGCTCGGAGGGCGTTAAGCCTTGGTCGTCCAAGAATGGCATTGTAGGTCGAGGGCAGGCGGACCACAATGAAATCCATCCTCACGGTGCTCTCTCGAGGGGCAAGCCTGATCATGACCAATAGGTTGATCTCACCCTCTACCGGGACCGAGTCTCCGATGAATCCAACCAGCGGAGCATTCATTCTTCGGAGTTGGTCTTCCGTCATCCCCATTTTTCGAAAGGTATCGTAATACAAAATATTTGCCGAGCTTCCATTATCAACCAGAACACGCTTTACATCAAATTTATTTATGATCATGGAGATGACCACAGCGTCATCATGAGGAGTCTCAAATCCTTCTAAGTCCTCGTCCGAGAACGAGATTGCGTCAGAGGTGTGGGGATGCTTCTTAGGGGTTCTTCGCCCGGTTGGTTCCCCAACCGAGCTTCTTTCAGTCGGGCCCCTCCCGATAGTGTTGATGGTGCCGGCAATGGGCCTGTTGTCGTTTGGGTTCTCGGGCGGCGCAGCATTCTCTGCCAGCCTCCTTTTCTCACGCTGGTTCCACACGAACCGGTTGAGCACTCCACGGCGTATGAGTGCTTCGATCTCGTCTTGGAGATAGAAGCACTCCTTCGTGTCGTGGCCGTGGTTTCGGAGGAAGCGACAATACTTCCTTGAGTAGCGTCGGGCTTCTGTCTCACGCATCGGGGGTGGAGGTCGGAGGTAGTCTTGTCCTTCTATCTTCATGAGGATCTCTGCCCGAGGTGTATTGAGGGGAGTGTAATTCTCGTACCTCCCCGGAGGCATCCATGGCCGAGGTGGTAATCTCGGCCGAGGCGGCGCTCGCTGTCGAGGCGGACTCCTCAACCGAGGCAAGCTCTTATTTCGACGAGGAGACCGGCTTCTTGGACGGTCGCGGTCCTCGCGGCTTCTTTTCTGCCTCTTCAGGGCCTGCTCGGCCGCACCTCGCCTGGAGGCGATAGCCTCCTCAGCCTTCGCATACTTCCGAGCTCGGACTAGCATCTCGGTAAAGTTGGCGGAAAAATTCTTCTCAATAAAGAAGAAAAACCTAGAGGATCGAGCTCCAGTCTTTAGCGCTGACATAGCTATCGACTGGTCGAGCTCGCGGACCTCCCAGGTTGCTGCAGTGAAGCGGCTGAGGTAGTCTTTGAGAGACTCTCCCTCCTTTTGCTTGATGTCGAGGAGGGAGTCCGACGTTCACCGCTGGCGTCGGCTGGCCGCAAAGTTGGTGGCGAACTGCCTGCCGAGCTGCTCAAAAGAGGATACAGTGCTCGGCTTTAGCCCGAAGAACCAAAGTCGAGCCGTTCCTCGGAGAGTTGCTAGAAAGGCCTTGCAGAGCACGGCTTTCGAGGATCCTTGCAGTGCCATGAGGGCACAGTAGCTTTCCAGATGGTCGAGGGGGTCAGTAGTTCCATTATAGGGCTCCACTTGGGGCATCTTGAACCTTGGTGGGACCGGTTTGTTCTCAATCTGGCGGAAGAAAGGTGACTTGGTGGTGAATTCAAAGTCACCCTCGCGCCTTACCTTCTGGCTGTGGAGCGCCTCAATCTAGCGCTCGAGGTTCTCGACCTTCTTGTCGAGCTCCCCGTCCTGGGGGACCGCCACAGTAGTTTGCTCTGGTGCGGGTTGACCCGGGGCTGACTTGGCTTCCGAAGGCTGAGGCCTTCTGTCTAGGCTCCTCCCTAGCGATTCTCTCCGGGGAGACGCTTGGGTTGAGCCTTGATAGCAGCACCGTTCTCCATTGTTGGCCCTTGAGGAGCCATGGAGATTCTGACCTTGGAGCGTCAGTCCGTCTGGAGGGAGAACCGGCTGGGCCTGAACCTGTGGTGGCGGCATAGGGAGAGCCTCCACATGCTGCAAGCCTTGGACTACTATGGCCAAAGCTTGAACTTGCTGTACCAGAACATTGAATTGCTCTGGTTGGACTTGGAAAACTGGGTCCACCGGAGGTCTTGGCGGCGAATTCTGAACTGAGTGCCCAGGACTTAATGCTGGGAGACGTTGGAAGCTCCTTTGCTCCTTAGCTTCATGGCCGCGACTCGGTCCCTTCCTCTAGTGCCAACTGTTACTGGAAATTGGACCCGGGGGCGACCACTGGCTGAGAGAGAGGAGCTCTTGCAGGAGATGGCGATTGGCGATACGTCGGCGAGCTGTGTCCTCCAGGGAACCTGCAAGAAACCTATGGCCGGGGTTTCCGACGCTGGCCCTCTGAAGCTTAAGTCAGATGGAGCTTTTGTGGGGAAGGAAAGAGAGGTTGCATGCCAAAGTTCTCAAAGTCAGGATCCCCATTTAAGGGGGAGAGGTTCTCCTTTTATAGGAGGGTACAAGGTTACCTGTGATGTGACTGGGCGAATTGAATGAGTTACCGCCATGATGGAGCACGATCGTGTGAGTTAATGCGCTGTCGTGGAGAGCCAGACTGGAGCTGATGAGTTGTTATGGGTGACTAGACGTTGTCGAGTGAGTCAACTGGTTGTCGTGGAGGGCTTAAGATTTTGAGTAGGCTGGAGATCCGTGGAGGGCATGCGCATTAATTGTTGACAGCCGTTCAGACGAAGATCACAGGACGGGGCCCTAGAAGGCTCGGTTCCTGGCGGAGTGGTAGAGTTTGCCTTGTTCTCTGACTGGATCTCCTTCAGGGTCAAAGTCGATCGGGGTCGACTTGGCCGAGATCAGGGTTGCAGGGCCGCGGGGCCTAGAGTCGGGTGTCCTGAGGTCGGGTGCCTTCAGGTCGAGCGCCTTCAGGTCGGGTGCCTGGTCGGGCGCCTCCTGGTCGGGCATCCTCAAGTCGGGTGCCTGGTCGGGCGCCTTTAGGTCAGACGCCTTCATCACGTGCTGGTGATGCGCCCACATGTTTTGGGGCAATCCATTTTCCCCCCAACAAAACTAAAAAGGGAGAAGTCACATGCAGCTATGAACTTTGTATACTATTGCCTTCCCCTCATAGGATAAAATCCTAACAAGAAATCAAACTCTAACACATACCCGTTCGTGACCGATACAAGATAGGCATCCAATTTGACGCAGTTTTTAGTTTTCATTTGTGTTCATTATCAAACTTTATATAAGTTGGCATTATGTATAAGAAAAATATAGAAATGGCATCTCATGCACAAGCACATCAAGAGTTGGCATTATGTATAAGAATAATTATCTCATATATATAATTTGCAGTAATTGGTGCACAAGTAATTCTGTACCACTTGATCTGGTTATCTTGGTACTAGATATGTGTAATGACCTTTTGTTAGAACTTAAATGTTATATTCGAAGGGAAGAAAGATAACATATTCATGAATCCTATAAAGATAGAAAATGAGAACTTCTTTAATTTTTTACTGAATTTTACTAATTTATTGTTTTAAACTAATCTGCATCTGTACTATATTATAGAATGAGAGAGGAGTATACAAAAATGGATTCGATCTATCAAATTCACTAACCAGAAGATGTTGCAAAAATAATAGATGGAAAGAAGGAAGAACTTATCAGTTGAGGCGTAATTTCACTATCCTTAAGAATAGATCGCGCCCCTCGGAGAATGAATCTTGGTGTAGCAGGTAATGGCGGCCTATCCTCCAGGATACAACAACTGGATCACTCCAAGCATACACTCATGAAGATAAGATTTGCTTATCTTAATCCTCGAATCTGATAGGGTTTAAAAAGAAAGGAAGAGGCGTTTATTTAAAAGACACGGTTTAAATTCAAAAAACTAAACGGCAAAAAGAAGCCAGACTCAAGCCCACCTCCCGCACCCGCGCACGCGCCCGGTTAACACATTTTCGGATCGAATCCGATAATTTTGCCTTGGACCTCCATTGGGCTCGTCCGCGCGTGGGTTACTACTTTCTTTGCTTCACCAAGTTTAAAAGATTGAATACTACATAAAGACTTTTTGAGTTTTATCTTTTTCCAATGTGGGACTAAAGAATATACACTAGACAAAGGACAAAAGACAAAGAAGGGCAGACTTGGAATTTTAAAATATTCCAACAATCCCCCATATATTTTAAAATTCAATAAGATAATAAGATAAAGAGCGGAAGAGTTCAATGCATCAAAATGGTGTCTTTGAGACTATGAACCATTTTTAGGACTAGTAAGTATGACTTACAGAATTTTGGTGAAATATGAAATTTCTATGAACCAAAAGTCCTTCACGTAGATCAGTGACCCATAGACCACATTGACCTCTCAAGTTCTGGACTTGTTCTAAACGGGTTGGTGCAAATAGGCCATGCACCTTACCTGGATATTCATGAGTGCTTTAGAGAACTGCCTAATTCTCATAGGAAGCGGCTCCACTCCCACACCCATATAGGTGGATCCATCAAGTGTGTACTGCAAGTAGACACACTATCCTAAAGGACTATGGTATCCATTAAGAGCTTAACCTCATCCTCATATGAACATCTACACCATAGGGAGGGATTCTCAAAATTAAATATGATAGTGTACTCACAGTCAACTAGCGACTTGTTATTACCCATATGAACATGCTTCATGGGATCTCCAATCACACATGTTAGGTTTCTGTCGTTATTGACTTCGATATTGGCATTAGTCCCATCCCCCTCGATGTTTCACTCACTAGTTTTCTACTTAGTGGTTTTGTCAGCGGATCGGCCAAATTCAACTCTGACTTTACAAAATCAAGGGATATAATCCCATCATCAAGCATCAACCTTACAATATTATGTCTCAACTTTATGTGTCTACTCTTCCCATTATAAACTTTATTCTTAGCTCGATATATAGCAGCTTGGTTATCACAAAGAATAGACACAGAAGGTGTTGGTTTATTTCATAATGGAATATCCTCCACAAGATTTCTAAGCCATTCAGCTTCAGAACCTACCTTTTCTAAGGCAATAAACTCGGACTTCATTGTAGACCGAGTGATGCACGTTTGCTTGGATGATTTCCAAGATACTGCACCCCCACCAAGAGTAAAGATATATCCACTCGTGGATTTCATCTCATCTGAATCAGAGATCCAATTTACATCGCTATACCCTTCTAGTACAACTGGAAATCCATGATATAACAAACCATAATTAATGGTTCCTTTCAAGTACCTTAGTACTCTATGAACCGCACTCCAATGATCCTTACTAGGATTATGAGTATACCTACTCAATCTTCCTACTGCATAAGCAATATCAGGACGAGTGCAGTTAACTAAAAATATTAAACTACCAATGATGCGAGCATATTCTATTTGTAAGATACCATTTTCTTTATTTTTCTTTAAATATATACTGGCATCATATGGAGTAGACACGTGTTTACTATCATAATGCCCAATTTTTCTTAAAATTTTCTCAATATAGTGTTCTTGTGATAACATAAGTCCATTAGAACTTCTTGTTATCTTAATCCCAAGAATTACATCAGCTTCACCCATATCTTTCATATCAAAATTAGAAGCCAAAAATTTCTTAATATCTACAACTATATTTAATCAGTTCCTATTATAAGCATATCATCAACATACAAACATATGATCACAATAATATTATTAACAACCTCACTATAAACACACTTATCAGCCTCATTAATTAGAAAGCCATTAGATACCAATACTTTATCAAATTTTTCATGCCATTGTTTAGGTGCTTGTTTTAATCCATATAAGGATTTTACTAATTTACAAACTTTGTGCTCATTACCAGGAACAACACAACCTTCTGGTTGTTCCATGTAAATTTCTTCATCTAATTCTTCATTCAAGAATGCAGTTTTTACATTCATTTGGTGAATTACTAAATTATAAATGGATGCTAATGCAATGAGTACTTTAATAGATGAAATTCTAGAAACTGATGCAAAGATGTCAAAATAATCAATATCTTTTCTTTGTGAGTATCCTTTCGCCACTAATCTTGCTTTAAACTTATCAATTGAGTTATCAGGTTTTAATTTTCTTTTGAAAATCTACTTACAACCAATTGATTTAGCACCTAGAGGCAAATCAACTAAGGTCCATATATGATTAGACATAATGGACCCAATTTTATTATTAATAGCCTCCTTCCAAAAAGGTGCATCAACAGAAGTTATTGCTTCTTTATAAGTTTGAGGTTCATTATCAACAAGAAAAGTGTAAAAGTCATTTTACTTCTTCTTAAATGAACTTCATAATTTTCATGTGCCTCCTTTTCTTGTTTATTATGAGGCAAAGAGTCAATTTTTTCTTTTCCTAATTTTATAGGAAAGATATGTTTAAAGAAATCAGCATTTTTAGACTCTACTATAGTGTTGGGTTCCATAATATTAGATTCACATTTTAATACCAAGAATCTATAAGCAACACTATTTAATGCATAGCCATTAAATAAGCAATCAAAGGTTTTAGGTCCCAACTTTCTTTTCTTTGGTTCAGGTAATAGAACTTTGGCCAAACACCCCCACACTTTAAAATATGTAAGGTTAGGTACATGACCTTCCCATAACTCATAGGGTGTCTTACCAGATTTCTTATAAGGTATTCTATTTTGAATGTGACAAACAGAGAGAATAGCTTTCCCCCATAAATAAAAAAGTACTCATGAGCTTATTAACATAGCATTTATCATTTTTTTAGAGTTCTATTTTTACATTCAGCAAGTTCATTAGATTCAGAAGAATATGATGGGGTAATCTCATGAATTATACTTTATCTTCACAAAATTTATTGAAGAGATTATACTCATATTCTCCTCCTCTATCAGTCCTTATTCTTTTATTTTTTTATCAAATTTATTTTCTACTTCAGTAATATATTGCTGAAATTTTTCAAAAGTTTCATCTGTAGTCCTAAGTAGATATACCTTAGTGTATTTAGAATAATCATCAATAAAGGTTATGTAAAATCTTTTTCTTCCTCTAGTTGGAGTGTTTTTCAAATCTTCTAAATCAGAATGAATTAATCCAAGCAATTCAGTTTCTCTTTCTATTGACTTATGACTCTTTTTGGTAGATTTAGACTCCACACATACTTCATATTTATCATTCACATTTCCAAAAATAATGTTATTTAACAAATCTAGGTCTTTCATTTTCTTGATATAAGAAAAATTAACATGTTCTAATCTTCCATGCCATACATCAATAGAATCAATCAAATAAGCAGAAGATGATGCATTTTCATTCATAGTTTCGGTTACATTCAAGACAAATAAGCCCTGATTACAATAACTCTTTCTAATGAAAACATTGTTCTTAGTCATTACAATTTTATCAGACTCAAAATACAGCTTAACTCCAGTCTTTCCTAATAAAGAAACATATACTAAGTTCCAACGGATATTAGGAACATGCAGCATATCATTCAGCCTTTTCTTTTGCCAACCACTGGCTAGGGTCTTGAATCACCCATGAACACTTGTTCTTCGCCTTCATTCAATGGAGTGTAGGAAGTAAATGTATTCTTATTGCCACAAATATATCTGGTAGCCCCATAGTCTACCACCCAGTCCTTTGCTCCCATAACCATGTTGGTTTCAGACACAACTGCTGCAATAATATCTGTCTCCACCAAGTTAGCATTTGGTTTAGCAAATATATCATTCATTTTCCTAAACCTGCATTGATTAGCATAATGTCCAGATTTTCCACAAACAAAAGAAGTTCCTTTTCTTTTAAAACCAGGACCTTGGAGCTTAGGTTTCTTATCACTTTTGAGATAAGGCTTTTTGGACTTTGAATGAGACCCACCTGGTTTGCTGACTATGACATTTGCTTTGGAAGTCATTTTCTTGGCCAATTGTTCTCGGTCTCTGACTCGATTTTGTTCTTCAATTCTAATATGAACAATAACATCTTCAAGACTCATGTATTTCCTTTTGTGCTTCATGCTGTTTTTATAATTTTTTCAAGACTTAGATAATTTTTCAATCAGACAGCCGGCTAGGAAAACTTCTTGAAGTATTATGTCTTCATTTTTAAGATCAGTGACCAGCCTATGAAAATCATGGATTTGGGATGACACATCCCTATCCTCGGACATTTGAAAGTGCAGAAAATTTTCTATAACATATTTCTGTACTCTAGTATCTTCTAACACATATTTTTTATTTAGATTCTCCCAAATTTCTGGAGCTTCTTTGTATGAACAGTAGATATCAAAAAGTTCATTGGACAGTGTACTCAGAATTGTGTGCCAACAGATTTTATTTCCATGTTCCCACTCTTTGAATTTAGTGTCGAAATCTTCAGACCCTTCTATCGGTTTTGACTGATTTAAATACTAAGCAAAATTAAGCATATCCAATGCAGAATAAACACATTCTTGCCATCTCTTAAAATGCATACCATTGAAACTCTCAATTTTAGAAGTATCAGGAATTGATCTAGCAGTAATCATAGCAGAATCCATATCGTTCTATTCTTAAGATTGTTGCAAATATAATAGATAGAAAGAAGGAAGAACTTATCAGTTGAGGTGTGATTTCATTGTCCTTAAGAATAGACGTCACTCGGAGAATGAATCTCGGTGTAGCAGGTAATGACGGCCTATCCTCTAGGATACAACAGTTAGATCATTCCAAGCGTACACTCGCAGATGCAGTGACTCTACAGAACAGCCCAGAATCGCTCAGGAAGACAGAACAGAGAAGAGAGTATCCTCTTGGGAACACAGAAAATTTAAATTCAAAAAACTAAACGGCAAAAAGAAGCCAGACTCGAGCCCACCTCCCGCACCCGCGTAGGGGAGTCCCCCCCTGCGCACGTTGATCGAGCGCAACGCCGGTTAACACGTTTCCAGATCGGATCCGACAATTTTGCTTTAGACCTCCATTAGGCTCGTGCGCGCATGAGCTACTTATTTTCTTTGCTTCACCAAGTTTAAAAGGTTGAATACTACATAAAGACCTTTTGAGTTTAATCTCTTTCCAATATGGGATTAAAGAAAGTATACTAGATAAAGGACAAAAGACAAAGAAGGGCAGACTTGGAATTTTAAAATATTCCAACAGACGATTCATAATTTTTTAGAAAAATATTATTTCAAATCATGCTATCAATGATATTTTCAGTAAATGTATAAAATAATGTGTTTTATATTTATCTTTCTATGTTAACTAATGCCCTCAGCCGTGTTTAAGAGATAAGAAAAAAAACCCAAAGAGATAAGAGAATTTTAAATCCAAAAGAAGTGAAAAGAAATGAAAATATGGGCACAAAAGGATAGAAAAAAGAAGGAAACGAGAATTTGTTCTCTCTGTGAATCTTTTCATTTATGGAGAGGCTAAAAAAATGGATTTTAAACTTACTATCTAAACAAGAGATCTTACATTTCTTTTCTATTCTCTTCTTTAAATTTCTAAACAAATGAGTGAAAATGGATTTCCTCTCCCAAATAAATTTTTTTTACTTTTCTCCTTGTCTCATTTTTTCTGCCCAATTCCCTCAATCCAAATTAAGTGTAGGCGAATCATTCTCTTATCAATCTAACCAAACACTACTAAATATGAATTTAAGTAGTTTGAAAGTACTTCTCCTCAACCTTAACTATTTTTTGTTAATTTAAAATTTAAATATTTTGGATTAATATCTCTTCAATCCACCAAGCCTGCATTCCACAAGTTTCTTCCTTATTTAAGTACTTGTATGTATATTTTATTTTATTTACTCATTTTTTTCTAAATATGCATTGCACATTGTTGCTAGTATAAATAACTAGAAAATAGATTTTAAGATACGAAGGTTGTACATCCAATTTCCTTTTCACAAAATGTAAAACAAAGTAAAATGAACCCTCAGTAAATAAATTCATATTCCAAGGTAAAATTGTGTAGAAATGGCATGAATCCTATATTCAAATTGGAAGAGTGGAATAATCAGTTGGGCAGGCGTAATTGAATTAGTGCAATAAACATGAGCAGGATTAATTTAAGATGGTTTTTGCTTTCAAATGGAAAGGCTCAATATGATTTGTACGTAATAGGCTCAAAGTCATGGTGTCAAACTTTTCTAATATGACTTTCCATGATTGTGCATGGGTTCTTACTAGACATATTGGCAGTCAGGTAACGCCTGAGAAAATAAAGGACCACAATTTGGTTTTAGAGGGGAAAAGTGATGGAAGCTAGAAACTCTTTCAAATTCTTTGATCAAAGACTCAAAGGAATGAAATTAGGGGCCAAAGAATTCCAAAATCAAAAGGCTATCATTAATGCATCTAAAGTTCTGTTGGGACAAGATCAAAGATTGATGCCTTGTGATTCATGTTAAACTCATTTGAAGTCAAAGTTATCTAGTTCCATGAATTAGAAATATGATCCACGGATGTCTAATAGCCGAAATCTTCAAGTAGATGTTAAGTTTTTCTTTTAAATCAAGCTGTAGTCTAAAGGAGCAATCCGATGAATGCCATTTCTTGAAATGAGCTTTGAACTATCTTCGTTTTGTCCAATATCGAATCATCTTTCTAGAGCATTTTGAATCACCACAATAAGAGGTCAAATGAGGGAGATAATGACTATTTTGGTGGAAACATGTCATTACTGACAAAATTTGAAATAAATATGAAAATGCCACCCACAGCCAACTTGAATTAATGTTGATTTTTTTAATATTTTGGTTCAACTTTACCTACTTTCTGCCATTCAGAAACACTTTTAATTAAGTTAGAAGTCCCATTAGACTTAAGAAGTTTTTTTTTTTTTGTTGTTGTTATCTTTTCATTTTTACTCTCGTAGGGCTAAGGTTGCATATGTCTGGCCCTGTCCACATCCATAGTGGTGGGAACATGATGCACTACGATGCCCTTTGTGGTTATCCTTTTATCATTTTGAAGTCTGTTGTATCCGTATAGGATTAGAAAGTCTGATGGGTCTTGAGAGTTCCATCACTATTAATATCCAGGTACTTGGTTTTTTATCAATAAAATCAATAGAAGCAAAAAAAAAAATCTTTGAATTTACTTTTTTTCTATTTGTGTAGTGGATTGCGTATGTTTTGATAGATGTTGGAGCAAGCTTTGATAGAATCTAAAAAATATCAATGGCAAGTTGATGGATTTTTTGATGAGTCATGACAGACTTGAAGCCCTTTGGTTGATTCTTGAATTGAAGACGACCTTTGATAGCAAGGTGAAATATCAGTTATCCTTAGTTTGCCTTTTCTAGTTCTTGTAGTTCTTTTGTTTAGCTTTCTAGTTCTCTTCTAATTAATAATTAGCCTTCTAGTTTTGCTCGGTCGATTTGAAACTTGCATAGGTACCTCCCTATCTTGAAGGAAGGAACAGTGAAATGATTAGGAGGTGATTATTTGTTGCTACATCACCTACCACATTTGGGCCTCAAAGAATGTGTGCATCTTTGAAAATGTAGATTAGATCCCCTTGATAACCTTCATGAAAGCACGAGTTCAAACACTCTGGAACGTAGCGAGGCCATTACCACTTAAAGAATCGTGGTAGCCGAAGAAAATCAGCTCTCGCACTTATACTTTGTGTACCTTCTAAAGAGACATACCTCACTTGGAAGCTTCCATTTTCTAGTTTTTTCAAAATCAACTTTGATGGCAGTGTCTTAAGCTTGGATAATCGTGGGGATGGGGTTACAAGATTCGTGATTCGGAACTAGGGATCCACATTGGCAGCTATAGGAGGATGCTATCTGATGTTATGATTTTACTTGCA
This sequence comes from Phoenix dactylifera, assembly GCF_051530095.1. Lineage (NCBI taxonomy): Eukaryota > Viridiplantae > Streptophyta > Magnoliopsida > Arecales > Arecaceae > Phoenix > Phoenix dactylifera. The sequence continues at coordinate 18,440,394 of NC_143199.1, read as the reverse complement.
GAGATGAGAGGAGCCTGAAAGGGCTTACCGTTGTAGTCCTAATAATTTAATTTTTATGAGGGTTTCGACCGTTATTAGTTGGTTATCACATCAGAGACCCATATAAAGGATTTCCCACCCTATCAACGGTGATCAGGGAGTACCTCTCTAGTTGAAGGACATGTATGTAGATGTTGGCTATAATAATTCTATGGCCACGTAATTATGCCAGCTTATCAAAAAAAAATAATATTATTGATGAAAAACTAGTTTAAATAAGTTTTTCAAGTCATTTCCGGGAGGCGTATCAATACGAGGAGTTTGCGTGCTATGCTTTCGCGGGATTGAGTCCGCGATTTGTACATCCCGGTTTGTGGAACAGTTCACGCCGTCGCCCCTAATAGTTGGTCGGAAAATATGTCCGGCAACGAGGAGGCGAAGGGAGAGACGAAGCTGTGCTGCGTCTCCCACGGCTTCCTTCGCTCCGCCTCCACAAAACCTAGCCGGATAGCCGTCGTCCACGCTGCCGGCGGCCTCCGCCTCTTCCGCGCCGCCAGCGAGGGCTCCTCTGGCGAGCACCCGCCGGGTGACCTCGACGCCGCTCGGGTGAACTCCTCCACTCCGCTGTACCCCGGCGACAAGTACTTCACCTTCGCCGACGTCCTCTCTGCCGTCGATTCCCTCAGCCGTCGCCTCCGCCGGGTTCTCGATGGTGGAGACGACGCCGATCTGGTCCGGCCTCAAGGTTAGGGTTTCGAGAAATCTCTTCGTTGCTTCTTTTTGCGCGCTTTTTTCTTCGGAATGCTAGATTTTGAAACCCTAACGAGGTTTTTCCCATGTACTGGGAAACGCCTTTCCAGGGCTGCTCTTAACCATTTCATGGAAAGGCCGCAGCTTTATCTACTAACATTTCAGTTTTAGAGTTTTATATATTATTATTCTGATGGTTTGATTGAAAAAAATGCTATCTTGACGCTGAATGATTAATCTAATGAGTTGAAATGCAGGTTATTCGGCCATGAGCTCAAGGGTTGACATGGAGAGTTCGACAATAGAGGCGAATGGAATGCCTCGAATGGTGGGAGTATATATGCCTCCTTCTGTGGAGTACATTGTTGCGGTCCTTGCGATACTGAGGTGTGGGGAGGCATTCTTGCCTTTAGACCCATTATGGCCAGAAGAAAGGATACTATCACTCGTTTCATCTTCAAACACTGCTCTTGTCATCAAAAGTGTTCCATTTCCTCAGTTGGGTGGCCATTGGCAATTGGACGCAGTTGATAGGATTGTAGAATATAGTAGCTGTTCAGTTCTACATTTTGAAATTAAGGTAGATTTCAGGAAGCAGCCTGGTCAGTCTGATCTAGTATGGCCATGTGAGAGCAGAAGTCCGAGGAAATTTTGTTATCTGATGTACACATCTGGCTCAATCGGGAAGCCTAAGGGTGTCTGTGGTACTGAGAAAGGTAATTTGGCTGGTACTCCTAGAGCCATGATTCCACGTGTGACTTTACCTTGATATTTGCTCTGGGGACCCCCGGTACTAGTGCATCAAAGCTTACCACTCTGAATTCTGTGTGCACTTGCTGTATTTATACATCTTGGAAAAAGTAACTGTATGGACTCCTGGATTATATCCAAGTTCATTAGCAACAATCACAATTTTTAACTCTTCGGGAATGATATTCTTGCATTTATAGTTACAATTTGTAATATTGTAAAAAAATTGGATGAAACAACCTTTTCCTTTTTCACCCTTTTGTATTGTAGCCATTGTCATCCGTTGATAACTGTCATTGTTCTCAAAGGAGTGAGATCTTGTTGTACACAATGGGTCATATCAGAATATGGTTCAAGGATGATTGAGAATTTTGGACCCATTTCATGTAGGAATGGTTTTGACAATGACATTCCACACTGTAGATAATCACCATGGCGCACACAATATGCATGATATACACAATATGTAATGTTGGTGACATTGTGGCACAATATGCATTGACAACACAGAATGATAGCCTTGTTTTAAATTCTCGTATATAATATTTGCTGGACTGGTACTGGAGGATATACTGGCCAACGGCTAGCTCGGCATGATATAGGTCCGTACCATATTGTTCCATGGCGAACCGAAAACAAGGAGATAGAGGGGGAGAGGGAGAAAAGAGAGAGAGAGGAGGGGGGAGGGAGAGGGAGGGAGGAAGGGGAGGGTTAAACCCTAACCCTAACCCTAATAGGGGGGAGAGAGAGAGGGAAGGAGGGAGGGAGGAATGGTGTGGGAGGGCAACTTGAGAGAGAGAGGGAGAGATAAAGAGAGAGAGAGAGAGAAAGACTATCCTTATTGGTGATGCCGCGGGTGAGGGGGAGGTGCTTCAAGTGCGGAAAGGGGGTGGGAAGGTTCTCCGAGCATGGGAAGGGCGTGGGAAGTTGCTCCGAGTGCGAGAATGGGGATGGGGAGGTGCTTTGAGCTTCGGTAGGGGGGTGGGGGCTTCTCTCATATAACAATAGAGCTAGGGGGAGCAAGGGTGAGGGGCGATCATGTGGGGTTCTCTTCTTTTGAGAAAGGATCGTGTGGGTTTCTCAAATGATCAAGCCAGGGGGAGTGGAGGCTTTTTAAGCAATTTTTTTTAATCAAATGGGCCTTAATTGAATGGTGGACATCTTTCCAAATATTTAATCCAATAGTTCTAAATCGACTGAGCGATCCATCCCGACTTTTTGTTAGTTTATACACCCCGAACCGGATGATTCAAGATGGTTCGCCCAACCTTGCTTGTACATGTATGCATGCATTCATGGGGAAACCTTTTTTTAGCCTGGACATAGTGTATTCGCATCATGGTAGTTACCTAACTTTTCATCAAACTTGTCTATTTGTCATTGGATGTTCCTTCTTTAAACATGGTTTCGGTAGCATTCTTTAGTTATGCTAATTCTTTTTTCTCTTCTTTGTTTATGTCTTCTATATCTAATTTTGTTTTCTCCAAATATTTTTAGGTCTTCTAAATCGCTTTGGGTGGATGGAAGATTTGTTTCCCTTGTGTACACAGGACATTCTATTGTTCAATACATCTATCAGCTTTATTGACCATCTACAGGAGTTTCTTTCTGCTATATTGACTTGTACGGCACTCATCATTCCTCCATTTGATGAGTTGAAGGCTAATCCAACATATGTACTTGATTTTGTTAAGGTTGGACATTGGATGACTATTATTGATTTTATAATCATCGATATCCCATTCTAAGCAAATCATAGCTAGTGATCTATCTTGTATTTTCTTCTTTGTTCTGTGGATATGTTTGTATTAATCTTTGCTTGTAGATGAACTTAGTTATCCTTGTTTAACAAAACTTGACAATTTTGTGTGATGATGCTATTGAGGAAAAAGATCGCAAACTTATGCACATAAGTAATTGCTAAACCACAGTCCATGTGAGATCAGATAACTTTTGGTGCTATGGTTCTTGACTCTTTTAGTTTATGTAAAAGGTAGATATGATTGCTCTATCTACTGATATTTATTGAGTTGCTATATTTCTGTATCATATGTTTTGAACTGAAATGTTTTCTATACTGTCTCACGTTGAAAGCTTTTTCCTTTTCAGGCATATCACATTTCAAGACTGACTTCCGTTCCATCTTTGATGAGAGCAGTTCTTCCTTCCCTGGAGAGCTCACACTTTTTTCAGTGTTGTAACTCTCTCAAAGTGTTAGTTCTTAGTGGGGAAGTTCTATCTATTTCTTTATGGCAAAGTCTTCAGAAAAATCTGCCAGAGACTTCCATCCTGAATCTATATGGAAGTACAGAGGTCAGCTATTAAATCTATTCTCAGGTTTGTTTCACTTGATATTCTGTTAACCATAAAACACATCACAAATAAATAATTTTTCCAGTTGAAATCTGTGACAAAAAGTTTTAAAATTCTAATGCTGCAGCACTCAAAGAGTAATCCATATTATTACTTTCTGTTCTCACTTCTTCCTGATCATATTTGTAAGTAATGTATTGTAGACTCTCAGTTGTTTGACAATGCTGCGATAGCTGGACATGGCATGCTAAGTTGCTGAATGAACATGGATATAAACTGTATTAGTTACAGTATACTGATATAGTAGGAGCTGGATGCTTCAATTTTGGGTCCTACCCGCTCATATTCATATGAGAACAACTTGTGAACTTTTGCATGTTGAAAACCTGTAGATCATCTTGGTTAACAACCATATTGAACTTTATAATCAAACTTATATCTAGGTAGAATTATGGCTACTTTATGGTATTTAGACTACTTCAAGATTTCTGTTATTTCTCTTCGAATCAGTTATGATCTAAAATGATGCAGATGCTGGGACAAAAGAATATGCTTCTAATATACTTTGTCCACTTATATGGTTTGATGGTAGCTATAGAACTTTTTTTTTTTTTGATTTTCAGGAATATGAAAATACAGTTTGTCGAAAGTACAAAAATACCTGTGTGTTGTGTGTATACATCTATATTGAGAACACCAGGTGCTAGATATAAGGCTTAAAATGCAGTCAAATGAGTGGGCAAATATTGAGAGGAGATTGCGTGGTGTGAATTTAAATTGGACTTCTTCAACGACTTGTTAATGTGCTACAAAATTCATGGTACCAGTCTGACTACTATTTGTAGTGTACTTGCAATATTTCTTTGCTCCTGCCGATATCTTGTGTAGCATGCTAGGTTTATAGAATCTTATAAATAGTAGTTCCAAACAGACTTACAAGCTTATTTTCTTTAACAATCTTCCCATGCTTTTAGGTATCAGGTGATTGCACGTATTTTGATTGCAAAAGTTTACCAAGGATTTTGGAGGTCGAGCCACTAAGTAGTGTGCCTATTGGGATACCTATATCTAATTGCAAGGTTGTTCTTGTTGGCGAACCAGACAAACCTGATGAGGGTGAAATATACGTTCAGGGTGCCTGTTTATCTATTGGATACTTTGGCGAGCCTTTGATTGGGAATCTTATTATGGACAATGGTACTCCATTGTGCTACGGAACTGGTGATTTCGCCAGACGCTTGAAAAGTGGTGATCTTGTTTTTCTTGGGAGAAGAGACCGCATCATAAAAGTCAATGGGCAGCGTGTTGCTTTAGAGGAGATTGAGAATACCCTGAGGGAACATCCTGAAGTCAGTGATGCTGCTGTAACATTTCATGCAACCCATGGAGTGCCCTCCCATCTTGATGCATACATTGTGTTGAAAATTATTGGAGTGCCTCAGGAAGAGCATAAATCTCATACAGATGAACAACATTTAATTGAAGGTTTAATCACATCTATCAGAAGTTGGTTGGTCAGGAAGCTTCCACTAGTAATGATTCCTAGACATTTCTTCTGTACCAATTCATTGCCTATATCTACATCCAGGAAAATAGATTATGCCAAGCTGGCAAATTCAGCATATATAGCAGAAAGGGATAAGAGTGAATTTGAAAGTAGTTCTTTTGATAGCTGTTTGCAAATTATCAAAAAGGTACTGCCCTCTGCTCTCTTCCTTGTTTACTTGTAAATTCCATTGGCTACATTATATTTTTAATGCTTTTGCTTCATTCTTAGCTATGCTGAAATTAACTATCACTAATGTAAATTCTACAGATTATCATATTTTGAGAACTATTAATTTAATGTTTTATCTGGAGCAAGAAAGTATTCTTATGTCTTTTTTATCTTTTCTGACCCTTTCACATAGTTATTTTAAAAGAAAAACACTAGCTCTCTTCCATTGTCCATAATCCCTGGTCTGTAGGCACATGACTTACAACTTATCAATTATTTTCCATGATTGTACTTGTATATTTGAAACTTCTAAGTTTCTTTTAGTTCTCCACATTAGATTCTTGTTATATATAATTATACCAAATGTCCACATCAACATTCTTGTTTACCCATTGTTTAACTGAATTTGATGTACTGAAGTTGTAACATGATAACACATTATACTTTTTGAAACTGTCATTACCAGTTTAAAATGTGAGATCAATATTCTAGTTGTTAAATTCTCTCTCCCTCTCTCTCTCTATATATATATATATATATATGCATGTATATTTATGTATGTCCAAATATAAATAGAATACTTCTTAACTGCTCATGTCTTACATTAATCCAACTTCGGCTGGGTCTGATTACAATCTTCTGCTATTTTTGCTGTTGATCAGGCATTTTGTGAAGCATTACTGATTGAAGAAATTTCGGACTATGGTGATTTCTTTATGATGGGTGGTGACTCAATTTCAGCTGCTCATGCTGCGCATAAGTTAGGGATTGATATGAGATTGATATATATCTCTCCTAGCCCATGCAAGCTTCTAAATGCTCTACTGGATAGGAATGATTCACATGACAATCTTTTCGGCCCTATCCCTGATTCTAGAAAGAGACTAAAAGTGCACAGCAGTACATTGAGCTTCTCTAGCACAATGATGACCGATCTGCAGACGTATTCTGGAAAGAGGGTTCATGATCTCCCTAAGGAACATAAAGCAATGAGTGACCCGGAAAGAAAGGATGGGTCTCCTTGTGCTGACGACCCTTTGAGAAGAGATCACAATTTAACCTCAGCTTCACATGGTACAATTTCAACCAACTTATGGATTTCGAACTCTGATTTTCCTAAAAGGTGTTCGTTCAGCCGGTGCAATCAATTCATGCATGGAGGTGAAACTGAGTTAAATTATAAATGTAGATTATGCCTGTCAGTTGAAATTCCAAGATATAAAAATGGACGTCTGCAAGAGCTCTGGAGAGTAGCACTCAAGTCATGTGTTGATGCTTCACCATTGGTCGTGTTGATGGATGGAAACATAAACCTTTTTATTGGATCTCACTCACACATATTTCTCTGTATTGATGCTTTCAGGTGAGCATCATTTTTTTAATTTTGCAAAAACTACTAACTATAAACATTATATAGTTTAATTTGCTTGTAGTGTTGATTGTGTTTCAGTGCAAAGTCCAACCATGATGTCCTCGGGCAAAATTAATGGTTTGGAATTTATGGCAGTTTAGTGTTAGTGGACCATTTTGATTATCTGTTGATATTTTGGTAGTCTTCATGTTGGGCTTCACTAAATCTATTTATCAGTTAATATTTTGGTCCATTTGATGATAAGTTTTGTGCACTTTTCAGTTTTCTTTTACTTATAATACCAAAAGGTGAGGGTGACTGTTTTGGGAGAGGGAGAGGGGCATGGACAGGGGTACCAGAGTATTTCTGTATTTTATCTTTGCTTCAAAATTGTTTTCTGAAAATCTAAAATGTTATCGGCTGAAAACGCGGTTGGATAACAAATTGTTAGTGCCCAAACCCCAGGGAAAAGAGAGAGAGGCCTCTTTCTTCTTCTTTTACTTTAGTGAATCAACTCTGATGGACCTGATTTTACAATGCTCCTTGTAGTATTGTCATGCAAGCCTGTCCTCATTTTAATCTTCTTTGAATACTTACATAGTATGCTCTAAACCATATCAAAATGAATTTAGATTGTGGGGTTTTCTTTATTGATTGATTAGTGGTCTTGTACGATGGGAGGTCACGTTGGAGGGTCGTGTTGAGTGTTCAGCAGCTGTTACTGGAGATTTCTCTCATGTATGTAAACTCAAACTTTACATGGCAGTTAGTTTGCATGCAGAGCTCCATTTCTTCCTCCAGTTTTATGGCTTTATTTTTTTTAAGAATATTTTGACCAATAAAACATTTACTTTTATAGGTTGTAGTTGGATGTTATAAAGGAAAAATTTACTTTCTTGATATCATGACTGGGGACATCTCTTGGGCATTCCAAACAGATGGAGAGGTATGCCTTGTGTTAATTCACATTCATATCTTCTTTTCAGTTTGCTTGTTCACTTAGCTCGCTCGAGGATAATTTTGAATTCACCATCAAATACTCAAATTTTGGGCTAGATATTTTTTATTCTCACTTTGTTCTATACAGGTATAACAACTTTTTAATTGGTTACTAAGTAAATATTGTATAATTATGCGGGAAATATACGTCAACAGAAGAACGTAAGTCGAGGGCTGGATTGAACCAAAATTTTTCTTTACTAAAACAAGAAAATTTAATGAAATTTTTATTAGTAAGAAGTAGAATTATATAAAATATTAAGTTTGATTCAATGTTCTTACAGCTGCAGTAGTTAAAAAATAGTTGACTCATAGTTCTTGAGCAACCTGACCTCATTGGTCATAGCCAAGACCTAATTTAACCATCTTGTAGATGAGTAGGACATGCTTGACGATGACAACCTGTCCTCCCTTGTCGTAATGCTAATCATGTGTCTAGAATTTTGGTCCCCTATAATTAATGCAATATCATGTAAGTGGTTTGATGCTCAGGTTGGCTCTCGTGTTTTGCTCAAGATTATTCCATGCACGTTGGATCTGTATAGTGGTGAACACAAGTGGCAGAAGAAAGATAGATAAAGCTCTGACCAACCTTGACAAGTACCCAATTAGCACATGATGCAACAGGATTCTGTGGGAGTTGTTAGATCATGAATCAAATTGCGGATCAGGACAAAATCTTTGTAGGCGATTGTGAAACTTGTATCTAGTCCAAGGAGTTGCATGGCCAGAAGGTCAGGACAAGGGGTTGAAAAGTGAGTTGCAGACATGATGTCGCTAACTTGTTCAACAATGATGTGTGAACTTTAGCATAAATGCAGTCGTAGTGCATGTAGTGCAAAGGGCCGGGGAATAGGCTGTGAATAAGAGGGGAATTGAGTTGTGTGGTCGTTGAACCAGGCCTCTCAGGCACACAGGTCAAGACAAGACTGAGGCATGAGACACCGGTTGCTTAAGCTAAATTTTGGTGGGCTTGGACATGCAAGTTGACCCTTTGGCATGAAGGGACCTCAGAGGGTGGTGGCTTGGCATCTGGCCTTGCAACACCAACATTAGGCTTGCTTTAGAGTCCATTGTAGCACAAAGGTATTGCATGATCATGTCATGTGATTTTGATAAGTGCGCATAAAGTTGGCTTGGTTAGGAATGATTTAGTGGGGAGTCACGGCATGGAATGTGGTGCTTGATTACAAAGGTTGCATGGTCCTGGCAATGTTCAAAGTGATATGGCGAGACAATGTTGCAACAGATAGGTGCCATGTTGTTGTGCACTCTAAGAAAGATCTGCCTTGTGGCATGGAGGTGTTCATGGGCATCTCACTAGAGCCAATCATTTAGCTGCTCATAGACACTAGAAAGGTCATATATACGGAAAGTCAAGCCAAGCTCGATTTTTTTTTGTTGGATTGTTCTGTGTTCCTAGCATGTGTTCACAGTAAGAACTCATGATGGATGACCTCAATATGCAGCAATACTGTAGATTATTTTATGATTATAGTGTGTGTTTAAAATAAGAACTTGTTTTCAGCAAAAAAAATAAATAATAAGAACTTGTAATGGATGTCCTTGACATGTGGTAATATTGGATAGCATACAGAATCTGAAGGCTGACTAGTGTGATAGGACATGGCACCTAGGACCAGTGAAAGTGGCAGGCACCAGGGTGACTGCCTTTGACATCCTTGGATAAAACAACATTGGCTTACCTGATTTGGACTAATTTCAGCTTTTGTGAAATTACAGTGAAGGTTGGATCTAGATGTCCAGTTTAACCTAAATTTCATTGAGCTTTGGCCATAGTTGTGACTCAATTCAGGTCATGAGCATAGGTAATCAAATTGTATACATGCCAATTCCAATTATATTTTAGAAAAAATACACATCGTTAGCTATTAGTCCAGAACACTTAAGGGTAGTGATCTCGGCCATTGGTTAATTATCAGTGGTCAAAATGACTAACTTATTCAAAAAGAAACGAGGAACATACCTAACGTTCAGAACTTAAGATTTTTTTTTTTTTTTTGAAGTTTATACCTTCATATCTCACCAACTCAACCACCAAAAACACCCTTAGTTCTTATAATTTCTCCTTGTCTTCTTTCCCTGTGGGTGTGGTTGCTTGTGCTTAATGAGATAAAAAATGCTAATGACAATCTCTCTCCCTCTCTCTAGTCAATACAAGGTGGCAACCCCAATGAGCAACAACATAAACTTTCCTCGTTTCTCTCCTACTCCAATCATTAATAACATATCCAAGCCAATGTAATTCGCAAACCAAAGTGGAAAGAGTATTAAGGTAATGTAAGAATTTGCTGGGCATTTTTTTAGCTGTTTCTGAAATGGACTGATTGAGCACGACCATGGATTTCTGGGGTCAAGCAGATTATATTTGTCACTAAAGTCAACCTACATGTGGCTTTGTATTTGAAAATAGGAATCTTTTCTCACCCTGAAAATAGCAATCTTTGGTAGTTTGTATCAGGTTTTAGTCAAGATTGTTCTTGTCAGATTAGAAGTCTTGCCCAATCTATACCTGACTAATTGCCATGTCAGTGATCATGCATGCTTTGCCAAATTGTTTAAGTGGTTTCTGGCTATCTTCAACATGTACTTGATATGTGATCACAAATGTAAATTGAGTTTTCAACACTTGTTAGGCTATGATAATAAGAATATATTATTTTCCCTTTAAGGAATATTATTTTTTGTTTGTAATACATTGTCTTCAATTTATGCATTTCCCATTTGGGCTTCCTTGACTGAAGTTAGATTTTCTTAACTCTTTTGAAGGTTAAAATGCAGCCGGTTGTGGATAAACAGAGAAATTTGATATGGTAATGACAGATCTTTTCCCCCTGAATTTTATGTTAAGCAAAGAATTTTACAAACTAGTTTTTGTGTGACGAGTTTTATAAGCATCTAACTTTGTTGAAGCTTCAGTTCATGGAGAAGTTTTCCTTTCTTTATTTGTTTCAAAAATCTCCAATCAAAATACTGGAGAAAAATAAAAGAAACCAAAAGTGTGTTTTCTAAGTTGCTTGTTGAATCCACATTATAATCTATAATTTTGGTTTTGCAAGCTTGCAAGTAACCTTTATAGTGAAGAAAAGGTATTTTGTCCTGACTGAACTTATTCGGCATCATTCATGACTACTAACTTCTTTCTTATGCTCAAAAAGTCATAAATATAATAAAATGTTTACCTTTACCTGGCCTAATTCATTTGTTATGCTGACCAAAATACAGGTGTGGATCACATGACCATTGTTTGTATGCCTTAGATTACAAAGAACACTGTTGTGTTTACAAAGTCTCATGTGGGGGGAGCATTTTTGGTTCACCTTCTATAGATACGGTATGTTTATAGATATCTACAGAAGTTTTGCTTTAATTATGTTGCTTGTTCTCTCTCTCCTTCTCTGTCTCTCTCCCTCTCTCTCATGGGTATGTTTATGAAAGCTTAGTTGGAATTTCAGTAGTCATTCACTCTTAAGGTGATTAGCTGGGTCTTCTTTCTTTCTTTTTTTTTTTTTTTTCGAAATTGATGAGCAAACATCCAAGCTGAGTATCCTGTCAAGGATCTTTACCATGCATCATCTTTGCACCTATAGTGAGCAAAACCACTATCAATCACATTAAACTGCTCATTTTTATATCTGCTTGCATCACCTATTTTTGGTTCTCCTTGATCTTCAGGTAAAATCCCCATATAGATTAGGATAGGATGAATTTAGTTTTCATGGACATTTGATTTTGATGAGATTTACCATGGACCTCATTTTGGCCTTGCCTGTATCATATAACTCTTCCCTATGCATTAGAAGGAGATGATCGACAGCAGCCATGGTAAGGTCGTTACAAACCTTTTCCACGCCATGTTTAGGTGAAAGATGGTGCTTTGAATTTCACTTTAATATCTTGAGAAATCATGGCTTTCAGTTTGGAAAGTGGCATTTGTATTATGGGACCTTCTGTTTCTGATATTTGCATAAGTTTGATGAGCATGAAGAAATGGATTTAGAGGGTGTATCCTGTGAGTTGTAATGAAATTCTTTGCCATTTGGTTGAGCCAAAGCAATAGATTCTTTATTCAAGTCTACTTAACAACATTTTTGGATAAGTTTACGGGCAAAAAGACAAATTCGTGATTCTTTTATTTGTTGCGAGGTGATTATATTCTCATGCTCTTTATTTGAAAGGAATGTTCCAAAATCTTATTTGAGTGATGTTGTGTCAACTACATGTTACTTGATCAATAGGTTCTTTCATCTTTGCTAGGTAATAAGATGCCCATTCAGGTGCTGTGTCCTCGAGAATCTGTTCAAGAATTCCCTGTCTTTCGTTGTGTTCGCTTTCTGCAAAATCCTAGTCCATCTAGGAAAAAGTTACGCCCTAAATCGTTTAAGTGTAATCTCTTTGGATGTTCTCGCTCACAAAAAGGTTATAGGCATTATAATGCTTTTTCTCTGAAAGGTAAATATATCTAGAAGTAACCTTTTATGAAGATATTTCGCATTATTCTAATAAAAGTCATTTTGTAGAGGATACTCATGAAGTTAATACTAAAACTACAATTTGTCCTCATGTACTTCCCTACTTGTTGATGAACTGTCTAGCATATCTCAAGTCAAGTAGTCTCCTCAGACAATCCTAAACATTAGGAGAAAGAAGAGTAAGGAAGTTAATACTAAAACTACAATTTGTCCTCATGTACTTCCCTACTTGTTGATGAACTGTCTAGCATATCTCAAGTCAAGTAGTCTCCTCAGACAATCCTAAACATTAGGAGAAAGAAGAGTAAGGCACTCAAAGACTCGATTCTCGATCAATCAACCAATTCTTGATAATCAACCAATTTTGTTTGAGATCCTGGTACAAGTATCGATTCTACATTTATTCTTGTCATTGATTGTGATCAGAGCATTGCTCTTTGAAAATGGAAAAAACATTTACCTGTTATCTTATTTGTAATTTTATTTCCTTTGACTCCCTCTCTTATGCACAAATCTTTTACTCTTGTACTCTCTTCCACATCTACTCCGAGGAATTTTCAAGAAGCTCTCTCACATCCTGAATTGACAAGGCTATTGTAGATGTGATGGAAGCACTGCACAAAAATGGAACCTAGGATTTAGTGCCTTTACTCGAAGGGAAACGAGCAGTTGGATGCTGTTGGGTGTACACAATTAAGTATGAAACTAATGGTTCTATTGAGAGATACATAGCTCAGCTATTGCTGAGGGCTATGTCCATACTTTTGCAGTAGATTACTTCAAAACTTTCTTTCTAGTGGCAAAGCTCAACTATGTTTGGATTGTTATTTAAATAACTGTTAATCTTGGTTGGTCAATATTTTAGCTTGACGTTTAGAACACCTTATATGTAGGCTTATGTGAGGAGGTTTATATGGATTTACTCCTAGGCATTTCTCTACCTAAAGGTTCAAAACTTGTTTGTAAAATCAATTTATGGTTTGAAGCATTCTCCACATGCTTGATTTGACAAATTTAACCATGCTATATTTGACTATGGATTCAAAAGAAGTCAAGCGGATCACTCTTTTTTTTAGAATACTCATGGTATGATTGTTTCTATCAAGGTTTGTAGAACCGGTACTAGGTGCCATACTAGTCGGCAACTAGTATGATACAATATAGCATACCGGTCATCTAATCAGTATGTTAGATACTTTTTTTATTTTTTTTGAATTTTTTGTTCTTAGCTACTATTTTAATTGTTGCAGTTATTAAATTTAGAATTTTGTTGTTGTTTTGATGTCTTTTGTCATCCAATGAGTTTGAAGTATAATTAATGCAATTATGACACAACTAAATGCATGAGTATATATAATAGAATATACATATAATATATAAAATGTGCTTAGAGTATAAAATAAGACTGACATCCAAAATTTTATAGAATGTATGCCCTTCATAGGCGTCAGGATTGCATACCATATTGTACCATACTGGTTTGGTACTGATATTCCATACCGTACCATAGTACTGGCACAGTGCTAGTGTGGCACCGATATGGAGTCTAGTACTGAGATGACAAACTTTGATAGGAATTGATACTACATAAATTGGTTTAGTCTGTGTGGAATCCTTCTAATCTCTCCTCTTTTCCTTCTCTCTCCTCTCCTATCCTCTACCAACTTCTCATCTCTCTTACAATCTTATCTTTTATTTCTTCTTTCTTGCTGCTGTTTTGATACCATAGCAGGCATTTGTGTGACAATTTAAGAAGAGGGAGTTAGATGTGTCCTAGGATCTGGAAAAAGCTGGGGAAGACTTTGAACACTTGTTTTAAGAATGATTTTGGAGAAGTTTGTGACAACAAAGAAAGCAACTTTTAATAATAATTAATGGTGAAGAAGGATTTATAGATTTACCGAGTGACTGAGATTTTATTTTATTTTATTTTTTGGTTTCCAGTAGAAGTGCAATAGCAATGCCTTAAATCCTATAATCAACTATGAGTCTTGCAACATCTTAGAAATGATATTAATGTTGGATGATCCTTCTGAACTACAATTTTGATAATGATCAGAATAAATAAACTGCAACCGGACATTATGGACTTATTAAAGTTACTAAATCAGAACTTGGAATTCGATATTCTTCTCAGATTTAATAATAACAGAGTCTAGATTAATTGATTGCCCTGTTTAGGACCTAATCTATGTTGGGTGTTCTTCCTTTAGGTTCACAACATGATCTACGTGGCATCCACAAGTGGCTGTGTGACTGCAATATCACTAAAGGTATTAGAGTGATCATAGTTTCCTATGATGAGAATATCTGCTAATTTCATTATAAATCTGTGTCAGGTAATTCAAGTATCGCATTTCCTATTTATCTGTTGGATAAACTGGGTTTTGAAATGAAAATTAATAACATCACTTATATTGATAGCTTTGGTAGCATTCATTGCACTTCTAAACAACCAGGTAGGTAGTCGTGTGCTAACAAAAGGGGAATATCTTACAAAGAAGACAAGTTTCAGGGTTGCTTTTAGTTTAACAAATTGCAGGTTGAGTTCCTTAACCCCTTTTATGCTGAAGTTTGATAACCTAAATCATCATGTTTTTGTATCAGAGTGATCAGTTTGTAATGTTATATAGAACTAATGCGGGTGAATAATTCTGGCATAGTTTTGGATTGCTTTTCAAAATAATGCGGGTAAATGGAACCATAGAGTTTATGACAAGGCTTATCTTTGGTGAAGAGAACTGTACAAAAGCCTTCGAACAAGAACATATCTTAAAAGAACAGATAAAATCCTTTTCTGCTATCGAAGAAGATGACTGGCACTGTGAAAACATGAAAGCTACTATCATTGTCGTCATCATCATCATTGTTATTGTTCTTGTCCTTGCCGTTTTTCCTGCTCTTTCCTGCAATAATTAGCAAAAAAAAACTCCTCCAAAAATTTCTTCTAGTTCTGATCTGTGTTTGCATCATAATATTTCTTAATCTAAAATTTCTCTTGTAGGTCTTAGTATGTTTTCTAGATTGTATGGGTTTGTTTCTAATTGTTTTAAACAAAGCAGGTATTGCCGTTCAGCATTGCCTGGTTGTATGAGGGAGGAGCACCAATTTTTGGATCTCTTTGCTTCGATCCTCTAGGTGGAAATGGTACTTCTCTGTTTTTTCAACCAAAATCAAGTCACCCATAGTCCCAAAGCAGCACTTTAGATATGTTTACTTATTTTCTTGTTTAGTTCTTAGAACAAAAAGGGTCTACTGTACATGGCTTAGCCTTTATGTACAGGTTGCACCAAAGTACTTATGAGAAATTTGTTCTGCAGTTATTTGTTCCTTGGTAGATGGGCATGTAGTTGCATTGAACTACAAAGGAGCTGTTGTTTGGAAGGTATCTCCATATAATGTTGCTTAATGTGCTCTGTGCATGCACATGTTAATCCAATTAAACTATGTTTTCTTTCATGCCACTCTGGAAGAGTTGTGCAAATTTTAACAAATGATTTGAATTTTTTCCATTATATATTTATTCATTTAATTATTTAGAAATTAGTATGAACAATTACAAGATATAATGACAGGACATATTTTATTCATTATCTTTGAGACATTTAATTATTTTATTCATTAGATCAGGTACTTTTTTTCCTTCCATTCAAATTACTGCACAGACAGGAAAGTGTTCATAACATGTGGTTAACAGTGATGCTGATGTTGAGATGCACTCAAGGTTAGGAATTGGTTCTTTTAAGTGCCTTTTCGTGCAAGGAATCCTTGAAATAACCAAAAAGGGTGCAAAGTGATGGAGCCACAAGTGCATGTTCCTTTATTTTATGGTATCTGATTAATTTACTGGCCTTTTGTAGATCAGCAAATAAGACTGATGTATTCGGCTGTAGCTAGGCCTCACAATCCATAACTTGGCCTTTCTCATGGCACCGTTTTCCCAGGCAAAGTTCTCTTGGCTAAAAATCTGATCTCAATCCATAAAATTTGGTGCTATGTTGAGAACCAGTCAAAAAACATTCTCAAACTTCAATTTGCCATTTTTTAATCCATACAGTTTAGCTCATATAATTGGGATTAAGTTTATAAGGTTAAATTCAAAGCATTATGATTGTTAGGTTATTTTAATAGGCTTCCATCATCAAACAACATGGCTTTCAATCACTTCGTCCTTTTTTTGTAAGGTATCACTTTGTCCTCGAACAATAAAACTGGAAGACATGCAACACAAGGACTTCTATGGGGTGCTTTGTAGTAATGCTCGGGCATAGACTTGCTTAATTGCAAATTTCTAGTGGGATCCCGTTACTCCTATAATTGTAGTGATATTAGAGATATTGACCTATTTAAGAATGTGTTGTTAACAAGGATTTTTACAACCAACAACAGTTATGATAGGCTGATGGTTATGGTTATTTAGTGCGTCTAAAGATTTTTTGTATCAAAATCTATTACTCGAATTTACAAATGTAAAATTACAAGGATATAATAGTCAACTAAATATGGTATTACGTGTATTATTTGAATATGTTATGACTTAAGATGTGGCTACTATTAGATTTGTGCTTGTTTCAGTACAAATATGTTGTGGTTGATATATGCTTCTTTGGTTCTAACCTATGTTGACTAGTGGAATACATGAAGTTTGTATTTCATAGTGTATTAATTTTTGGTGTTTCTGAAATGTTTGTGTGTGGGCCCGATCCATTGATTGGCCCGCACATAATTTGGGCTGTAGGCCCATGTGAGCAAGGGCTCACGCAGCCTGCACGGGAGAGGAAGAAGTCGGACTTCGAACAGGAGTCCTCTTCTTCCTTCGATTCCATTGGGAGGAGATAGAAGGCTACCGAAATCCTTCCATGTTGAGCCGATCTTCATCTATAAAATGGTCTCTTTCCCTCCCTTTTCGCATCCACCTTGGAAGATCTCCCATAAGAGGTATGGATCTCTTGTTATTTCGCTGAGAATCTAAGGGAGAGCTCGTCGGAGGCAAGGTAAGCTTCCTCTCTTCCTTTCTCCGATCTTTAGGCCACCTTTTCACTTTGAATCCGGCCGGCGAGTTGCCGGATTGAGGACAAACAGGGTCTGCCCTGTTTCGGGGCTGCTTCCATTTCGGCCGGTTGTCGTCGGGCGTGGCACGCCATCGGCACCGCATAGGCCATCGACTACTGTGGGTCGCCGTCCATGAGTGGCTGATGCCGCCCAGCACCTCCCCTCCCTTATCACTTGGTGGGTTGGGCTCTCGCCCCCACCCTTATTTCGCAATGGAAAGCAAAAAAGAAAGAAAAGAAGAGGAGAGAGAACCATTCCTCTTTCTCTCTCATGTTTTCTCTTTCTTCTTTCTCATCTCTCTCTTTCTCTCTCTAAAAGAATAGTGGATGTATGAATCGAGTTCCATCAACTTGATCTACGAATCTGAGTTGACCCCTGCAAAGGGCTCTAATCCATTGTGGTGCTTGGGCCGCCTACTGGACCAATCACTCCGACCCTGTTGAATGTCTCTGAAACTCCCATTGATGCACCATGTTGATTGATCTTGGCCTGATTGAGTCCGATTCATTGAGAAAAAAGTTTAGACCTGACCCACACAAAACCACCGTACGCTCGGTCAAGTCTTCTCGAATTATTTATTTAATGTTATTAATTAGAAGTTAATTTTGCTGTTAATATTTCAAATAGGTCTACCAGTCGCCTAGCGATGTCCGACAATCTAAGACAAAATTAGATTTTGCGCTCCTTATTGTTTTTCAAATTATCTTTTTTTTTTTTGCATAAGATATACTTGTAGAAATATCATATATTTCTTAAAATTATGGATCGGCATATGTGCTATTAAAATCATACTTTATTATGAAAAATAGTTTCATAAATGTTTTAATGAAAATAGCTTTGTTATAAAATATGAATCTGATCATGCCATTAGTGTTTTTTTAATCTATTTATGAGTATATTTTAAGAAAACAATAAAAGTATTTGAAAGGCTTTCAGATGGCTATGTACGGCCCTCTCCAGCGGGTATAATAGTTGGTAACGACCTCGTCAGCGGGTATAAAGTTAGCATATAAAATAAGAATCTTTGTCGATTACAAACACGGGCCCTGTCACGGGTATAAAGTGACCGTAACACGAATATTTGTGAGCAATATTTTGAACTATGATATGGCTAAATGGCAGAAGAATGATTTATGTATTTATTTGTAAAATGAACTTAGAACTGTTTATAAAAGATGGATGATTTGTTCATGCATGATTTGCTTTATGACTTGGTTTAATATACTATACTATGAAATGCTTTATTTTGTAATATCTGTTATTTTTCTAAAATGATGCATCGATATGAAAAAAATTATGCTTGATCCGATAAGGTAGTGTAAGCTTTACTTACTGAGCTGTCACTCATATATCTCCATTTTTATTTTTCTTTCCAGACGAATAGAGTTGATAGGAATGAAGGATAGTCCAGGCTTGGAATTCGCGCTAGCAAGCTTGGCGATTTTGTAGAAGAATTTTAGTATTTTAATTGACTATAAAATTTGTTGTTAATAATTTTTTGAATATTGAGAATTAGGGGTTTGGTATTTATGTTTGGATTTAGAGGTATTGAACTAGTATTGGTTTTATTTAATGGATGATGAAATTGGACTTTAATTATTATATTTTGATTGTGATGGATTTGGAAGCTAAGTTGTGATGGTTGGCTTCATGTTATCATAGGTTAAGCTTAAAAGTCTAGTAATAGGTAAAGCTTAAAGTTTTGCAATGGATAGTCTGGTCTCGTTTAGTTAGGTTAATGATTCGTAAAGTTAGGCATAGGATGAGTATAGAAGAGTTGGTTTAGATCAGAGTTGCGTAGCGGGAGTATGGTGGAGTAGAAGACTCAGTATCCTTGAAGAATGAAGGTACTTTAAGTTTTGAGGACGAAACTCTTTTATAAGGGGAAGAATGTGAGGGCCCGATCCATTGACCGGCCCGCACATGATTTGGGCCATAGGCCCACGTGAGCAAGGGCTCACGCAGCCTGCATTGAAGAGAAAAAAGTCGGACTCCGATTAGGAGTCCTCTTCTTCCTCCGATTCCGCCGGGAGGAGACCGAAGGCGATTGAAATCCTTCCATGTTGAACCGATCATCTATAAAATGATCTCTCTCCCTCTTCTTTAGCATCCAGCTTGGAAGATCTCCCATTAGAGTATAGATATGTTGTTATTCCACGGAGAATCTAAGGGATTTCATCGTCAATCTGGCCGGGGAGAGCTCGTCGGAGGCAAGGTTAAGCTTTCTCTATTCCTTTCTCCGGTCTCTAGGCCACCTTTCCACTTTGAATTCGGCCGGCGAGTTAGCAGATTGACGATAAATAGGGTCTCCCTTGTTTCGGGGCTCTTTTCTTCAATTTCGGCCGATCGTCGTCGGGCGTGGCATGCTGCTGGCACCACATGGGCTGTTGATCGCTGGGGGTCACTGGCCACGAGCGGCTACTGCTGCCGAGCACCTCCCTTATCTTGTCTCTCGATGGGTGGGCTCTCGGCCCGACCCTGTTTTGCAATGGAGAGCAAAAAAAGAAAGAAGAAAAGGAGAGAGAACCATCCCTCTCTTTCTCTCTAATATTTTCTTTTTTCTCTCATCTCCCTCTCTTTCTTTAAACAGGTGCATGGATCCATGAATTGAATCCCATCGACTTGATCTATGAATTCGAGTTGACCCTTGCAAAGGGCTTTGATCCGCCTTGGTGCCCGGGCCGCTTACTAGACTGATCACTCCAGCCTTATTGAGTGTCTCTAAAACTTTCATTGATGAACCATGTCGATTGATCTTGGCACGTTTGAGTCTGATTCATTGAGCGAAACGTCTAAACCTGATCCACACGAAACCATTGTACGCTCGGTCAAGTCTTCTCGAATTATTTATTTAAAGTTATTAATTAGAAGTTAATTTTGCTATTAATATTTCAAATTGGTCTAGCGGAGTCGTCTAGCGAAGTCCGACAGTCTAAGACAAAAGTAGATTTTGCATTCTTTATTGTTTTTTAAATTATCATGTTTTCCTGCATAAGATTCACTAGTGGAAATATCATGTTTTTCTTAAAATTATGGATCAACATATGTGCCATGAAAATCATGCTTTATTATGAAAAATAGTTGCATGAATGTTTTAATAAAAATAGCTTTGTTATGAAATATGAATCTGATCATGCCATTAGTGTTTTTTAATTTATATGTATATTTGAAGAAAACAATTTAAGTATTTGAAAGGCTCTCAGATAGCTATGTATGGCCCTCACCAGCGGGTATAATAGTTAGTAATGGCCCGTGTGAGTAGGTATAATAGTTAATAATGGCCCTCACCAGCGGGTATAATAGTTGTTAACGACACTCGGCAGCATGTATAATAATTGGTAACGACCCTGCTAGCAGGTATAAAGCTGGCATACGAAACAAGAATCTTTTTATCGATTACGAACACGGGCTCTGTCACTGGTATAAAGTGATCGTAGCACGAATATCTGTGAGCAATATTGTGAACTATGATATGACTAAATGGCGGAAGAATGATTTATATATTTATTTGCAAAATGAACTTGGAACTATATTTATGAAAGATGGATGATTTGTTCTTGCATGATTTGCTTTATGACTTGTTTTAATATACTGTACTATGAAATACTTTATTTTGTAATATCCGTTATTTTTTTGAAATGATGCATTGACATAGAAAAACTTATTATGCTTGATCCGATAAGATAGTGTAAACTCATATATCTCTATTTTTATTTTTCTCTCTCTATACGAATAGGGTTGATAGGAACGAAGGATGGTCCAGGCTTGGAGTTTGCGTAGCAAGCTCGGCGATTTTGTAAAAGAATTTTAGTATTTTAATTGACTATGAAATTTGTAGTTAATGATTTTCTGGCTATTGAAGAATATGGGTTTGGTAATTATGTTTGTATTTAGATGCTCTGAACCAGTATTGGTTTTATTTAATGGGTGATGAAATGGGACTTTTAATTATTATATTTTGTTTGGGATGGATTTGGATGCTAAGATGTAATGGTTGGCTCATGTTATCGTGGGCTGTACCTCTAGGTAGCACGGCCGTGTCATGCTCCGGATCTGGGGCATGACAGTTTGTCTTTTAGATGCGACTATAGTCTCCCACTTTGACATTGAATTTGTTATCATTCAATATTCATTTTCTGATAGTTGTATTTCAACTGTTCCAGGTAACTATTGATGGTCCACTATTTGCTGGAGCTTGCATATCTTCTGTACTCCCAACTCAGGTATAATTTCCTGTAAGCAAGCACTTCTTTTAATTGACATCTTAGGTAAGTGAATAATATTAAAATTGCATTGACATTCTAATTGTAGTTGTTGATGGAACACTAACAGCAAGCACCTTGGGATGTCATTATTGACCTTCAATTCATACTACCTAATGATGCATAAGGCTAGAAGGTTCAAGACTTAGTCTGATGCTTAAGGTTTTTGTTTTCCTCTTCCCCTCTGAATAGCATCATGAGGGAACTATCTCATTTCATGAACTTCATATCTTACAGTCTTAAGTCATCAAATATTGTTAAGATTGCATTAACATTCTAATTGAATGCTTGATAAATCGAACCCTAACCACGAGCACTTTTTGATGTTGCTATATGCCTCAAATTCGGACTACATAATGGTGCATAAGGCTAGAAGGTTCAAGACATAGTCTTATCAATTAGATTTTCCCCCTCTGGATAGCATCATGAGGGAACTATCTCATTTCATGAACTTCATTATCTTCTTATTTTACAGTCTTTATTATGCAGCATTCTGTTCATTTCGAAAGCCTTGTTTCTTGCATAATTGTTGTCAAATTATTGGTCACTACTAGGGATTTCAAATGCTTTTTCATTTGTTCCCTTTGTTTCTTTCACGTTTCATATGTTTTTAAAGCTTTAATTTGACTGGACATCTATGTTATTGATCTGTATCATACTGGCACCTTTTGCTTACCCCATTTTCCATAATTTATTCATTAATGGGAAATATCATTTTACATGATATGAGTTGAGCATCAGGACTTAGAGTTACATTATATTTACAAGTCTATCATGTGGATTTGGGAGGGGTTCCAAAATTGCTCTAGAAAAGCTTGTAGTGTCTAATCTAAGATTTTCGGGGAACGTTAATGCTCGTTGTTGATTGTATGCAGAATACTTGTAGAGATGCATGCAGTTCCTTGATATGGTAGCAGATATGCAGTAATCCTTTCATCATTAGAATTCAATTGATTGTTGCACTAATTGTTTGTTTTGATGCATCTGAAGGTGCTGATATGTTCCCGCAATGGAAGTGTGTACTCATTTGATTTGGTGAGCTCTGATGCTCAACATGTTTAAATTGATATTTTTCTGCTTCATTATCAATGGTTTATCTAATTTTACATGCAAACCCTGAGTAATAGTACCCCATCAGAAATCATATGCAATTTTTATGATTTTTATCTGGTGCAGGAAATATCATGTGAAACGATAAGCAAATTTAAAATTTATCAACAGCTAAAATGCTAAATATTGGAAGTTCATTTTTACTTTTTTTTTCTACATGACGGATTACAAGAGTCCCAACCTGCACAATTTTACAAATTGAATCTGCAGTAGTTTTCATTTAGGTGGATGTTGCTTGGTTTGTACACAAGATACTTGAAATCAAGGTATGCCATACCGTACCGAACTAGACGGTATGGGACGTGCTGGACCGTACCGGTTTGGTACTAGTATGTGGTACGGAGGGTATACCAATACTCGATATGCCGAATTAGTCTCCGTACTGGGCATACCGATGGTAACAGGGTGGCACTGGTACAAGGCCTGGTAACAGGATGGCGTATTTTACTTGAAATGGTCACCGAAGTATGCAGATTTGCTTGTGTTACCAAAGATGTTGAACTGATAGATGGTCACAACTCCTGTCAATCTGAACTGGTAGGTGTTATTTGCAGGAACGAGGTGCTTTAATTTGGGAATATCAAGTTGGAGGCCCAATCACTTCATCTGCTTATGTTGATGAGCACACTCGGTTCAAATCCAACTCCTCCTATCCATGTGACAGGTAAATGGAATGATTGGTAACCAAACATCTCAGATCCTTTTTGTCCCCTAGAGAAATCTTCAGTTCTCTCTCCATTTTCAGGTTGGCTTGCATCTGCAGCAGTTCAGGAAGCATCCATGTCATTCGGATAAATGAAGGTGCCAAGCAAGAGAAGATTCATCTGGAAGGGTTTCCAGCTAGCTCACCAGTGCAACAGTTTGCAGTCATGGACCTTTCGGGGGATATCTTCTCTTCACCGGTAATGATCAGCGGTCGCATCTTTGTTGGTTGCAGAGATGATTACATCCATTGCATCACAGTGGCTCCCTGACAAAACTTAAGTGATTTTATATGGGGCGGGCACATAGGTGAACAGAGACCATCCCTACTGGTTCATGCCCGTGGTAGATTAGTGTCAGAACATAAATTCGCACATCAACTGTTGGAAAGGGATGACAAGAATACCAATTCCATTGCAAATTCAGCTGTAATATCCAACTGTAATTCACTGTCCATTGACTCTTGACGGCAAATCAAGCATTGCACATATCCTCAAGGTGTCAACAACATTATCTTTGTTGTTTTGGGCATTCAGCATGCTATAGATCTACTGGATCCTCCTGTGGTGTTACCAGATATGGACGGTGAATCTGAGGAGAACCTCAAGCCATTGGTAACTGTGTTTTAATATGCAACCAAGGGACATACAGAAGTCCATTTCTGTCCTGAAAGCCATGTTTGCAGAAGCTGGCCTGTCTAATCGGAAGGAGGGATGAGAATCGAGACAAGCATTCTTACATCTTGACAATTGTCTGCAGGCAGTTAGTGAGAACTGGAAAGTTGTCCCAGCAAAACAATTGCATGTACTTTTTCTAAGTTTGTTTCTAGGTAATTGATAGCCGTGATGTCCAGATGGTTGCATCCATGTTCTGCTTCGAGGAAAAAGGACAATTATATCCAAATATTGATATGTGAAAAATATTATGTTTGGAAAAAAGATGAGCTTTGGTGTAATGATAAGACTATTTCATTTGGGTTCAAAATATGGAAACAGTTTCTCTGCATTTGGAGGTAAGATTGCATATATTTGACTCTTTTTAGATCTTGCAACGATGGAAGTTTGCACTGGACTATCCTTTTTTATAAATATTATATTAGAGATATGTTAAGTGGTTGCTTGAAAACTATCCATTCACATCTAAACCTATCTGTTTTGTAGAGGTCAACTATTCTATTTTTCAATAGTATGTTTGGATGCAAGGAAATTGATGGAAAATAAAATGGAAAACTAAGGGTTTATTTAGCATTGCTTTTATTTTTTATTTTTTATTTTTAAAACGGAATCGTTGAGATCAAGGAGAAATACTTGTTTGGTGCTATTATTTTTTATTTTTTAAATTTATTTTTATTATTTTTAAAAAATATGGGTAACAAAATTCTTATTTTCACTAGTTTTAAAAATAGAAAGGAAACTCATGTTTTTTTACCACCAAAGGCATTGTCTCTACTATTGCTGTCATTGTCATCACTACTATATATGTAACTTTTGTTGCTATTATCTTTATTGTTGCAATCGTCGCCATTCCAACTTTCACAACACCTCCACTCTATCATCACCTTTGCACGGCCACTATTGTCTCCATCATCACCATTCTCATGCCGCTATAATACTAGTACATCTACCACCTCTTTTGTCTTGCCACATAATGTTTATGTTTTTAAAACTAACCATACCAGACAATTGTTTTTTTTAAAAAAAATAGTATTATAAAAAAAATTACATTTTCCTATTTTTAAAATAAAAATGAAAGTGATGCTAAATGACATTTAAGATTTTTCATGAAAATGAAAATATTTTCTAGAAAAGTTACTTAAAAGTTTTCCAAATTTGTTACCTTTTCCAAGCAATTTTGGTTGCATCCAAAGATACCGTGAATTTTTTCTGGCTCACGATACAGTTATTTGTTTTATCGACGCGCAAGAAAACTCCTTCAATATCTCCTGCATCGTCTTTATAGTATGGAGGTTTTGGTTAAACTTCGAACTAAAGCTGCCCCACTTTAAGTGGCCTGAATGCAATGGTTGGCCTCGCAGACTATTCCGTATCATTGTTCAATGTATTTTTATTTCTCGGCTAATTGGTGAAAATACAAATATATCTACGTTCAAGATAGCATTTGCAGAAATTATCTGCTATTCTTTTGTTTTTATTTTTCTCTGTTTTGCAAGCAATAAATCTTTGCTACCAAAAGCTCTAAAGTTTAGACATAAAGAAAGGGCCCTATCAAAAATCTAGTAGAGCAGGTAGTTTTCGGTCTGAGGTTAGAATCAGGTAGCGCAGCACTTTTTCCCCTGCAATTTAGCCTTGAAACAATTAAAACCACAAAAACTATCGCTTCCAAATCCACAACCCGCAACAATGGCAGGTAAAGGGATTCCCATGCATTCAATAATGGCTGAGAGGTCCACCAGTAGACAACCAAAGAATTAAGCTTCTCAGGCTGGGTTTGATCATACCAAAGAATGTCAGCAAAGTTCAAGCTGAGAACAAGCATTACCAATTTTTTCCTCTAGAATGTGTCGAAATAGGTTCGGTCTTGCCGCCCGGGGAGGGGGGGGGCGGGGGGGGGGGGGGGGGGGGGGGGCGTGGTTGGGGAAATTTGTTGCAAACAATCCAAATGAAATAGGTCATGCTCGTTCTTGGTTCAATTTGTCTTGCTGTTCAATGTGCTGAAATAGATGTTCATCATTTTTCCCCAGAACTCCATTTGATGTGTTGCTGCAAATCTAACTATTAAACAGCAAGACAAATTGAGAACATTTACATAAACGTTTACAACTCTTACAACCATTCAAATGACTGAATACCTAACTAATAGTTACCGTAGCTCCAGGGGTGACTGTTCCAATAACTTGCTAGTCAAACACCACCAACCCCAAGTAACACAGATACAGCACCAATGAGGCAAAACAAATGAAGCCAGAACATGTAGTACCTCCATATTTCTACTTGGTCTGACACAATCTGATAATCTTAGGAAAGATGAGTGTTGACACATAACCAAGCAAACCTTTGGCTCTCTAGACACCAACAAATACCTGCTGCTTGTCTGTGATCATCAAAGATACATTATATAGCAAGGGCCGCAGGCAGGCAATTTCGGCTTGAAGAACAAAGAAAGATAACCACCAAAGATAGATACATACTAAAGCAATTGCTAGTATATAATGGGTATATAATGGGAGATCATTGTCTATCAACTACTTAATATGAGTCATGAACCATAAGAAACTGCAAGGTCACCTATAAATCCTGGCGATGAAAAGTTCATCCATGCGAGATGTATGAACCTAGAAGTTGCAGCAGCAGAGATGCGTGTGGATCCATCCTACAATACAGCAACATCCAAACTCAGTGGCTTCCAATGAGCAGAAGTTCGAATAAGCGACAGGAGCATCATTAGATCCTCCATGTCTATTTACCTGATATACCAAGCTTGCACATGGCTCTCATAATATCTGCTTCAGCCGTTGGCAAGCCTTCG